>NC_139245.1:3624242-4076266 GCF_977018435.1 Lepisma saccharinum
TTCCGAAAGGGAACCAAAATTAGACATATTTCACATGCCTATTGGGACAGTCAAAAAAGTTATTCAAGGACTGGAAGAATAAATGTCAACAATGTAAACATAAACGCAATTTTTGTAAATATATATTTCTTTCGTAGTTTATACTCAATTACATATATGTACGTACTTTCTAGAGTGTCAGTTATTTACAGGTTCTTTATTGCACACATAATTAATGTATTTCTTCAAGGTAATTAACTTCTATTCTTGATTTATGCTGTGTTTATTTTATTTCCATATTGTATGTAATTTATAATATATTATATTAGTATCTCCTTATATATATATATATATATATATATATATATATATATTGTACATGGTGCTGACATACTGAGTGTAAAGATAAATACGTTGTGCATTGTACTTAATAATTGAAATCTTGTATTCATGTATGCTATTTTTGTAGATAATAGTTAGATATTTTATTCCACTCTCTTCAATTAACATGTATTATTATAACTCGGTTTGTTAACTGTTTATTTATTTATTTATTAACCAATCGCCTATAACAGAGCGAATGCTCCAATTACAATAGGCATTACAATTTGCTATATACAATATAATTTACATAAATATATAATACATGATACAAACACATAGTAATTATTACACAAAACATTAGATAAATATGAATACAAAAAGTTATACAAATACAAAAGTTACACAAATACAAAAAATTACATACATATACATATTACAAATTTTGAACAGAGGAGAAAACTAAAAGACAGAAGAAACAAAAGATAAACAAGTAACAAACTATAAAAGCTTGAGAAGAATAAAGAAATTATACGAATACCACTATTTAAATAGGAAACAGGAATAATAAATACAAAGCAAAAGTTCAAATTTGAATTCGTTTATATGTATACAAAATTTAGAAAGCTATAAATTGTATTTGAGACTATAAATAAATCACTCTAGAGTGTCAGTTATTTACAGGTTCTTTATTACACACATAATTAATGTATTTCTTCAAGGTAATTAACTTCTATTCTTGATTTATGCTGTGTTTATTTTATTTCTATATTGTATGTAATTTATAATATATTATATTAGTATCATATATTGTATACATATATAATTTAGCGTTGACATGTTCTATGTTTATATATTTCTGCACAATAATATTTCTTATCAAACTGTAAATTTACGAACTCAAAGCAAGAAATGTAGAACACTGTAATTGGGCATTCGCCTGTTGTGTTTAATAAATAAATAAATTACTTGGATTACGTTTATGTTACAGCGCGTCACTTTAAGACATAAATGAATACTATAAACTGAAACAAGGTTTCTGCAATTAGCAACACTGCCACCCGCAGTGAAAAATGATGCCAGTTGAGGATATGCAAGCAGCATGGGAAGCGAGAGATAGGGCTGCTGTGAAACGAGGCTGACAGCTCTCCTGGTTTGATAAGAGGCGCGCAGGAGAGCCGAACGAATCTGGATGACAATGCGCAATGCAAATGACTTGGGAAGTAAATTCCAAAATGGCCGGAATACGAACTTCCAGCTTCGAGATGGGAAGGATGATATGATAAGACATTCAACACGAAATACGCACACAGAGGGACTTGAAGAGAAAACAGTGGAGAGGAGAGTGCCACAAGAAAGTTTAAGACAGAGAATAAGGAGATGTAGAAATAGGGACAGGGAAAAGAAAGAATGAGTGACAGACAAGAAGGGAAACGTAAGAAAAAAGAAGGCGAGGGATAGAAGGGGAGGAAGAGGAAAGAATAACTTAGAGACAGAAAGGAAACGGAAGGAAAAAGAAAGAAAATGAGCCTGAGGAAAGAAAGAATGAGTGAGAGACAAAAAGAGAAACGGAAGAAAATAGAAAGAAATTGAAAGATAGAAAGTGAAACAGAGGAATGAGAAAGAAAAGTTTTAGAGAGAGAGTTTTTTTAAAGAAATATACGAGAGAAAGTAAAAAGAAAAACGGAGAGAGGAGTTTTTTATGATGATTATTATTATTATTAGAGCCCGGAAGTTTGGCAAAATGCCTCTTTTTATCTACTGCATTTATTGATAAAATTTTTCCGGATATAAGTTTCTTATGTTGTTTCGAATGTTTTGGAAGCCTTTTCATTTTGTCTATTTTGCCTATTTGGGACCCCACTGCCTATTTTTAATTATAATGCCTTTTTTTGCCTTTTTCAATGAAATTTGACACTTTTTTAAAAAAATCTGCATATAAATTATTTTTCTCCCAAAAAACGTTGTTGGCATTTATTTTTCTTCCGTTTATTATGTGAATAATTTTCGCCTTATTTAAGTAATATTGAACTCACGCATGTTTCAACATTGCTGAAGGAGAAAAGTGTGAGAAAAAAGTATTTCATGCTGAGTCAGGATATTATTGCCTTTCGGTTAACATTTCTTGTGCATGATTGACTGCTGAAGTGGACAGGTTGATTTCGAACACAAAGAAAATATTTCTGAAATCTCCCTCTCGAACCCGAAAATTTCAGGAAGTTGCGATTGAGCTTTGTTTACCTCAGCAACCAGTCTTGACGAGATAGGGAACCTGGATATCAGCAGCTATATATTATGCTAACAACCTTCAAAAAATCAGTGAGGTGATCGATGCTCTTCCAGAAAATGAAGCGGCTTCAATTCGTGAAGTGAAAAAACCTCCTGTGCTATTCAAGTTTATTTTTGCACATTATGGTGCATTGCCAGAGACAATTACAATTATAGCATCCATGAAAATCTTCGAGGAATCTATGCAGCAGATGATGGAAGTGCCAGGAGAAAAGGGGTCAGCTGTTGCGGAAAAGCGCAAACGGGTAGTGAGTGCAAATGAGAGGACCTGAAACAATTGAAAACAATTTGTGATATTCTAAAAGGTGAAAATGCTGTTACCGAAATGAGTCCAGCTACATTAGCTTGTTATATGTATGCTCCAATAACTTCTGTCGAAATAGAAAGATCATTTTCTATTATGAAAAACATTCTCTCTGACAGACGACTATCAATGAATGTTGAGAACTTAAAAAGCACCTTGCAGTTATGTGCAATCAAGACGGAGAAAATTGAAATGCTCTTCCAAATTTAGATTTTAACATTTTGCCAGAAATTATAGATAAAAGTAAGCGACTTCTAAATGTGCCTTTTTTTTCAGTTTATTTTGCCTTTTTTCATTTTTAGTGCCTATTTACCACATTATAAATGCCTTTTTGCCTGCCTATTTTAACGAAAATAAATGCCTGAACTTCCGGGCTCTAATTATTATTATTATTATTATACAGCGTGTCCACAAAGTCCTGCTATCGTTACAATGAAACTTAACTCCTAAACTATATGAGATAAAGACATGCGGTTTTTTGCAACGTGTTCTACAGCTCTCAAAGTTTTATTTACAATTACCAGACTCAGCATACCACACACATTGTGCCTTCTCCTGTGCTGTCGTCAATGTCGCTCACAACATAATCTGCAAAAAAACAATAAAAAAATAAAATAACAATAATAATAATAAAATACTACTACTTATTAAAACTTTGAGAGCTGTAGAACACGTTGCAAGAAACCGCATGTCTTTATCTCATATAGTTTAGCAGCTATGTTTCATTGTAATGGTAGCAGGACTTTGTGGACACCCTTTATATTAGATCAGCACAGGATACATCTCCCAATTATGTTGAACGTAATATACTATGTGGGCCTCCCAGATGACGCAGTGGTAGCGTCGTCGCCTTGTAATCAAGCCGGTGTAGGCACATAGTGGTTCGGATCCCACTTTAAACTGTAGGTCCAGTCCCGATTAGCCTTACTGTGCACAAAGTGGACTTAAAACACCAAATCAATCAATAATATACTATGCATAGAAAAACACCAATGGAAAATAACAATCTATATTCACAATATTTACACTACTTTATGCACTTGTTGATGTGAGTATTCTTTCTTCAGCACACAAGATGAATCTGTGAACAAGTCAAATTCTGCAGTCTTTAATAGTTCGTTCACTGTGTCCTGCACTCGCACTGCAAGTGAAAACCTATGCACGTTGACTCTTGATCTCTGTGTGTAGAATATTTTTCGTTGTCTTGCACCCTGGCGGCCTAAATGAAAGGTTATAGTTTGTAACATTTTCTGTAGGAGAATGACGTCACTGACAACTCTTCTGTTAAACAGTGTGTCCAAACCGAAATGCTTACATAACGTTTCGTAGTTATTCACCTTGAGACACAGCCATTTCACAAACTGCCTGTGAACGCTCTCCACTTCGTCTTCCCATGTTTTGTACTGGGGATTCCATATGGGACTGCAGTATTCCAGCGAACAAGTGTGTATCCTTTTACAACTGTGGGCACAGAAAAATTAAACAGAAAGTTTCGTCTAATGACACCAACTAGTCGTACACACCATAGGTAGATAATGGATGTTGAAAGACAGCTCAGATGTGAAGTGGACACCGAGGTCAGTGACAAGAAAAGGAGAAGAATAAATACTGTAAAAGAGAGAGAGAGAGAGAGAGAGAGAGAGAGAGAGATGGAGGAATTTTGAAGAATGGAGGAGTGTCGACAGTAAGGAAACACGAGAAACAAATAGCCGACTTTCGTGGCGGAGTGGTTAGCACAATGCGCTACGACGCCAGGGGTCCCCAGTTCGAATCCTGGCCTGGGCATGGATGTTTGTGAATGTCCATTCATCAATTTCATCATATCATCACTCATCCCCATCTTCGCAAATTAGCCAAAAGTGGCACCAAAAGCGAAGTAAAATAAAGCAAATCAATCAATCAGAAGTTCAATATGGTTAGAAACGAGCAATAGTGTATTTTTTCAGACGTTGGACCCTCCCACTGCAGGAAATGACGTCACAGATGCGATCAAATGCTGTGTTGGGTTGCCAGCGTACAGGCGGCAAAACGGGCTCTTATGAAGATTGTATGAAAAATACGCAATTTCGCTCAAATGGAATGTTGTGGAATTTGCGCTCAGTTTCCTGGAGGAAAGAAGCGCACCTGGCTCACCGCTGAGAGTAATGCACCCCTTCGTCACCAACTATTTATTTCATATTATTTCAGGTGTGACTTTTAGATCCTATCAGAGGCTCCCGTCCACGCAAAGTTGTGGGAGTTTTTTTGATTATTTTGTCGAGAGATGGCTGGAAAATGAAGAAATTCCTGTAGAAATTTGGACGTGCTACAAGAGACGGCACCGAATTATGAATGCTGTTGATGGATGGTATGATCGCCTAAACACCTAAACAATCTACTTGGACTACCAAATCCCAGGATCAGAGACGTGGTTCTTTGCTTGAAGAAAGAAGCGGAAATTTCAGGCTTCGTGTACGTGAGATCACAGTTATATTTTGAGGGAAAGAGAATGAAAACTAAATACCAAAAGCTGGATGCAAGAATCGAGAACACAGTAAAGAGGTACGAAGAAACAGGCAACATTAGATCGTGTCTCAGAGCGATATCATTCTAACAAAAGCTACAGTAAACTCGATAACCGATGATATGACAAAGGTTTGTAGAAAGAAAATAATGACGGAAGTTTTTATAAACAGATTTTAAACACGTCCAAATAGTTGAAAGATATTTCAATTATTTAGCCAGTCCACAGCCTGGAAAAAGTGTGATGGGAATCAAATATGAAATAAATATAATACATGAATTTCTTATTGCTTAAACTAATTATTAATTAATCTTAATATCTTAATGCAGATATATGGGCTTCAGATAAGTGTGAAATATGTAATGTAAGCAGAATCATGCATGTTGCTAGTTAAAGGTTTCCAATTCTACAAAGAAAAGGCAAAGCACATTCCCACCTCAAAGACCTTGTGAGTCTGCACGTGATAGGCATAGGAACTAGACAGGTAGCAGCGTTCACATTCCTTGTTGAATCTTCATGAATTAAGTAATGATAATGGTATAAGATTGATTACTTTTGCAACCTCAAAGAATTTAATTGTGAAAAGTACCACTTTTAAACATAAAGATATCCATAAATATACCTGGTCTTCTCCAGATGGTAAAACTCATAATCAGATAGATCATATTCTCATTGATAAGAGAAGGCATACTAGTATAATTGACGTTCGTACACATAGAGGTGCTGACTGTGCCAGTGACCATTATTTAGTAATTGCTAAATTAAGAGAAAGACTCTCAGTGATAAATCATAAGCAACAAAATCTAAAAGTTATAAAATTTGATACAGGAAAGTTTGCTGATGAAAGAATTAAGAAAGATTACCAAATTAAACTGTCAAATAGATTTGAGGTTTTGCAGGATTTAAATGATGATGAAAATATAAATGAAACAGACGTAAATAAGAATTGGGAGCACATACGTAATGCAATAGAATCAGCAGCTAAAGAAAGTATAGGATACCATAAACCGAGAAAAAGTAAGCCATGGTTTGATAATGAATGTCATAATCTAATAGAAATAAGAAATCAGGCTAGACTTAGGTGGTTAAATAACTCGGATGATACAAATCTAAGCAATTATAATAGAATAAAGCGAGAAGTTAACCGCACGTTTAGAAGTAAAAAAAGAGATTACTTGAAAAGCAAAATTAACGAAATTGAAACAAACAGCAAAAATAAAAATATCAGAGATTTATATAAAGGTGTAAATGAATTTAGAAAGGGGTGGCAACCTAAAGTAAACTTGATAAAAGATAAAGACGGTGATTTTCTAGCTGACCCAAGTGATATTCTAAATAGATGGAAGAACTACTTTAATGACCTTTTAAATGTCCATGTAGGAGATAAATCAGAAGTAAATGAAGTACACACAGCAGAACCTTTAGTTCCAGAACCAAACTTGACTGAAGTTAAAGATGCTATTAAAAGGCTAAAGAATAACAAAGCACCTGGCATTGATTTAATACCAGCTGAGTTAATTAAAAATGGTGGAAATTCATTAATATGTCAAATTCATAAATTAATTTGTTTAATATGGAATAAAGAAGAAATCCCTCAACAGTGGAAAGAATCCATAATTGTTCCTGTGTTTAAAAAAGGTGATAAAATGAACTGCAATAATTACCGTGGAATTTCTCTACTCTCAACAACATACAAAATATTGTCTAACATTCTTTTAACAAGACTAACCCCATATGCTAATGAAATTATAGGTGATTATCAATGTGGATTTAAACGTAACAGATCAACTACAGATCAAATTTTTCACATCAGACAGACACTTGAAAAAAAGTGGGAATATAATCAAAATGTCCATCAGCTATTCATTGATTTCAAAAAAGCATATGATTCGGTCAAAAGAGATAAATTATATAATATATTAGTAGAGTTTGGAATACCTAAGAAGCTTGTTAGTATGATAAAAATATGCACCAGTGAAACAGAAAGTAAAATTCGTGTGGGTAATAATATGTCTGACAAATTTATAATTCATGATGGGTTAAAACAAGGAGATGCATTATCTCCATTGCTCTTTAATTTTGCCTTAGAATATGCTGTAAGGAAGGTAAAAGAAACTAAAGAAGGACTAAAAATAAATGGTGTGACTCAGTTGTTAGCATATGCAGATGATGTAGACTTACTGGGGGATGATATAAATACGATTAAGAATAATGCTAAAATATTTTTCAAAACTGCTAAAGAGATAGGTTTGGAAGTTAACAAAGAGAAAACTAAATATATGCTTACAGGCCGAAACCAAGTGTTAGGTAATAATCAAAATCTAATTATTGATAACAACTCGTTTGAACCAGTTTCCAAATTCAAATACTTAGGAGTAATATTAACAAATGAAAATTATATTAAAGAGGAAATAAAAAGTAGGCTTAATTCAGGCAATGCATGTTACTTCTCTCTTCGTAAACTTTTGTCTTCTCGTTTAATATCTAAGAAACTAAAAGTTAAAATATACAAAACAGTAATTTTGCCTGTAGTATTATATGGGTGTGAAACTTGGTCCCTTACATTGAAAGAGGAACATAAATTGAGAGTATTTGAAAATAAGATCCTTAGGAAAATATTTGGACCTAAAAGGGATGAGGAGACAGGTGAGTGGAGAAGGTTACATAATTCAGAACTACATAATTTGTATTCATGTCCAGATATTATTAGAATAATTAAATCAAGAAGACTTAGGTGGGCAGGCCATGTGGCACGAATGGGAGAGGAAAGAGGAGTTTACAGGATTCTTGTTGGGAAACCAGATGGTAAGAGACCTGTAGGAAGGCCAAGACGAAGATGGAGGGACAACGTTGAGATGGACCTAAAGGAAATCGGTAGGGATGGAAGAGAGTATATAGATCTTGCTCAAGATAGGGACAGATGGAAGGCCTGTGTTGCTGCAGTCATGAACCTTCGGGTTTAAGAAGGCTAGAGAGTTAGTTTTAGTTAGAATTTCTTATTTATTTAGGGTGAGCGAGGGTCATAAATGGTTCCTGGAAGTGTGAGCGGATATTTCGCTGAGCGGAACTTTCGCGACATCCTTTTGAACGTCCTTAGCGCCGAAACGACGCACCAACGATAAAAATGTTACTGATAAGGGAGGTTATCTAAATGTCCCCCTCCGATTTCCATGAAACTTGGCAGGTGTATAGAGGGGCGCAAAGGAAGAAATACGTGTTTTTTTGTTTCGGCTAAAAAAAAAAATTTAAGGGGGCAAAACTCACCCTCAAATGTCAAGATGAGGACAAATTAAAGTGGGGATCTGACCCCGAAACCACGTAAATATGCCATAGGAAGAACACGCACATAATAATAATAATAATAATTGGAACACACACAGCACAGGGCTGTGTTTGCCCAGTGATATCTCAAGTGTCCCACTTGTGTATCTGCCAGTACTATTAGCACAGAACTTCAACCGCCATCGTCCTTCACGATAGCACTTGCGTTTGGTACCGACAATCCTACAGTTCTGTGCTGTGTGTGTTCCAATTATATGTGCGTGTTCTTCCTATAACATATTTACGTGCTTTCGGGGTCAGATTCTCACTTAATTTGTCCTCATCTTGACATTTGAGGGTGGGTTTTGCCCCCTAAAATATTTTTTTAGCCGAAACAAAAAAACACGGGCCCCTCTATACACCTGCCAAGTTTCATGGAAATCGGAGGGGGACACTTAGATAACCTCCCTTGTGAGGAAAGTTGTTTGTGTTGATATCCTCTATACGTTTCTGTAGTCTGTGGTCACCATTAAAATGACAGCCTGTATACACACACACACAAACAAACAATACAATACAGCTTCAGTAATTGCGGCACGTGCGGATGGTGTTAAAGAACACAGACCACCCACCCGCATTTCTTTGTCCGATGTCACATTCAGAAAAGCTATCAAGGATGAGCAATTCGCTTCTTGTGTTTTAGCGAGTCGCAAAACGAGCTCGCTTTGACGCGTTGCCCCCGCCGGCCAATTACAACAGGGGAATCAAAAACCTTCTTCCGTAATAACAGAAGTCGTAAAATTGGAGAATACCTTGCCGGTGACTCAGGGGATTACGTATGCTCGCCACGGAGATGGTTTGTGTTAGCATCAATTAGTCAGCAAGCGGGTTACATCGAAAGAAAGAGGAACCCTATTAAGATATCAAGATAACGAAGACCAATTCGGTAATCTATTGCGTGTTCACAAAACACCTCATGTTACCCCACCTCTGCCACTGATTGTGATTCTGTTGGTAACTAATTTCCCTCGTATCGTGATTGCCTTGTACAAGGGTTTTTCCAACATTGGCCAAGACTTTCATTTTTAGGGTAAAAAAAACAACGGAAAGTCCTATACAAGCAGGGTTTTTGAAGGTCCAGGGACCAATAAATTCCCCATTTAAACTGCTCAGGAAAAAAAGGTTCCTGGACCGTATTGAAATTCATCCGGAAAAAGGAATCCTGGACCGAATCGAAATACTTTACAGATAAAAAGGTCCTTTCCGGTTCTCTCCTAGGCCTTTAAGAACGCCCTGCCTACAAGCAACAAACTATGTCAGTTTTTCAAAGTATTCATCCTGAGCATCCAAGCACCGCTGACTTCGGTGGTAGTTGAAATATCAGTTTGGAAGCAACCTATTAAAGAAAATAACACAATTCAAACAAGCAACCAATGGGACGTTAGATTTTGTACAGTGCAACAAACAATTCGTATACGGAATGCTGCAACGTTTCCTATTACCTTCCAGAGAGGTTGTCCTCCACATGCATCTTGATTGATTGACTGATCTGGTTTATTTTACTTCGCTTTTCAGCCACTTTTGGCTAATCGCGAAGATGAGTATGTGTGATGATATGATGAAATTCATTAAGGGACACTCACAAAGAACACCCATGCTCATTGCCCAGACCGGGATTCGAACCCGGGCAACCTGTATATGTACCAAGTGAAAATGGTCTAAAATTTAATTTTTTATACAAATTATTGAAGTGATTTAAAATTAGAAACGATTTGGAAAATAATATAAAATATTTCAGTATTATATTTAATCTTAATTTAATTTTGGAAACTTCTTTCTCCAACTTAAAGTAATTGCTTTCCTTAATAAATAATTGCAATGCTTATTAAGTGCAGAGGAAAAAAGTACAATCTGGGCATATTTTTATCATCAAGGAAGACTTTTACTATTTTTTAGTATATATTCAATCATTCTATTTAATAATTGTGGCGCTCAAAATAATAACGGCAGATCACAACCGACCTCGAATTTTGAGACAGAAGTATGGCGGTATACTGCTGCCACCTACCTTTCATATGCTGAAGTATCAAAAGAATTGGAATATGCCAAAACTATTATATTTCACCTTTAAAATTCGACCGTAAGGAAAATGAAAACATTTTCAGTGCAAAAAATGACATATCCCAATTGTGTGTGCTTTTGTTTATGTCCGCTACGAGTTCGGTGGCGTTGTAGACAATATGGCAACGCCCGTGACTGAGTGTGTTGTTATGCCAGAATCTCTGCAAAAAAGTCAAAGACGAGTGAAAAACTCAACTGAATGGGTAATAAACAAACGGAAGTTATGCAGAAACAGTGGCAAGTTATATGTAACCAAAACTTTAACTGTGGTTCCAAAAAAAAGACGTCAACCAAGTGCTGTAACTTTCCTGATTTAACTTGCGTGTTTCAACGTTTGTTTGACGATGTGAAGGACACATTGTTTTTAAAGTTTCATGGCCTTGATGATTATAATAAGCAGGACACCTATTGTTTAATTTAGTCGAGAAAATGAACCACGAGAGGCATACAGAAAGGACAGAATAATCAGAGACGAAAGTAGAGCAAGTTTACCTATAAGTAGGCCTATCATATTACGGTGAAGAATGAAGCTATTGAGAAGAAGGAAAGGAAGATGCAGTGTTTTTATTGGCCCAACCAATGGTGTGATGTCACTGAAGCAGCAAGAGTAAAAAATCCTTCACTATTAATAAAATGAACAGGGAAGATTTTGTTGATATTCAAAATGGTATTACTGTAGTTCAATGTTTGTCATCAGAAAAAAAAAAAGATGTCCTCTGCTTTTACGTAAGGTTACTTCCATTATTGTGGAACATGATAATCCTGATATTGTAAAATTTAGTTTATCTTATTCTGACATTGACGTGCATCAAACAGTTAATTTTAGGAAACGAGGTAAAACTTTAGATGTTTCATTGTTTAAGTTTCAGCAGAAGTACAGTGAACAGAGAAAAATTATGAAAGCTAAATACACTGACCATGCAACTATTGAAATATACAGAAGGTTGTTTCACGTTGATGGTAACGATTTCGATCACCAGGGAGCAGCACGTAGGCACAGCACAGAGCAGCCAGAGCCAGTAGGACGAAAGTACTGTGTGTTGACTTTCAAAGACGATGGTTGGTGTGTGAGTGAGTGTTTATATGGCACAAAAATTCCAGTCTTTTGGGAGGGGTACATCTTTGCCCTTTCCGACGTTGGTTATAGTTATAGCCAGATAATTAAACAGTGCCACATGAAAGCATTCCATGTGTCAAAGAAGGGCATCAATGCAGTGTTGAATCGCCATAAAGCTTGCACTGTACCTGTTGCTGGAACCAGTCAAAGTGGGCCTCGGACATATCGGAAGCCCAAGCGTTCCTCCGATGTTGTGCGGAAAGTGAGCTCCTTGGTGCGATATGAAAACCCTGCAACGCAAAGAGTGATTGCACAGGCAGTGCAATGTTTCCCTGCAACTGTGAATCGCATCATAGCCCAAGATTTACAACTTGTGCGGAAGTACAAGGCTCAAGTTCATAAGTTGCGTGCCTCACATGTCCAAGAGAGGAAGACCAACAGTCGGAAGCTCTACGAACGCCATCTGGCAGGGGACCGCTGGAAGTATGTAGTGTCCCTAGATGAAGCATGGGTTTATCTGTCGGGATGTGGTAAAAAAAGGGCCATCTACTATGGTCCAAGTGATGCAAGAGGTCGATCTGAGTGGGTACGTGAATGTGCTGAAAGTTTTCCACGCGGGTTCATGGTTGTTGGTGGTTACTGCCATAACGGCAAACTTCCACTGTGCAGAGTGGAAAAAAAGCTAAAATAAATGCAGCCTATTACCAGACGAATATTTTGGAGCCACTTTACAGACACGATATTCCTTCTCTCTATGGCAGCGACACATCTCGTGTTGTCATCCACCAGGACAAGGCTTCCAGTCATACGGCAAAGTCCACGCAGGCATACATGGATTGGATGGCACGTGAAACGGGCATTCATGCAATCCCCTTTACAGACATCCCTGTGAAATCACCCGATGTCTCTTCCATGGATTTTTGTGGGTTTCCGTTGTTGAAACGAGCCTTGGGAAGCAGACGGCCCCGCACAATTGAGGGTCTTTGGAAAGCTTGTCGGGAGGAATATGATCGTTTGGACCAATGTGTTCTTCAACGCAGTCTCCTCCAATGGAAACTCCGCTGCAGGGCCATTGCTGCAAGACAGGGGTATCACGTGGAGCACCACCGCTCGTGGCGTCATGGTTTTTCTTAAGGTGAGGTGGGTTCTAACTTTGTTACCATGGACGTGAAACGACCTTCTGTATATCATGATTTTTATAAAAAATCTTCTTCGTGATGGTGTTAAGGCGAGGAGGGACAATTACGCACTAGTTGTGCATTTGTTTCAATATCGTCGGATTGGGCACTGCTATTTAAAAAAGGGTTTAGTGCAAGAGAGTATGAATTTCTCTCCATGTTGCAAGTGGAAACTGTTTTTCAAGTTGATTAGTAAGCTAGACACGATGTTCGAAAAATATGATTAATAAGTATTTACGAAATCCCATGTATTGCTTATGGGAAATTAACTTCAACTTCAAATTTCGGCTAATCAAATGCGAGTTTCAACTTTTCCTTCTACTATGACAAAGTTCAACGTGTCCTTTTCCGTCCATGTACTTTTCTACGACATCGGATGTTTGATATTCCCGAGAGAAGGAATAAAATAATTGCCCCATAAACCTAATGCATTTCTCCTTGCCTCATACGGCCATCCTGGCAGTGTTGCCAAACCCGATGTGCATAAGAGAGCTACATTTCACCATTAATAGAGCTAAAGTTGACTTTAACGAAGGCTGCATAAAGTGTCTCCTAGGGTAATTTAGGTGTCAGAGGGGTGGGGGCGCTGCTATTACCGTTATCTTTAAAGTGATGGAAATGTATTCTTAGTTTTCACCGCCTAGATTTGGCGGCATCGCCCATCTCAATAATCCAATGATGTTCATATGAAATCGAAAATAAAGGATTCCCGGATAATAATATTGTCATCTTCACCTTAGCCACAGCGCTATATATGAAAATACCTGGGGAGGAAAGAAGAGGTGGGTGACGCAGCCTATAGCTATACTAATATCACGTCACGTGCAAAATGTACACTCATGGCAAAAGTTGGTATTTATGGGCCGGAGCCAGTGGTGGCATCTTGGTGGGGCAAGAGGACGGGTACCACAGTTCACAGTCAAACGAGTGCACGAAAGAGCAAGGTCTGGCTCCAAAAGAGCGAAGTTGGCAACAGTGATCGGCAGCTGCCCTAGCGAGAAAGACATGGGGAAATTGTCCCTCCTCGCCTTAATGTTGAAGAAGAATGTGAAAATCTGGGAATGGAGCTGGATTGATACAACAAGTTAAATAAATGTAAACTCAATAAATAAGTTTTACCCCATTTTTTCACTTGTGTATATTTTTTCCTAGTAAGCAGCACAAAATCTGTGAAACTATTGACCATAATGATTCAAGAATTTGCAGGTAAACTTTAAAAAACATATTTAAAAGAACCTAAAAAAATTACGTCCTAATGTTAAAAATCTCCTGAGTTTTGAAATTAAACAGATAATGTCATTTTTCTCAAAATTAAATTTGGTTGGGATCTGCCGTTATTATTCTGAGCGCCTCAATTCTATAGGATTATTCCCATATGTATTTACTAGATCAATACATCTAGTATTTATTCCACCAAGCAGGTCGAAGGTATATGAATTGTATTAATGTTAAATTCAAAGTTATTTTAGTGCAATTTTACCGTAATAATGTTTGAAAGACATTGTACAACGAGTTACATTATGTACGTAGGCGTTTGCTCGAATGTCGAGTGACTATATTTTTATTTTTTAACAAAAAATTACATGTTGGACAATTCGACCTATGCTTGATTACACAGATTACTACCGTTCTTGCAAGTCCATATCTTACGAGGGACGTTCATTAAGTAATAATTATTGCCAAGAAAGAATACAGTAACGCACGTGAGTTTTTGTGAATAAGTCAGACTTTCTCCACATAAACTCCATCCAGAGTAACACACTTCTCCCATCGATGTACCAACCTGTGGATGCCGTTGTTGTATACGTCCTGTGCCTGGCTGACCAAGTCATTCACCGCAGTAATGACGTCATCATCATCATCATCGAAATGCTTGTTCATTTCTGGAAAGAAAAAATTTTCGCTGGGTGCTAGGTCCGGGAAATACGGAGGGTGAGGGAGAATTTCAAGACCCAAAGTGGCTGCATCAGAGACCGTCTCCTGCACAGAATGGGTGGGGGCGTTGTCGTGGAGACGCTGCACTCCTTTCGTCAGCATTATGTTATGTATTATGTTAAATACTGACCCCTAACTAATGTCCACCTCCCTTACGTTGGCTGCGACGGTCTGTGAACCAGAGAGACTCCACTTCTTCGCAATTCGGGGTTCCTCCGAGAAGGAAGTCCGCCCGCTGCATTCTTCATCTTGCAGACTTGTTGCACTACACTGAGAAACCTTCTACGCGCCTTACCAGTGTGTCACATGATGGAGCATACAATCCGTACACCGCTACCAGTTCATCGTGGATTTATTTTACATTTTTTTCCTTTCAATAACAAAAGCGAATCACACCTCGAACTTCAGTTGGCTCTACTGGTTACGTCATATTGGATTTGTGCCTCTCTAGGTGTTCCGCAGAACTACTACGCGCGGAATGTGTACCAATCCGATAGCTTAAGGACTAAAGGCTTGCACACAGTGCAAATTCTTGAAACAAGCTTGCATTTACAAAGCAAAAATTATTACTTTATGAACGTTATTCCTTTCATTGTTTACTTTAGGATCTTCAATGACTTAGGAGAAGAAACAGGGCAGGCAAGACAAAAATATATCAGGGAAATAAATGAAGCTAACATTGAGAATATGGTGACAACCGTTACTAGACCGAGAGAGGGGGGGAGGCGCAAATAAGGAATCTGGGAACTTTCCTACACTATGTCTGGGCAAAGAGAGCAAAGAAGCTCAGTGGGGATAGTGAAAATGTGTGAAAGGGGGCTACTAATCAAATAAATAAATCTGAGAAAAAAAATAGGAATCACTCAGGTAAGAGTTTAATGTAATACTGTAGTGGGTACTATAGTATCATATATTTCGCACTTTTTTACATTGCTAACGTACTATTTTGGAATGCGGAACATTTCCTAAGGTGAAATAATGCATTTATAACTAAGATAATGTCTATTTCTTACATTTACGAGTACTTACTGTTACTTCTTACTTCCATTCTGTAACACACATTATGGCGACAGTGTACTGGTTAATCGCGAGTTGTGCGAGTGTTTTGTCGATTTATGCAGTGTTGCTACCTCGTTCACCGGAAAATACCTACTTTCGTGCCCGGGTTTGAAATTATGGTAATACCTCGCAAACCATTGACGTTAGCCTCACAAACCATTCACGTTAGCCTCAAAAACCATTGACGTTAGCCCCAAAAACCATTTTCCGTAAGGTTATTTTAGGTTAAGTTAGGTTAGGCAAGTATAGTTTAAAAAAAAAGTACTCGACACGTCATGTTCTAGTGAAAACACGGCGAGTTTGAAACACTGACTACGGGGTTACGTCATCTCGTGCAGATAGCAAATGGCGAAAGCAGAAACAGCGTGTCGGACAGAGATTTTCGCAGAAAACAACATGTATTCGCATTAAAATGGATCAAAACTACATTCACGAACTTCCACAACGCTACAGAAAATGATTTCCGTAAGTACTTTCTCCTGTAAATTTGAAGAAGTCCGTCACTCCTATACTATAGTGTTACCCTGTAGTGAAACAGTGCAAGTAAGGGCAATGAAAGACTGTGTTTGTGAACTCTCAAGTAAGTGAGAGACTGAGAGGAGGGGAGGTTAGGAAAAATGCACTAAAAAAAATCATCTTTGTATGGTATAGTGGAACCACAAGGAAAGAAACCTGCGCAGAACCTCATCGCGCTGGCGGGTGGGGGAAAGGACAGGGGGAAGGAGCCTTCAGCTCGGCGCACGTCAGTGTTGCCAGACCTATTGATTTCTCTGGAGAATTCCTTAACAAACTATTGCCATGGCACCTCCAACGGCCTGCTCAAAAACACGTTTACTGCTCATCTTATTTAGCATCGTCGCCTTGTAATCAAGGGGTCCCGGGTTTGATACCCGGTGGAGGCACAAGTGGTTCGGATCCCACTTTAAACTGTAGGTCCAGTCCCAATTAGCCTTACTGTGCATAAAGTGGACTTAAAACAACAAATCAACCAACTGCTCATCTTACTTGACCATGGAGGGGAGAGGTAGAGTGGAACTCCACCAAACCATGAAAAGTGCTGTTTGAATTGTGAAATTATGCCACACGATACTCAATTGTGCTAGGACATTATTATTATTTTATTACTATTACTACATTACTATTTCCCCTTCTGGAAAATGAATGTTGACATAAAAGTACCTATAATTTCAGGCCTCCCCGATGGCGCAGTGGTAGCGTCGTCGCCTTGTAGTCAAGGGGTCCCGGGTTCGATACCCGGTGGAGGCACAAGTGGTTCGGATCCCACTTTAAACTGTAGGTCCAGTCCCGATTAGCCTTACTGTGCATAAAGTGGACTTAAAACAACATATCAATGAAACCTATAATTTCAGACGTATGAGTTGATTTCAGTCAGAGTAATTTACATCCATTATTATAGTAGGGACGTAGGAACGTGATAATTTCAAACTCAAGTGGTGTTTTCTGATAGGGCAACATTATTACGGGGTAATATGCCTCGTTTACCCGCCTGATAAAAATACATTGTTTCCCCCTCATCGGATTTTGTAGCAGATCTTTTGGTTTCTTAAGGAACAATCTCCCGATTTTTTCAAGTCTGACCTGGCAACACTGCCCCGAGCACCGATAACGGCAGGGAAGATGCGCGAACGCTTTTGACGGAAGGTTTTTTTCCTTGTGGTCGAGCTATATAAAAACAATGTAAAGGCTCATACTTGAAAATAATAAATTCTATTCTATTCTATATACTTAGGAAAGACCTTACAACGAACGGAAGCAGATGAAGGGAGAACAGCTGCTGATAAATAAGGCAGAGGAAGTGACATCACAAAAGCACGGCTGAGCTTTCGCATTAAGGACGAAGCATATTAGCAACGGCCACAGCGTAAGGTTCCGATAGGCAATTGCATTAATTGCGGTCCCTAATGGAGTGTCAGGGTTGTTTCCGGCGCCAGATTCCTTTACAGGCGTGAAGGCTATAAATTTCAATCTTCCTGCCCTCTAACCCACATTCTACCTTCTGACAAAATGCGCCGCTGTGTGGCCTGGTCGGGTGGATGCAAGGGAAGCTTTCGGCTGCCGCTTTTATGGGCGATGTGTGTGCAACCCAGTCGCCCCGGCGTGTCGGTTCTTGGCAGATCTTTCGAGCAAGTTCCTGGAATCTGGCTCATGCAGCTGGGATAACGCTTATATACAGCAGCGTCCGAAATAATCGATTCCCACGGATATAAATTAGAGCGACTTTGCTCGGGCACGTTGCTACTTGGAAGCGTGATTCACTTTTGGACTTTATTTCCGCAACTTGCAGCGCAACTACCAATCAGACTACGTTTGGACCTTAACGGTGCATGCAAATGACTTCATACGAACGAATAGGATTGCGACGGCGAAATTTAAGAATTTGATTTGGTTCAGGAATCTATTATTAGAATAATTAAATCAAGAAGACTTAAGTGGACAGGCCATGCGGCACGAATGGAAGAGGTTTACAGGATTCGTTGGGAAACCTGATGGTAAAAGACCTGTAGGAAGGCCAAGACGAAGATGGAGAGAAAACGTGGAGATGGACCTGAAGGAAATCGGTAAGGATGGAAAATATTGGAAGGCTTGTGTTGCTGCAGCCATAAACCTTCGGTTTTGAGAAGGGTAGAGTTATAGTTAGTCACGAATTTATATTCGTTAATATTTTTTTCTGAGTACAAAAAAAAAACTTTTGTCAAACGTCTAAACGTTGCACAAATACGCAGACGACTCAACACTCTTGTAATTATAATAATCTCACCTTGCATCAACCCATCTTCTTTTATAGGAGCCAATCGTTTTCTTTATATCATTTTTATTTTCATTATTATTGCTTTTCAAAATATAAAAATGTACAACGTTGCATCTAGCGCATTAATGCATTAATTCTGCTCCTTTCCTACGAGAAAATTAGTCATTTTGTACAGAAGTGCTCCTACATGCAAGTTAATAACTAAAAAATATCGAGTTAGGGCCGCTTTGTCAGCCCTTTAATTTTAGTCAAAAAATTATAAATAGTTATAGAATTTATTATAATCAAGGAACTTGGTCATGGGCGTCCGGAAGGGGGGGGCAGGGGGGCCGTGGCCCCCCTGGAAAATAAAAGTCAACCAAAAATTATATATTTCACACATATAATTTCATTTCAGCCACAATAATATGAGTTAATTATTACACGAACATGGTAATTTCAAATTTTAGCAATGGTTTTTGAGGGAACAACACTACTATTGGTAAAAATGTGCTTTGTTTGCCCCCTTCCCCGGAAAAAATCCTTCCTTGCCCCTCTGGAAAAAATCTTGCGGACGTCCATTAACTTAGTATATATGTAGAATTTATTGTATTTGGTGATCCTTGCAACATAATGCACGCCTGCTATGAATGTAGTAGACCAAGTAATGTTCAGTAAAGCTAAAAAAGATGATAGTAAGCAAAAACTGTGCATCCCCAATGGCGCAGTGGTAGCGTCGTCGCTTTGTAATCAAGGGGTTACATTTTTATCGATACCCGTGCACATAGTGGTTCGGATCCCATTTTAAACTGTACGTCCAGTCCCGATTAGCCTTACTGTGCATAAAGTGGACTCAAAACACCAAATCAATCAATCAATCAATAGTAGGCAAATTGTCCATCGCTATTTGCAGTATTCTTAATTCTATTATACATCGTGTGTTCTTTTAAGGAATGGAATTCTGGCGATTCGAAGCAGGTTTGTCCTTTACTTTTTGACGTTTCATTCTATAATTTATGATCGACACTAAGGAGCGGATTTTAAGGTGAAGCACCTTTCCAAAAATATAGCTGTTTTTATACCAATCGCTTAAGATATGTATTTTAGGACATGAAATCAAGTAAAATGAACACATTTTGTTGCAGGTTTTCCTGAGATTAGCACATTTATCCCCATTTTACCCTCTCTTTGAGGCTACAGCATCTTTTCACTTCATTTTCTTTCATGTTTTGTTAATAAAAATAGACAGGAAAATAAATAATTTTCACTCTTATTGAGCAGCTACATAATATCCTATAGTCTCATCTTCACACAGAAAACTAAATGCATCATATCGATTGATGCACCAGGATGCATGGATTGATGCGCTAAAGTGTGTTTTATGGCTTCTTCAAAGAATCAGAATAACATTTCATGCATTTGGGTGCATATTTTGTATGTCGTGAAAGAGACACCAAAGTGCATTGATTCAAATGAGTATTCCTTTCAGTCGAGATGCACTTTAATGCATCAGTTGATGTTCCTTGATGCACCTTCCTGCATCTTTTCGGATGGTGCACTTAAACGTTTGGTCTGAGCTACAGAGTTTATGTAGCTCAGACGAAACGTTTAAGTGCATCATCGAAAAAGATACATTCTGGTGCATCAAAATGCATCGAAGTTCATCAAAACGCCTCAACTGATGCATTGAAGTGCATCTCGACTGAAAGGAATCCTCACTTGAATCAAATGATGCACTTTTGTGTTTCTTTCACGACATACAAAAAATGCACCCAAATGCATCAAATGTGAATCTAATTCTTTGAAGAAGCCATAAAACATATGATGCATTTAGTTCTCTGAGTGTTGTAGAGCAGAACGAGAGCTAGAAAATGCTATAATATAAGTGATACCATGTTTACCATAAATTATATTATTCGCTACAGTGTTGAATAAAGAATGTTAATGTAAATGGTTTAGACCTGAATAAATGCATTTTATCAACACCTTTTTTGTCATCTTTTTGAAAACATTTTTAGAACTTTTTCCCCCTTCCCTACCAATATTTTGCACCTTAAAATCCTTCCCCTAATCATCACATTATGGAAAACAGACTGAATTAAAATGGTGATGGGCAATTCGCCTACTATTTTGACGTTGGGTGTGCCCAATATGTTTCAGAATGTATTGGAAAAATATGCCTGCAGCCATACACTCTTCTTATTGGTGCCAATCTAGAAACCTGAAATCCATGTTTTTTAAAAGAAAACCACGCTTAAAATTGCTTGTATGGTTTTTAGTACCATACATATAGATAATTGTTTATTATAGAAATTATATTTCTAGTAAACGGCCCTGTAAAATATTTGAACAGTTTGATTGAAGTAAATAAAAAAATATGTAAATATACATTTTTCGGTTTCTCATACTGTATATACGAAGCTACTATGGAAATGTTTGTTGAGTGTGTTAGTGAAACTATAATAATTATCAGAAACTTTTCTTCCATTGAAAATAAAACATTCTGAATGTACTATAAGGTCTATAATTGTACCTTAAAATATTTTTATGGTCCTTGTAGCTGAACTTTGGCAATTTCTTTAATGGTAGTTTGCAAAATATCATCTGCCATGTATATTTACGGTTAATGATAATACACTATTTACGGTTTAACATGATTAGTATTTTGTATATTTTTATACGCAAAATGTTTGCTATGTTTACCCATAAAATTATTGAAGTTTATTTCAAAAGAAATTTACTTGTGTTTATAGTTTACATATTACATTTCCTTTCGTATGATCTTCACACCATCAGTACATATATTTTGTTTCCTTTTTTTCCTAAAAAAGTTTCTTAGAGCCTAATAGACACCATTAAATTATTACAAGATTAATGTACATACTTTCACCAAAAGTGATTTTGATATCTAGAAAATCCTTATGTACATTATTCTACTTGGTCTCAAGCAGTGATGTGCGTCTACGCGTAAACAACGATAGTCTACATTCTCCACGTAGACTATTTTATACACGTAGATGACGTAATCTATGTAAACAACATGGCGAAAGGTGATAACTTAGCAAAGGGCGCCGTGGAAGTAAAACAAAATTATACTACGTATCAGTAGCTGATGTGTGAAGAGAACTTTCCATGCTCTTCCTTCCAAATTCGAACAATATTTCACCTAGGAAGAAACCTAATATAGGAAATATTCTAGTGCTTTATTGGGGAAAGACCACTAATGCCTCACGACTGCCATCTGTTGTTATTTTTTGCATACTATTTATCTTCTTCCATAGTTGATAATAGAAGAGAAGAGACATTTTGTTGTAATTAGGATTCTTTTCAGTTCGTTAAGAAACAATATAGTTGAAAATGTCACTTTCTTCTCACGAAACCCTTGAAAATTAACTTTAATGCACTTTAGATTGTCTACGTAGTCTATGAAAACTACAACCCAATGTAATCTACGCGTATCTTACGTGTAGACAACGCACGTAGACGTAAACTTATAGTCTACGGATCACTGGTCTCAAGTGAGGATTTATGAATCTGAAAGCAGACGAACAAAGCGATGAATTATTCCCTCGTGTGCAACCACTCCACGCGTGTTTTGACGTGCGATGTCAATGGCGAACGAAGAAACTCTTGGCAGCGTGCATACATCAAGCAGACGTCCCGACTGACAAGTCCATATCGACGTTGATACGTTTCCTCGCGGGGCGTTGCTTTGGATCCAACATGGCGTCATGCCAGCCGGCTCATTGTGTTGCACGGTTCACGGGTCTTGCTGCGACTATTTTCTTCTTTTTCTTTCTCTACTCTTAACCTTCCCCGACTCGCTTTTGCTCATGCTGTGCCGAGCACTTTGTCAGGGAGTGGTTTGTTTATATTTTCAGGTGTACACGGAGCCTTCGTAATGAGAGCCATCTATCAGACACCTTGGCAACTAACAACGGTGGCTCTGCCTTGGTGCAGGATGTGTCGATCTCTCTGCCCCTCTCTGAATGCATGGTGTGGTAGTAATAACACAAGTAATATTGTGTCGTTTTTCATTGCTTCTCTCCCTGGATAGTTGATATTCTCTTCTTATCTGCTTCACATACGTGATTTTTCTTCTTGGAATGATGGAAATATCCTATGTTGCGTTTAGTATTCCCCTTGTGTTCAATAGCAGCAGATTATTTTGTTTTTATTATTACAGAAACCGAGTGAGTGAGTGATTTGATTTATTTGTCTTTGCGTTTCTGCCACTTTTGGCTAATTGCGAACATGAGGTTGAATGTCCTTAAGATGAAATAGATGAAACACAAACAGCAGTGTCGGCGATTGGGCTCCAAATAGGGGGGCAAGCTGCCAGAACTGGGGGGCGGGCAAATACAGTATATTTCCCTTTGTACCGGGTGACCAGAATTAAAGTTCCCCAACTCAGAGCCCTCTGTAGCCTGTTTGAGGCATCGTAGAACTCTGAAATTTGGTGAATCCACTATGCAGACCATGGGGAAGACGATGGTGATAAAAAACTAGTTCAATTATCCGCCACCAGGTTGAAATGTGGCGCTGTACTTCCATGATGGGTTGTAATAATGACGTAAACTACTCCAATTGGTTATGGATTTGCCTCTACCTTGCAATCTTGCAATAAACGAGAGATTATTTTCTCGCAACTTCCATCCACTAACAAATGTCTTTTTAATTAATAACTCAGCTAAATCACTTAACGTGTTTATTTGTACACCCAACGGCGAAAGAAACAGTAGGCAAATTGTCCACCACCATTTTCATTCGGTCTGTATTACACAATCTGATGACAATGAATTGAAATAATTACGTCAATGAGCAGAGGACAATGGCTGCTTCGAACCAATATAGTTTCATTCGTTAAAACAACACAGGTAAAACAACAAACAAGTACAAGTTCAACCTGGTGGCGGAAAATTGAACTAGTTTTTTTTTTTTATCGCCATCCTCTTTCCCATGGTCTGCATAGCGGATTCACCAAATTTCAGAGTTCTACGATGCCTCAAACAGGCTACAGAGGGCTCTGAGTTGGGTAGATAGGGTTTAGCATGGTGCCGGGGCAACTGCCCACCCTCGCCCCCCTAATCGCAGCCACTGCACAACATATTATACTAGCTGCAGGTCCAGACGCCAGTGTCTCGTTAGTCTGCAACAAAAGAGTCCAGGGTGCAGTATGTGGATGTGCTGGTGTCTTTGAAAAGGTCATTGAAAAGGTCACCCCTTATATCACTACAGAGTTGGAGAAGGCATTTTAAAAGTAACTGCGTTAACTATGTACAGTCAACGGCAAAGATAATGGTAGGCAAATTGTCCATAGTAATTTTCATTTCTTTTTATTCTATATCCTGTGTTGTTTTAAGGAATGAAATTATGTTGGTGCAAAACATGCATTGTCATCTACTTATTGAAGTCTTTATTTCAATTCACTATCATCATATTGTGCAATACAAACCGAATGAAAATGGTGATGGACAATTCGCCTACTGTTTCTTTTGCTGTTGGGTGTACCAGGGTGGTTCAAAAATTAGGCAATCAATTTTCAAGCCAAACATTGAAAGATTTTAATGCATGGGAAGATAGGAACACCCTAATTCGTTTATACTTTGTGTTCTTCTGCTCCTACACACCTTACTATAAATCTCCTCTGGATTCTTCAATTCCTTTAGAATGCCTAGTGTCTGTAGATTCCTTCCAGGTAACACCACGAAAGAAAACTAGCACCTCCGGGGATGACGCCATATTGAATACCTTACCATAGGGCTGGAACAACGGATACAGCAACAAATTTGCATATGATACAAGTCCTTTAATTCACTTGGCATTATACAGTAATTAAATACGTTTGCACACTGAATAAGATACACAAAAGCCCACATCCGATAGGCTAGCTGAAAAATGTTTTTCCCGCTGCCGCGAGCCGACATGCACCATGTCATTGTGTTCGAATATCACGCTCCCAGAATTCCGCGTTCTTGCAAAAAGCTTCTTCTTCTTCTTCTGACCCTGTCAGACAAAACACTGTCGACTTTCGCCAATGTTTCTGTATTTGTACTATGGGACAGCAGTAGTCTGTGGTATGGGATTTCTGTTATACAACTTTTCCTTACAATACACAACAGATGACACTAATCAATTTTCAATTTTTACACTTTTACATTCTATGTTCTGTTTATAATTCGATTTGACATTTTCGAGCATATCCATAAAAAATCCAAATAATTGGTATTGATAAATCAGATAAAAGAGAAAGTAAAGATATAGGTAATGGAATTTTTAATCTTATCAGATTTTTATATAATATATTTCGTTGTTGAGAGAATTGATCACATTCCAAAAATAAATGTTGGGCATCTGGATTATCTTTACCACATGTACAATTTTGTTGATGTATAATACCTATTTTCGCTAAATGTGCTGGTGTACGTACGTGACCAGTTCGCAATCTATTAATAAAAACTATAACCTGTCTTGGAAGAGGACATCTGTGGAACCATGGTTGGCTTGCATCAAATTCCGCCAGCCATCTATATGTATGACCTACCATCGTCAATTGTTCCTTGCACCAAATTTTCCAGTGATTTTTTATTTTAATTTTAACTCTAGGTAATAGATCTGTATAAGGGAGTCTGATGAAAGATATTTGAGGTAAATCCCTTGCAAGAAGCTCCCAGCGGGAGTAAAATAAAAACAAATGAGGAGCGGAAAGCAATACTATTTACAATCTTCAACACCTAGTAATATGCAGCATAATTATCGCTGCACTGTACAGCTTTTACAGCACGTTTTGTTCGAGGTTACAGTACACCGTTCCAAGGATGATTTCACAGGCGGAAAATCACCCTAGCAACTCGGTGACAGGGAACTGTGGAAATTCGAGGATTCCCATCTCCATCAAACCATCATTCTGCTCCACGTTCCTCTTTTACTGTATCCTCCCCCCTCCCCTTCCTCTTTCGCGAAACCTTTCCCTTGGTGAAATGGGGTAAAGCGAGGCGGAAGTGCGGCCTCGTTAATTCCCACCTCTCCCGTCGCGGCGCTGGTATCGCGCATCAATCTCTCCCGGAAGCGAGGATATTGCCCGCTGCTGTATATGCCCCCCCTTGCTGAACGCATCACCAAGCTCCCGTAGCCATAAAACAAGCCTGTTCCGGAGCTGTGTGTGCGTGCATCGAGGAGGGGAGACGGGGGGCGGGCGCTTAGAAAACTTTTTTTCTTTTTTTTTTTACCCTGGTCTTGGAGTTTATGCCAACCATTTCGTCGACCCGCGCATTTCAATGAAATCCAATTTTTCACTCCATTCACTTCGGGGAGTCGCATCGTTTCAGCACGCCCTCGTCTCTTATGGAGGCATCAGTCACGGAAAAGGTGTGGGGCCCACGGGACTCGGGGCTGATTGGAAGGGTCCCCCGGGGCCCCCCATTTACCCTGCATCTAGTTCGAGGCCAAGGAATTCTCCTGCTCTCGGGAAATGGAGACGGAGGGAGAATTTTCACGTGCGACGATTTCCGCCACACGGAAATTGCTAAGGAAAGAAGTAGGGAAAAATTGTTCCCACTTCCATTTTCGCTGTTCAACAAAATCCACTGTAAATTTCCACGTGGCGTTTATTGTACGTCCCTCGTTCCCTCTCGGAAGGGGTGTGGAGGAAGGAACTCGAATATCGTACCACTTATATAGGTCCGGAAAAACTATTTTTGACTTCCCGTCTGTTTACATATTAGAAATATACGAGGGTTGTTAAAAAATTCGGCCATAAATTTTCAAACCAGAATGTTCGGGACTGGATCTTTCTCGCATGCAACCCAATTATTTTCTAAAATTCGTTTCATGCACATCCTTAAGCATCTATCAATGTGCTTTCCTCCTTCTCACGGATGTACACTTTGTACGCTACTGTTATTTATTTATTGAACTCAACAGGTGCGTACCTAATTACAGAGCCCATATGAAGGATACATAATGAATACAATTACATATATTTCTGTAATATAGAGATAGAAATTATACATATATAAATATAAATTTAAATAAATAAATAAATAAATATTTGTATATATAATATATTTAAAATTATTTATTTTATATATATACACTTTACCACACCGTTTCCTTAGGAAATTATGTGTTTAAGCTTAGGCCATTGTTTTAATAATGGCTTTACTGAGGTCCCTTAGGTTCATTGAAAAGATGTCAATTTAACGAGGCTCTGGCGACTGGCCCCATGGCCAGTATAATTCTGTGTCGTCCTGTGTTTTGTCCTTATTTGTGCTGAGCGCCCTCTTTTCGCTTCAGCTTTTAACCAAGGTAAGGAAATTTTAGTTTTTGGACACGCTTTTATTTTTGTTATGATAAGGTGCTGGACCCCTTACAGTGTGACGGGTGCAAAATAGCCTCAGTGCTGACGCACCCAAAAAATTTTAATTCAAACAAACAAACAAAAGATGTCAATGGTGTTATTCTTGATTAGCAATTTATTGTAACAGGTGCACATTCAACACAATGGAGATTTCTTTTCAATTTCCGATTTCACCTTCTTTGTAAGAGAAACTTCATTCTTGAGTGTAGTTTTCGACGACGGGATTCGAAAACTAATCTGGCAGAGTAGATGTTGAGCATCTACTTTGTAATTTAACAACTTCCATAAGAATGCTATTTCCTGTAAAGTTATTCTATGACACAGCTTTGTAAACCGACTTTCATATAGGTTCTCGTAGTGTTGAAATATGTTGTAAACTTTCTGAAATTTGTATTTATCTGTTTCCTAAGATTCTTGTATTTCACTTCATGATACTCTACATTGCAATTATCTATCTTCCACTGTAATTATATAATTTTGGCTTTGCTTTCCGAGTAATGTCACAATTGAACCAGCCAACAGCAGATTAAATAGGAAGAAAAAGCATCGTCCGATAGAAAATAAGTTTGCAATTCTGCGCACACCGAGGCATTCTTGATAAAATGCTTGAGGAGCTTTCAGAAAAAATTCCTGAAACGCACAACTCGAGTAACGAAGGTCGGGCTGCATCGTAGATTTGCAACTTTCGGGAGCATTTTGTCTGTCTGCACAGATGCCTGTTTGAAGATAAATTTGCTGCTCGCATTTTATTTTATTTTTATTTATAGTTCTGGAATTGTAGTCATTGCAATTATTTTTAATTGTTCTTATTTTGTTTTGTTCTTATGCCAGTTTTATAATTATGATAATTAGATTAAATTCATGAAGGAACACTCAAAAAAGAGATAGGACTCGAACCCGGAACCTAAAGAGGAGAGGTTTGGGAAGACCGTCAATAACTCCTTGTGCAATTTTGATATGCAAGTTGCATTTTTATCTTCTCAGATTCATTATGTCAAATTTTATCCTAATGGATAATCTCGCAACAACTCAAAATGTTTTTCATTTATGCGAATTAAAAATGACCAATCTTTACTGGACTATATTCTTTTAAATGCAAAATCTGTGTGACGGAAATTCAGCATCAACAGGAAATAAAAACGCAATATTCATTCAATATTCTTAAAACGCTGACAATATATATAGCGTGTCTACAAAAACATTCCGTGATTATAAACGACCACAAAATTTTAATTATGTATATTACGAAATTTATAAGGATACCATTCGAAAGAACAGCTTAAAGAATTTTAGCGGATGTGTAATTGTTGCCGTTAACTACAACAATAGATGGCATAGCAATAAAAGAATGAAAAAAAGGAGAAAAATAGCCAAAAGTAGCAGAAACACATTTTAGGATGTAAGAGAAAACTTAATAACAATAGTCATGGACAATTTGCACGGTAATACTCATGGATCTCACTGTACAATGCTGTATAAATGATCGTTGCAAAGAAACTTCAAATAATAATATAAAGAAGAAACGTAATGGTGGACAAGATCTTTCGATTGTTAATGTGTTATTGTAAATGGCATTGTTGTTAGCAGCAAATTGTATTACTGTTGATGTTTATTGGATGTTTAGGTTTGGACAGTAGGATCCATGAGTATTACCGTGCAAATTGTCCATTTCATTAATTTTCTCTTACATCTTAAAATGTGTTTTTCTGCTACCTTTGGCTAATTTTTATGCTTTTTTCATTCTTTTATTGTTATGCCATCTATTGTTGTAGTTAACGCCAACAATTACACATCCGCTAAAATCCTTTGAGCTGTTCTTTCGAAAGCTATCGGTATAAATTTCGATTATACATAATTAAAATTTTGTGGTCATTTATAATCACGGAATGTTTTTGTGGATACGCTGTATAATGACACCACACACGTAACGTTTCCATCCCCTAACAGGGTTTTCTTCAGAATAAGATTCACAAGACTTAATAGGATTATCTTTCACTACAAAGCAATAGCTATAAACATTAGCTAATCCTGAAATGACGTGATATGCGTCCTCGGACACGACATCGTTGGTTTCTCTGTGCGCGGAGACATTTCGTGCCCCAGCATTAGTGACCCAATTTAGATTTATTAAATCAAATTAACCGACAAAAATTTGACAGCCCCTGACTTTCGTTGACATGGGGAGAATGAATTCTTTCCCATTAATGCTTGGAATATTAAAATCCCCATTGCTAGATCTTATATGCTTACAGCTATGCGTCCTTTCCAGAAAAAAAAAGAAAGTTCTAAATCCGCATATGTTTCTATGGTTACCAAAGGTTGTAAACTTTTATTGCATTTCTGCAGTCCTCTTTATTGTCTGCTTACATTTTAGAAGTGGTCCCCATGCCACGAATAGATGGAGACAATTCAGATTGGCCTACTGTAAAATTCTAAGCCTCAATAACATTCAATCTCTCCTTGCTTCATTTCAAATGCAGAGCAAATTTGGGTAGTTTTTACGAGATGGAAGACACCCGGAAATTCATTTCAGTCATTGGATTAAATGGAGCCTGGCTCTAAAGCAATACAGGGGAATCAGATCAGCGAAGGAAGGCACGAATCGAAGCAAGCATGATTAAATATCGTAAATTAAAAATACGCTGTCAGTTGTGTAATAGGTCTGCAATTCTGGCAATGTTGGAACTTGGTTAAGATGAGTAGTCTTCGAATCCATCGCTGTGAACAAAACCTCCGTCATATTCTCAATATTTCGCGTATTGATTGCTCCATTAGCTGAACATCTCTTCAGCCTGAGTCAAATGAATACGTGATTAGTTCTTAGGAAAAGCAGGTGCCATAAGGCAGAATTTGCTTCTCAGCCAGGGACACCGGAGATGTATTAAAGATTTACCTCGGTGAGAAAAATATTTTCTTTTCAGTTGTCAGCATACCAGACTCCAGAGGGTGCGATGCGTTTCCTTCACCACTGCAGTCAAAATTTATCTCCTTCCTTTTCTTTCTCTGAGCATATTTCTCTCAATAACAGTAATATATGATAAAAATGAGCCCCGTCTACTTTGCTGCACTTTTTGACTCTGCACTCACACGTCTAGTTGTTACACGGTGCAACACCGACTCGTCATACTTCGTTGATATGATGTCAAGTAGTGTATTTGGTGTCTGCACCGTTTGCACCACGTTCTGTTTGGTGTATGGTCACGTAGTGCGTGTTAACTAATCCAATGAACGTTTGAAGCAGCAGACAGGCATTTGTTGAATCTTCTGAACTTGAACCCTCCTATTCGTCTATTTGGTTCAACGTCATTTCCTTGTACCAACCCGACACTGGGATGTACCTGCGCTACACCTAGTGTTAAAAAGTTTAGCGAAATAGACGGGGCTACAGACAAAGGACAGAAGAGACAATTAAGAATGTCGAAAATGTACTCTCAAACCTTGCTATACGCAGATGATACATTGCTCATTGCAAATACGGAGAGAAGTTGCAGAGAACGGTATTAGAATAAAGGTAAAAAGGAATGGTTGTGAATGAAAGAAAGAGCAAAGCAATAAAGATGGGCAGAGTAGAAGATCAACTAAGAAACGTATTGTCTATGGAAGGCAAGTCGAGCAGGACCCAAGCTATGAGTAGACTAGGAACAATCGAAATGGGAAAACGTTTTCATAAATCTGACTTCACCACTGAATTCCTGGTGAAATTCTACCCCAAAACCATACTCCACATGCCCCCCTTCCCATTTAAAGAAATGAAGTTGGATCCAAGATGGCGTCACCAAGATGGCGGACCATGACCAATTGCTGCAATCTACACTCTCTTTCATTTTATAAAGGGTGGTCAGGGACTTTTGACTCACCCTGTACTCAGAAGTTTCAAATCATGACCAAGAAGCTAATCCTGATGGTAAGAGATCTGTAGGAAGGCCGAGACGAAGATGGAGGGATAACAACATTGAGATGGACCTAAAGGAAATCGGTAAGGATGGAGGAGATTGGATTGATCTTGCTCAGGATAGGGACAGATGGAAGGCTTATGTTGCTGCAGCCATAAACCTTCGGGTTTAAGAAGGCTAGAGAGTTAGTTAGCTAGCTAGTCCGAGAAGTAATAGTGCACACTATCAACTGAACAGAAAATAAAGGAAACTAGAAATAGGAGCGAGGGTATCAGTGATTGAATCAATACGGAAGTGAAAGCTGGCAGATGAAAAGAGAACTTTGTATGATAACTACAGTAGAAATAGAAGTTCTGCCGAAAGACACTAATAACTATTGTTATAGTGTACCGTTTCAACTATAAATTCGAAACCTTCCATCAAAAACTTCAAAGAGGACACCGACTGGTACAAAAAATGAAGCAAAGAGGTGTCATGGTTTATCAAAACCTCCATCAGAGAACATTTTGGAAAAGAAAAAAAGAAGTACTGTTCAGTCGTTCTGCATTTTAAAGCCCGCAGGTGTTGCGCTCGTCAAAATTAACAATTCTGATTATTACACCTCCTTCTTCCTCGCTAATGTATAAATATCACGTCAAATAATGTAGAAAGGCTGGGTTTGCTTATTTTTCACCCGCTGGTCGCCTTCTTCATAATTACTTCGCGGTGAAGGGGAGAAGGAATTTTGAGATAATTAGCGAAGCTAAAGCTGCGGAAAATTAAGTTCTTGTAGCCTCTCCCCAAAAAGGAAGCCATCATGCAAAGGAAAAGCTAAATTTTGACAAGAATGTTGGATTTATTTTTATATTAATATAGCAGTAACAACAGCGATGGGACGGATAGGCGCTTGTCTTCCGTTTTGATGTCTCGAACATGATCCTGAAGCTTGGAATTCTCCTTTGTAGATACCATGTTGGAAGCAAAATGGAAATTGGTCTACTACTGAGAAAGTAATTCTTACGCACATGTGGTGGGGAGGAAGTATTAACTGAGTTAGAGCCGTGAGAAAATATTGTCGGCGAGAAATATAATTACAAGAATAAGGGCACCAATACTTTCACGATATGCCGTCCCGTTTAATTTTTCCCAACTTTTGAATCTTGTCGGTCGTTCAACGCCCTTGCCTCTACACCCGGGGATTGATTGATTGATTGGGTTTATGTTACGTCACCTTTCTTCCACTATTCGTTTATTGATTGATTGAATTGGTGTTTTAAGTCCACTTTATGCACAGTAAGGCTAATCGGGACTGGACGTACAGTTTAAAGTGGGTACCTCCACCGGGTATCGAACCGGGACTCCTTGATTACAAGGCGACAACGCTACCACTGCGCCATCGGGGAGGCCTTCCGCTATTGGCTATTGGTTGATTTGCTATATCGCACGTCGCTTTTCTGCCACATTTGGTAATCGCGAAGATGAGGATGAGTGGCGATATGATGAAGATGATGAAAGGTCACTCGCCAAGAACGTCCATTTCCAGGCAAGGATTCGAACCTGTGACCCCTGGCGTCGTAGCGCGCTAACCACTCCGCCACGGCTGGCACCTGGGCCGACCAACTCCTGGCTACATTTCCTTTACCACCACCCTAACTCTCACCTTGGGCTTTCCAAAACATGGGAAACGGCAGTTCCAACACGCCTTCCGCTGAGAGCCGAGGACGTTTCTTGGGATCTAAGACAAAGACGAGCTCCACCGAGTCTTGTCGCCTCGTGGCGTGAACCTGTCACTAATTATTCGCCATCACAACATCCACTCATCCGAGGCCGTCCCACAGAAAACACGCCATCACCTGTTCAGCACGTCGGCGCCGCGAGTCCTGTAATTAAACCCTCCCCAATGACCTGGCTGCAGAGGCCCCAATCATAGGGAGCTAAGTGATGAATTACATAGGACGACGAATACGCCGAGGCATTAGGTGAGGCCCGGCGAAAATTGTTCCAGCGATGCTCCATTAGGCCTGCAAACCAACTGTCGTCCATTTCTTCTCTCCTCTTTTTTGTAATAGTTTGGTTACAGTTGGGGATTGTCCACCAATTGAAGGTTTAAGCTCGCGTGCGTTTGTGCCGTCTGTTAACCCACAGTGGTACATTAGCGTCTGCGATATTAGCACCGCTGAGTGTTGTTCGTATTATTGGTGTTGTAATTGTACATGTCGATTCTTACGAATTGAATATCGTTTCTCTTTCATTAACCTTTACACCGGCTCTGTAATTGCATTTCCAAACACGCTATTCTTAGTTTTGTTTGTCTCGTCCAATCTATTCTGTTCCTTCCCATCTTTCGCCTGGCTCCAGACAGCGTGTATCATTATAAAGTAAACAACTTATCAGGTTTATTATTAAAAAAAATTCTGAAACACAACAATGAGAAAATCTTCAAGTTTTGTTTTCATGCGCAAGACTTTTGTAAACACGGTCATTGTGACGCGAGTGTAATGTTAAAGAAAATATCGTTTTTCACGGGTGCAGGAACAGCAGTCTGTGTCTTAAAAGTTCCCAGACTTTACACCCCTAGACGTATGCATTTGGGCTTTTGTGAAAGACAGTCTATGTGCCACCTATGCCACAGAACGTGCAACAGCTAAAGGAGAGAATAAGAAATGCCCTTGCTTTGGTGGACGAGGAGTTCTTGGGAAAAGTGTGGCAACAACTAGAATTTCAATAGGATGTGTGTCGCATAGCTGGTGGAAGCCACATTGAACATTTGTAGACATTCATTGAAACTTAAAGTGTTACTGATTGATACACAACAAATATCATTGTTGTATTACATATATAGTTTAGTCAAAATTAATTCTTAAATCTGTTTACTCTATTATGAAACACTCTGTATATTTTGCCGTAGGTATCCCCGGTTAGTACCTGTTCTACATTATTTGCAGACATGTTTGTAAAAATCAGTCAGTATGCACTACTGGGGTCGAAACTCGGGAGGGTCCCAGTCTCGTTCTCGGAAACGTCTCGAGTCTCGAAATCTATTAATAGCTATCTACAGACGAATCCCAGAACGAGACAGGTATTTTCAACTGGAGGCGAAACTAAGACAATGCAAAATCTAACCTCAGTACCATCGGGAGTTACAGTTAACAGCTAAATCCCAAGCCGTAAAACGTGATCACCTTTGAAGTTCATCCCACAATCAGTGGATTTCAGGACACAGTGTTTATTGTTTTGAGTTGGTGTTTCAAGTCCATTTTATGCACAGTAAGGTTAATCGGGACTGGACCTACAGTTTAAAGTGCGATCCGAACCACTATGTGCCTCCACCGGGTATCGAACCCGGGACACCTTGAATTGCAAGACACAGTGCTTATGACTATCGGAGAAAGGAAGGTGCTCTTGGAGGGTGAGCATCAGAGGGTACGTGCTATTCTCTATTGGAAAAACAAAATACGTGTGTAGTTTTCATTTGAGTTGTCACAACATTGGTATATCTTGGGGGTAAAGGGTGAATGCAAATTTAAGCGTGTTTATTGTATCGTGAAAAATTGCTTTTCACGTTTGTGCTTCGGGTTTTCTTAAATAAAACGTCCTTGATGTTATTGAATTTTGTAATGAAATGGTATCTCCCAAGTAACATTGAGATACAAATCGTTAGCGCTTAATAGAATTTCAATTACAATCATGGACGTCCAGAAAAGAGGGGGGCAAAGGGGGACACGGCCCCTCCATGGAAAATGAAAGTCTTCCAAAAATTATATATTTCACACATATAATTTCATTTCAGCCACAATAAGATATGTAGATTATTGCATGAACATGATAAATTCAAATTGAAGCAATATTGTTTCAGGGAAACCAGGGAAACTGTGCCTCGTTGACCCCTCCTTGGAAAAAAAATTGCTTACCCTCACCTGGGAAGAATCCTGCAGACACCCATGATTACAATTCCTTATTTAATTGGATGAAGGTTTCAAGGTCATGCGATAAATTCCTCACCCCTCTTCCTCCACAGAAATCCTTAATATCACTAATGACCGAAACGATACCAGACTTGACACAGTTTACTTGCCAGTTCACTCTCTGCCCCCCCCCCCTCGATTTTACAGAGACCAGTCTCGCCCCTGTTCTGACTCTGTACTACACCATTCCTAATCCTCAAAAATCGAAACCTATTTGCATAACATGTACAATAAACATCAACTGTCCACTTTATGCTCGGAAAGGCTAATCGAGACTTGACCTACAGTTTAAAGTGGGACCAGAACCACTGTGCAACGTGCCTCCACTGGGGATCGAACCCGGGATCCCTTGATTACAAGACAACAGCGTTACCACTACGCTACCAGAAAGACCCTCCAAATCGGACTCTCCAATAACTAATATTATTTGCCATCATAGTTTTAAAAAACAACTAAAGAACTACTATTTACCTTTGCCCCAACAACTTCATTAATCTTCATATGTTAACAAAATCATCTGCACTCACGCATCATATAATGCATACCTAACCTTTCCTCCTACACACACACACACACACACACTAGTGATGACTTATTACTTATCTTTACTCCGCAGTATGTATACTAATCAATTCAATGTATTATTTTATTATTATAATATAATCTTTATATTATCATGATCAATATGTCTTTTTTTCTTTGTTTTTGTTAATTTATTGTATCTCTGACACGGTTGGCTGTAAGAACGGCCCATGAGGCCAAAACACGCCTCTATTATATTTCATTCCAGTAACAGTGAAAACAGAAAGAGATTTAAATTCATGTCCATATATTTTATACCCTATATATATATATAAATTTCGGAACTATTGATCATTCCCCTTTCAAGTTATTAACATTGTCTTCTGAAAGTTGTCACCTGTCCATTTACGAGCGTCAGCATTGGGGCATCGCAACCAATAGTTAGGCACACAAGAAAGGCCGAATGGCTGTAGACGAGGAACGGCCTATTAATGAAGACATCCTCCGAAGGAGCTTTGACAAGTGGAGGAAGTTGTATGAAGTGGCCTGTCAGTAAATGACACATATGATGTTGTAACGACCTCAGGAGAACGTTTTCGCAGCGAAACCGGTTGCCTGGAGGCCATGAAATTTATTTCTCTTTAAACGTTCATTGACTGCATTTTCCCAAAACACTCCATTGTGCATGCTAGATAGACTCTCTCCTCCCTTGCAAAGTGGACGGGGCAGATGGGAACAGACTGCAAGTAGCAGTTTTTTTGAATTACTGCCTATCGTTACGGTCATGAGCCTCCTGTTACGGGGGCCATCTTCCTTCTGTGAAGAACAGGAAGACACAGCAACTCTCCACTTTATGAGGTTCGGTCATTGTTGATGAGACCGAACCCACTTTTGGCTTCGATTGTGCCCTTCCAAAGCTTTCGACAGTAATGGATTCCCCTCATTTCAATCCTAGAGCCACGTCTTTGGAATAGATCGCGCCACAACTGGACACACCGGTTAAATTAGCGCCCCCCAAAAGAAATCAGGGTTGGATTAGATGTAGACAAGGGGCAGATGTTGCATCCCTCTCATCCCCGAGACTTGCGGTCTTGGGAATCCAAGTTTCCCTCAGGGGGGAAAGATGGGGTGGTAGGATAGTAAATTAAGTTACTGAAACGTTTGTCAACCGCAACAATCGGATGACAATTTCAAAAGTGGACTTTGCCAATTGACAAGCGGTCAAGGACTGCCACACGGGTCAGAATGTACCGGGTGGTCATTCGACCCTTTGTGGTGGACAGGCCAAAAACCTCCATTCGGACAGTTGTCAGCTGCGATAGTGGTAAGATAACGGCCTATCAATAACATTGAAACACAAAGTGAGGGGTTGGTTGTTTTTCGATGCAGACTTCCCACCTAGTTTAGCTCACCCCTCTGACTTCCAGTGCAAGACATCTTGGCCGTGATTTAGGAGCCGAAGCCAATGTTACCACGTGCGCTTTTTGAACGCGTTCGTGTCCCTTTTTTCGCACAAGAATCTGAGCTGAAGTTGCAAGAACCGTCTGTTCTCAACGAGGATCTGCTCGACAGATACAACAAAGGCGACTTTTCCTGCTCAGTTCAGGAGATATTGCCATTGGAACGCCCATTGATCCACACACACTTCATTTTTTCTTTCGATGTTCGAATTGAAGAAAATAAAAAATGGTGAGTCGGTGCTTGCCCTTCCCTCATTTAGTTATTATTTAAGTGTTAAGGCCTACCTAACACAACACACAAATAATATCCCAACCCATCTTCAACTTCGGGATCAAGGACGTATTTATGGGGGGTACAGAGGGCCCGGACCCCCAGAAAGACTTACCAAGTACTAAAATAAAATAACCAAAATATAATTGTTTAGCATTTGTTTATATAATCGATGGTTATTTCCGCTGAACTTATTGGAAGGCAAGGAATTTGCCTCTTAAGGCTCTGAAGGACAGCTCCAAAGATTTATGCACACTACATAAAATATTAATCAGTAACTTTACTTTACGTTAATTGAATCTAACACCTTGTTTGTTATTCAATAAATATTCAATTCTTTATGTATTTGACATTAATGTCCTTGCTAGTGCAGTTGTTTTTACACATATTTTGGCTATCTTAACTACACGTAAGCTAGATACTGAATACATGCTGTTATATATCTACTTCTTTACTATCTTTTTACCTATTGATGTAATAATATCAATACAATATTAATTAACTTACATATTTAATTAATATTATTTCAATTTTATATAATTATTCTAATTATATTGTTATTATTATGATTGAGGCATTTGGTCGGACCCACGAAATGTATTTCTAGATACTGGCCTGTTTGGGATGAATTTTTTTGCTGGCTGACGAGGTTCTGGCGCCTGTATTCACAACCAGGAATCTTATCACCACTTATCCTTATCGTGGCGATTACCCAAAAGTGGAAGAAAAGCGACGTAATATAAATTATATCAAAGAATCAATAATAATATGAATTTGCACTAACAATAGTAACAAAGAGTATCACTTAAAATGTATGTACTATAAGCGACGGACCATTTATATTTAAATAGAATAAAATTTTGTGTAACTAGCAGTCTGAAAATTCCTTATGCCATAGATTGCACATTCCCATGTTCAAATTAAGTATTAATGCTGGAAATTATTAATAAATATTAGAAAATAACTGCAGCAGTACATATATTCTCATAGAGATGAAAATATTATTTCCCCTGTTGGGAAGGTATTTTAAAAAGTAGTACCTGGTAAATAAAATCCAGGATAAATGAGAGTTCCTTGTCTTTCCGACATTCAATTCGAGACTTTGCAGAGTTAATTGATTGATTGATTTGTTGTTTTAAGTCCACGGTATGCGCAGTAAGGCTGATCGGGACTGGACCTACAGTTTAAAGTGGGATCCGAACCATTATGTGGCTCAACCGAGTATCGGACCCGAGACCTCTTGTAGAGAACCAGGTTCACGACTTGATGGAAACGTGAGGGCTTACTCAGAGCCAACAATCTCTAATTCTGACCATGTCATGAAATTCATTCGCAACAATGAACTGTCCTAAAAAAGACACGTGACCATTTATTTCCTTAAATTGTAAGTTCAATATTGTTTAACTATTTTTCCTTGACATCAATATTATTACTGTACCGGACAATGCAAATACAATATCAATAACAACGCTGTATATCCCATTTTCCAAATATTGTAGTTTTTTGTTACATTGCTCTGTCTCTCGCCACTTGATTTTCAAAAGGTTATTCCCTATAGTCCGTGTAATTCTAGATACTCTGGGTCCTATCTGGTACTGTACTGTGCAACAAACCAGATGTTTTCCCCGATATTACTTTGTACACAATCGTGATTTGGTAGAGGCAAGGATGGCACCCACCATCCAAAACTTCTAACTAACTCTCTAGCCTTCTTAAACCTGAAGGTTTATGGCTGCAGCAACACAAGCCTTCCATCTGTCCCTATCCTGGGCAAGATCAATCCTATGTTTTCCATCCTTACCGATTTCCTTTAGGCCCATCTCAACGTTGTCCCTCCATCTTCGTCTTGGCCTTCCTACAGGTCTCTTACCATCAGGTTTCCCAACAAGAATCCTGTAAACTCCTCTTTCCTCTCCCATTCGTGCCACATGGCCTGCCCACCTAAGTCTTCTTGATTTAATTGTTCTAATAATATCTGGACAGGAATACAAATTTTGCAGTTCTAAATTATGTAACCTTCTCCACTCGCCTGTCTTCTCATTCTTTGGTCCAAATATTTTCCTAAGGATTTTATTTTCAAAATACTCTTAATTTATTTTCCTCTTTTAATGTAAGGGACCAAGTTTCACATCCATATAATACTACAGGCAAAATTACTGTTTTAGTTTCTTTTAGTATCCAAAATTTCTAGGTTTATTAAAATTTACATGTTAGGTTTTCGAACCTGAGGTTCATGATTTACACTACCGCTTTCTTAGATTGATTGATTGATTTGCTCTATTTTACTTTGCTTTCTGTGCCACTTTGAGCTAATTTGCGAAGATGGGGATGAGTGATGAAATGATGAAATTGATGAATGAACACTCACAAATATCCATTCCCAGGCCGGGATTCGAACCCGAGACCTCTGGCGTCGTAGCGCTATGTGATAACCACTCCGCCACGGGATCGACTGCTTTATTAGAGCCAATGGGAAAGTGGCCTGAGAAAGTCTGAGAACTGCTGCTCTAAAACAAGATCCGGCACCAGCTAAAAAAAATTTGGAGAAAAAGGCTAAGCAGAAAGATGAAATCACACGCAACCTTCAACAATCATTATCACGGAGGAATTACACGAAAAGCAAATGATGGTTTTCAACTCCGGAGCATCTGTTGGTTTTAGGTGACCTTTCCGGATGACCCCTTACCATTCAGACGCGGGGAAACTGGAGAAAGGTGTCAGACTTCAAACAGCATGATGGCGAACACACACACACACGCACGAGAATGTTAGAGGAAGACGAGTAGGTGGCAGATCATTAGCACCTCTCTTTCTCAAGTAACCAAGTGTAGTCCGCAATTTGAGATGCCTTCACCGTAAGATAAATGGCTATATAATTGGGCCGAAGCAGTTAATGTTGATAGAGGCTGTCGGCAAAGCCTTTCTGCTGTCTGTCTCTGTGGGAGGCTCCCCCCCCCCCTTCCGACTCCACATCCTCAACATCTCCGGTGGCCCATCCAAGAACCAACAACGCAACTACTAAATGAGGGGTCAAAGTAAATCATTTTGTGAACACGTAACACTTTTTTCAACCTTTTTAATGGCGGTGTGGTAATAGCATGTGTTTCTGGGCTTTCGAAAAAAGTATATTGCATGGAAAGCTGGAGAAAATTACACTGGATGTTCAACACTGCTGTGGAGCTTCTAGTAATTTTATAAGAACGCTAATGTGATAATGATTCAGTTCAGCGCAAACATGTTCTGATGTGTTTCATACAGTCAGGACAACGCTTTGGATCATTCGAAGCCTGCGCAGAGACTACATCATACGTCATCAGCAGTAGGTCATGGATAGACATTGGATTTTTAGGTTCTAAAAAGTGTGCTTTTAGGTTTCTAAAATAGGCTCTAAAAATCCTAAAATAGCTCTTCAAAATCTTAAGTCAGGCTCGAGAAATCCTGAAGTAGGTTTTAGAAAAACTTAAAATAGTTCAAAATTCCTGAAAAATGCTGATTAGGTGTCGTCACGGGCAATGATAATGGAACACCTATATTCTGAAATACTCACTATCTTGTTATGTGTGTTGCCTAACACTACGCCGATGGCAGAACTTACCATTGGAAATTTGCTTTTAAAATCAACTCTTCGCCGTATAGTTAGGCAACAATCGTTTTTCATGTTATATACAGTCAAACTCCGCACAACAAAAACATAGTGAGTGGTGCAAACTTCAATGCTGAAATGTTAGTTTGCAAGGCGTGAATGCCACAAAGCACCGAAGTGACGTGAAAGTGAGCAAGACAACACAGATCAGACCACTTTGGACTGTACAGGTAACAGTGACACCAGACATTTTACTTTGTTTAGAGCTTTGAAAAATCACCATGGACTTCGAGGAAGGGAAATCGGCAGAGAGAACGTTTCAACACGTTCAATGAATTTTTTCGTGACCGAAGAAAGCAAATGCCTGTGTGTGACATTCAGTGGCGTATGCTGAGTCTAACACTTGGACCAGCTCAGTATGACACCTAGGCTCATTCTTGACGTCTTCAAGGAAGCCACGTTGCCATTCCAACGGTAGTCAGGTTGCAAACTTATAAAAATTCAGATTGCGAACTTATAATAATTCAAGTTGCCAACTCCTAAGAGTTCAGGTTGCCAACTCTTAAGAATTCAGGTTGCCAACTTCTAAGAATTTAGGTTGCCAACTCCTAAGAATTCAGGTTGCCAACTCTTAAGAATTCAGGTTGCCAACTTCTAAGAATTCAGGTTGCCAACTCTTAATAATTCAGGTTTCCAACTTCTAATAATTCAGGTTGCCAACTTCTAATAATTCAGGTTGCCAACTTCCAATAATTCAGGTTGCCAACTTCCAATAATTAAGGTTGCCAACTCCTAAGAATTCAGGTTGCCAACTCTTAAGAATTCAGGTTGCCAACTCCTAAGAGTTCAGGTTGCCAACTCTTAAGAATTCAGGTTGCCAACTTCTAAGAATTCAGGTTGCCAATTTCAGATATCAGGCTTCGCAGATAGCCTAGCTAGCTCGGAATATACGCTCCTGGTGACATTGTAGGTAAGTTAGATGGACGTTAAGTTTGAACTTGTCAATAGATATTTGGTGAAGTTTTCCGTGTCAAATAGTTCGATTGTTATTTTTGAGCATGACATTCGGTTTCCTTAGAATGTAAATATACCCTTTCTAAATTAGGTGTAAATGTTATCAAAGGATTTAATGACGTAGTTAAAACCACTGGTCTAGGGATCTTAGAACCGCAAGGCATCAGTTTAGTTTCCTGATTGGCAACATATACAAATTTGCATACAAATAACAAAAACAAAAAATCACCCAAAATGAAATCACAAGTACGCCACTGATTGGGCATCCCCCCCAAAAGCAAGAAGCTTAATTCGCACATTTGCGTTGCATATAAACAGAGCCTTTGCTCAGGCCTTGTGCATAAGAAGACTACGGTCACATAAGTTACACATGAATCCTCGATTAAGAACACACTCACTCTCTGCCTCTCTATCTACAACATCTCGCTATCTTTCTTACCTCATTTCCTGTTTTGAGCTTCCTCTTTTCCTCTGTCTGACTTGGTAGCATCTCTCTGGGGAGGGGGGGGGGGCCTGGGAACAGGTGTAGAGGCCCCACAATGTTGTCTCTGAGCTCCTGAAATTTATATAATTTCAGAAATTCAACAGATAGTGTCGGTTATAGTATATACCAGTTGGTTATAATTAAGTGACGGTGTTCAGAGTGGCACAGCACGGGCTGTAATGAGAGTAACAGTCTGAAACTTCGTAGATATGCTAATGAAGCAATGCGCTCACAAATTATGCAAAAAAAGGTTAGTTCCAATTCTCGCCACCAGGGTAAAAAACGGCGCTGTAAGCAGTCAAAACGTGGAATTTTCCGTAACTCTGACGTCAAAATTGAACAGTTCTTGTAACCATAGTTCCTAATAAACATGCCAGAACCATTGTTCTCATGTGTTTGATCTTTCCTGCCTTTTTCCTGTAACTATACCACGTTTTGACTGCTTACAGCGCCAATTTTTCCCCTGGTGGCGAGAATTGGAACTTTTCTTCTTGCATAATTCACGAGCGCATTGTTTCTTTAGCATATCTACGAAGTTTCAAACTGTTACTCTCATTACAGCCCGTGCTGTGCCACTCTGAACACCGTCACTTTAATTATAACCCCCTGGTATTAAAAAAAAGGATTCAAGAAATAGACAAAATGTAGGACAACAATGACAAAATTTGAACTCAAAATTCACTGAATAGAAACACCCGATCTACTGTATTTTTGTCTTCTCTGTGAACTTAGAATACGTATGAACACAGTTGCTGTAATTTTCGAGTCAACGAGCAGACAAATAACTTCACGACTGTATTATTATTATTTTGGAAGTGGTCGAGTGGGTTCCCAGTAACATATCATAAGACAATGTCTACGATAATAAGCAGGGGCGTACTGGCTCAATCAGAGGGGCACTGGCCACTTAATCTGTGTCCCCTCAGATTACTAGCTCGCCTCGAATAGGAAAAAAATCTACGTCAGCATGCACCACACATTACACCGCTCCAGAGCGTAGTGCAAACGGTGCAGACACCAAATACACCACTTGACACCGAATCAACGAAGCAGACGAGTCGTTGTTGCTCCGCGTGAGTGCAGAGGGAGTCAAAAAGTTTTGGGACACTTTGATTTGATTTGATTTATTTTACTTCGCTTTTCTGTCACCTTTGGCTAATTGCGAAGATGGGGGGTGGGTGACGATACAATGAAATTGACTGATTTGGTGTTTTAAGTCCACTTTATGCACAGTAAGGCTAATCGGGACTGGACCTACAGTTTAAAGTTGAATCCGAACCACTTGTGCCTCCACCATGTATCGAACCCGGGACCCCTTCATTACAAGGCGACGACGCTACCACTGCGCCATCGGGGAAGAACTACTGATGCTATGAACAATGATTTCCCTAAGGGGGGAGGGACAAAAATTAAGAGACATGAAGAACATAATAGTTTCCTGTATAAAATTTACATTTAAATGCCATTACAGTAAAACCTTGTTAATTCGGATCCCGATAAGCCGGACTTCGCTTAATCCGGACAGGCAAAAGGAAAAAAAGCAGATTGCAAGGTTTTAAATGTGGCTAGAAGTCAACAAGAGAACTTCCCAAACAAAAGGCAGTCAACCACTAATGAAATTCTGTTTCCCGCAGACTTTGTACTATACTGTATAGTGTATTTAGGCCTGTGCCCTTTAAATACACCATAATAAACGTGTTTGTTGCTATAAACGGAGTTTTAATGCACTTTCTACTGTTCTCTTAGGTTATTTCAGTTAATCCGGACTTTCGTTAAGCCGGTCAACTTATCCCCAATTAGTCCGGATTAACGAGGTTTTACTGTACTTGTTTTATTAATATATCTATATACTTCGAGGTTGCTAACGAAAGGCGATGAGAAATGGAGAAGAAATAACAATTTCTGTGTTCTGGGAATTGCTGGCTTTAGTGTCCTTAGAGATGAGGCTCTTTGTTGTCCGTTCGTTTTGTATGTTTTCGATATTATTACAGTCAAGTATATTCGAATCCCAAACTAATTGTTTATGTTCGTTGTTAGTACAAAAACTCTCCCCCGGAAGAGTTTGGTGGGGGTGGGGACAAGATCGTTGGTGGGGGAATTCCCCCATGTCCCCCACGAGATTTCGCACCCTGGCCGGAAGGAATTATGAATCACCCTGCATATATATCTATTGTGTGTGTGTATGACAGTGGCGTATGCTGAGTCTAAGATTTGGACTAGCTCACTACGACACCTGGTCCTAGTAGGCTATGGAGTAAGGGAGAAGACTATACTCGTAGGCTCATTCTTTACGTCTTCAAGGAAGCCACATTCCATCCTAACGGTAGTCGGGTTACCAACTTCTAAGAACTGAGGTTGCCAACTCCTAAGAACTAAGGTTGCCAACTCCTAAGAACTAAGGTTGCCAACTCCTAAGAACTCAGGTTGCCAACTCCTAAGAACTCAGGTTGCCAACTCCTAAGAACTTAGGTTGCCAACTCCTAAGAACTTAGGTTGCCAACTCCCAAGAACTCAGGTTGCCAACTCCCAAGAACTCAGGTTGCCAACTCCCAAGAACTCAGGTTGCCAACTCCTAAGAACTTAGGTTGCCAACTCCTAAGAACTCAGGTTGCCAACTCCTAAGAACTTAGGTTGCCAACTCCTAAGAACTTAGGTTGCCAACTCCTAAGAACTAAGGTTGCCAACTCCTAAGAACTAAGGTTCCCAACTCCTAAGAATTAAGGTTGCCAACTCCTAAGAACTCAGGTTGCCAACTCCTAAGAACTTAGGTAGCCAACTTCTAAGAATTCAGGTTGCCAACTCCTGAGAATTCAGGTTGCCAACTCCTGAGAATTCAGGTTGCCAACTTCAGAATCGCCATTATATTATTTTTCAAATCAGCTTAATTCACACAGTTTCTAATTGATTTTTCTGCAGGTTCGCAGATAGCGTAGCTAGCCTCGAATATACGCTCCTGGTGTATGAAGAACCTCCTCCCCCAACAACCTTCATCGATAGTCAGCCTATCAGGAAGCAGTTCTGGTGAAGAACAGGAGTACATGAAACGGTGCATCTTCGTTATTTCCTTGAACGGGAATAGGGTGAGAGTTTTTGATGCACTAGCCGAAGTCGTGCTCTTCCAACTAAGTCGAGCTCTGCTACGTGCCACCATCCATGAGAGCTATTAAGAACTGAAAAAAAAGCGAAGAGAAAAGTATCTTTGCGAAAGGGGGGAGTGGAGGGGGATTGAAGAGGGTAGTAACGTGCTAGTGCCTCTCTGGAGCAGTACCATTAGCGCCAGGGAGCAAGAAGAAATAAGCCTTCGAATTATTCGCCAAGTCTCCAGCTGGGGTTAAGGAATGAACAAGAAATATGGTGCAAAGGGAAGGGCAACGAAAAATTGCAGAGGGGGCTAAAACTTGGAGGAAAGGAAAAAGTGAAATACTCTGCAATTGCTTCACTTTCTTTATCGCCTTCCTCCTCTTCCCACTTTTGTCCGCGACACCTCTTTCCCCTTTCCCGGCTCATTCGTACCAAGTCGAGCTGTCTTCTGCAAGAGAAAAAATACTGCCGCTGGAGCTTTTTATGGTAAGTGGGGAAAACTCCCCCCACTGTCCCCCCTTCCCTTTTTCTTCCACGTTCATGCCTCAAAACATGAATTACCCTTTATCATAATTGAGTCTTTTCGCAAGTTCGAGGAGACCTAAGAAAATGGCCTTATAAATTTTCCCTGATAAACTACCATATCGTGTAAGAAAATTAACCTTTTATATACAGCCATTATAGTAGAACGCCAAGAGGAGAAGGGGTCACGGAGGGAGAAGGAAATTAAGGGAAGGGGGGCCATTGTAAAACCACCCCCCTGTTACTACCATCCCAGCGACTTCTTCCTCCCACCACAATCCCTCACGATCCAACACTCGCAGTGACTACACTTTCGCGGGAACACGTTGATGGAGACGCGACCTTCAACTTTATCGCCTGAGGGGGGGCTAGAGCCCCTGTGAAATATCCCTCCTGCCGCCCCTCCTCTCGGTAGTTCTGCATCTCACATCTCCAGCACGACCACCACCGCCAGAACTGCATAATTTGTCAATTCGAGTGTTATCTTGGCCCCGGTGCCGTCTTCCACATCCTCGCAAATTCCAAGGCGGGGAAGATAACGCCGGAGATGAAACGAGGTCATAAAACAACGGTTCTGCGAAGCGGCGTGTTTATATCTAGCATCCGCTTTGATATACGCCTCGGTAAGTTTTAAAAGAACGGGGAGGAATGGGAGAGTGCCCTGCCGAAAAAAAGGAGGAAGAAGTCAAAAGAAGCCAAGCAAGACATTTGCTGTCTTTACGGCGGAGTTTCGAATGCCTACCACCCCCCCCCCTTCCTTCTGCCCCTCCCTTACTCTACAGTGCTGAAAATATGTTAATTGACATAATCGCAAGCGCTTCCGGAATAAACTTGAACGACACTGTTAAGCAGATAAAACAAAAGAGTGCTGCCTCACCAGAACTTCTACCCCAATCGTCCCGACGTGTAATTCGCATTCAGACATTACTTGCAATGTTTTTTTCAGGCACGGAATCTACCACCCCCACCAAAACCAAGGTATACAACTTTTCTGCTACCGTTGTTTTCCTCGCATCGGACCGCATTACTTTGCGTGGCGAATAGTCTTGCCTTTATATGTATTTCCCTCTGTAAATAACAACGCCCACACTTGTCCAATATTACAGAAGCAGCAGAATAAAACTGGCAACCGCACTTGCCTTACCATTTTGGTAGATGAAAGTGTCTCCTTGATGAATGAAACTGAGTTAAGTATAATGTTCAGAGTTGTTGAGGATAAGGTCCCCGTGGAAAAGTTTTTGTGAATAGTCAAAATTCCTAATGGTAGGGCAGAAACCATTGCAAATACTATTGACGAAGAGCTTGCTGCTCTTGATTTAACATACGATGATATTGTTGCTTTCGGCTTTGATGTTGCCTCAAAATATGGCTGGAAATGTTGGAGGTGAGAAAGAAGCTTTCAGAAAAGGCTCACAAAGAGATTCTGTATATGCACTGTAGAGTGCACATTTTGTCCCTTGCAGTGGCTTCCTGCAGGAATAAAAACCAAAAGGCAAAATTTCATGTTTTGAAAGATATTTACAAGCTGTTTAGCAAGTCAACCTGAAAGGAAAATATTTTGCACGATATCCCAGGGTTGGTTGGAGATCCAGAAATTCTAAATAAATTAAATTCCCGGCCAGGAGAAAAATCAGCAAGTGTAAATGGGTTTTGAACCGTATTTCAATTCGGTCCAGAAACAATTTTCTCGGGATCAATTTAAATAAGGTCCAGGAACCTCTTTTCCGGGTTTACCCCAGATTCTGCACGATTGCACACAGAAAAATACACCTCCTGGAAACATGCGAGTTGAAAAGCTTTCATGAGTTATCAATAGATGGCAGGATTTTATGTTTATGTGCTATCTTTTCATCATTTTTGCAATATGTAATAAATACAAGCAAGAGTCATACTGAAATTAAAATATGAAATGAACTTACTTAAAAATAATCTCTGTCTGGCTCTTTTGTTACCTGTGAGTATGCAAATTATTTGTAACAACATTACACATGATCATAATTATTATAATTGATAATAATAGTTCAATAGTTTCATGGGAAGGAACAACAGAAACAACTACCATTCAGATTACTACAAGAAAAGCCACCTGCTGAGACTACACCATCGACTACCATGAACTATAGCCAGATACTTCAAACTCCAACTGAAGAGCAAGAAGAGACAAATGAAATCATCAAATGGTTACTGACAAAACTGCAAGACAAGAAAATAAGAACGCTCATCAAAACGGCGAAAGACAAGATCGAAAAGACGAAGAACGAATCAGATAGAACCGTCGCAGACCTGCAGGCACTAGTCGAGTTCGTCACAGAAGTATTCTAAACAGACAACCAACAACAACTCAGATATAACACGAAATGTCATAGCAAAACGGCCCTTTTAGGACCAAAAATTAAGATAGGCCCTTTTAAGGACCACAACACTCAGTTCGTATTTGAACTGCCATCACAGACCGAACCTCGAGCGACAGTTGCAGAGGTAACAGAAGCCAATTCACCGCACTACGCCATTACCACAACTATAAAAGAGATGGGAGTCAAGGAAACGGTACTTCTACAGAAAAACTTCAAGAAATTTCAACCTCAACTTCATTGAATCAAGAAAGCAAGTTACAAAAGTATGGTTTCACGTCTCTGCCTTTAACCAAAATCTGAATCCAATGTCCAAGAGAAATCAGCTTTGCCAGATATGTTATGTGGATTGATTGTTTTGGTATATTTTTGGCGATTTCTGCCACTTTTGGCCAACCGCGAAAATGAGGATGAGTGATGATACAAAGAAATTGATGAAAGGACACTCAGAAACATCCATACCCAGGCCGGGATTCGAACCAGGGACCCCTGGCGTAGTACGCTATGTTCTAACCACTCCGCCTCGGAGGCAGGCTTGTAGAGATCTTGCCAAAAATGTGAGCCTATATTAAGAACGAAATTGTGAAGATACTCCGTCACTGAAGATAACATGGTCTGAAGAAACAAACAAAAGAAAGTTTTATAAAACTCCACATTCGGTTACCAGTATAGAAGTGACTGTGGTTCATACAGATCAAATAAGTCTGTAGATTAAGTAATAAAGGTAGAACACAATATATTACATATTGAAGTTTAACATTTTAGACGTCAAGTTACAGTGGCGGCTATTAGGAGGGCAGCTGCCCCTCCACTTATTGCCACTTTTGCCCCCGCTCTATGTTAAACCACCGCCCCTCTTTTTTGGCACCTTGTCACCCTAGTTTTGGAACCCAATCGACGCCACACTCAAGTTAAGATCGAAATTTAATTGTTGCCTCCCTGCGTATTTCTGCTCTCTGATACGCTGCCATTGTATAGAATTGGCTATACCAAATGCGTGTAAAGTACATGTCTCGCAAAATTACATTATTATGAATATAAAGTTAAGGCATCATGTGAAAATTTCAAACAATATTTCTTTATCTGTGTCCATTCTCAGATCTACAACAAAGAGGGTTTCCTATTTTACTGACTAATGATTGCTTGCTTTTTCGTAGATAAGCTTGCATTGGTTTTCCTCAAACATGTGTAGGGCATATCAGTTGTACTTCGCATGAAAAATATCTATATATGTTTGTAGCTACAATGTATGCATGTACGAGGGCGGGCTGAAAAGTAATGCCTGCTATTTTTTTGTGTCGGTGTAAAGACATTTTGGATTTTGAGCAACCATGCATTGTACTCTTCAGACTTTCCCCGTTCTTCATTCCAAGTTTCAAACTTCTATCGCCAGCGGTTGCTGAACTAGAGCGAGGAAAATGACAGCATGTAACCTGATACTGCGTGTGGTGACCGAGTTTCTAACTGCAGACAATGTGTCCCCCAATTGTGACATTCATCAGAGAATGAAGGCTTTTTCAAGAAGTTCTTTGTCACACAAGTTGAGAGTTCCTCGGCAGGGGTTTTCATTGTGAGCATGAACAGCCCAACATCATACAATACTGACATTACACATTCATCGCCATAAAAAGCCTTCATTCTCTGATGAATGTCAATTGGAGAATGTGTAGGTTATATAATGAAATTGCTAAGACATATGATAAGATAGACATCTTCCAAAATTTTCGAAGGTTCAATAGAGAAACTGAAACTTACTTCCAACAACAGATTTAATATTGCTTAATAGTTCAGCCTCTTTATTTACAGGCGAAAGAGTCTATCCTATTTTTCTTCTTTCTTTTTGTGTTATTTACAAATTACTAATTACTATCATTACATCTATATATCATCCTTTATAAATGTAAGGTGAAGCTCATATGTTTTTCCTTGGTTATTTTCTTGGTTATCATGTGTAAGTTCTAACCCAAAGTGTCAGGTTAATACTTTATACTACTCTTTCATATCTAATCTTATATTAATTTTTATATTACTGTAACACATATTATCATAGTATTGTACCTTATGAATTACTCTGATTGTATATTTTGTGTACCAAACAGTGTTATAATACAAGACACTGTAAGTGGGCATTTGCCTGTAGTGTCATGTCTTTAAATAAATAAATAATTATAACTCCATTAAGCCTTGTTTCCATGATTATGAAAAACTAAATATGCTGACCAAGGCAGTAATTTATTTTATTAAAAAACATAAACTAACGTAACGTTTCAACCTTCTAGCAAGGTCTTCTTCAGACTCTGTATCAAGTACAAAAGTAACCAGATACAACAAGAAGGGTAATATATATACACAAACATTACTCCCTCCAGACTATTTAGAAAGTTGTTTGGAACTCTCTAGCAGATGACTTTCACTTTCCAACTTTACTTTCACCTAAAAGGCTAAACACTTCCATATAGAATGTGGTTGGACTTTTTAATCTCACGCTCTTTTCCCTTCATTTTTCTTCCTTCTCCTCTCCTCTTTTTCTCTTGTCCTTTCCACTCTTTCCAACATCTTCTTCCATTCTTTGTTTAACTTCAGTCCCCCATTCCAGTTCATTGTGTCTTCTTCGCCTTTCTTCTCTATTTCCTTGGCTTCCTTCCATTTTCTCACTAGCATTCTCTTCTCCCTTCCTATCTGCTTAGCCTCATCCCACTCTATGTCATGTCCTGTTTCTCTCGTGTGTTTAAATATTGCATTTCTCTCTCTCTTAAGTCGTACATCATCCCTATGTTGTTTCAACCTGTCTTTCAGCCTTTTTTTCGTTTCTCCTATGTACACACTCTGACATTCTTTACATTTTACTTCGTAGATAATCCCTTCTTCTTCCTCTTCTCTGTTTTCCTTTTTCTTGTTAGCATTCCTCGCTATTCCTAAGATGCTTCTTCCTCCCTTCCTGTAAGTTTTAATTCCTGCTTTCCTAAGCACTTTGCATATCTTTTCTGTGGTCTTCCCCATACTCCTTATTCCAAACCTTCTCTCCTCTTTTTCTTTCTCTTCCAATTCTCCCCTGCCCGTTTTCTTACTTCTTCTGTTTATGTCCAGTCTATCCTGCTTCTCATAGCCATTCATTTCCAGCTGTTTCCATAGGCTATTTATTTTGCCTTCTTTTTCACATTCTTTCATGCATATTTTCTTGATTCTGTCCTCCATATTATTTATAAAATTTATTTTTGTCACCTCACTTACATCACTTCTTTTGTGGCAGAAGTGGCAAACAACTTTCTAAATAGTCTGGAGGGAGTAATGTTTGTGTATATATATTACCCTTCTTGTTGTATCTGGTTACTTTTGTACTTGATACAGAGTCTGAAGAAGACCTTGCTAGAAGGTTGAAACGTTACGTTAGTTTATGTTTTTTAATAAAATAAATTACTGCCTTGGTCAGCATATTTAGTTTTTCATAAATAAATAAATTGGGGGACACATTATCTGCGGATAGAAACTTGGTCACCACACGCAGCTTCAGGTACACAGACATAGTATGGTTACATGCAGCCATTTTCCTCGCTCTAGTTCAGCAACCCCTGGTGATAGAAGTTTAAAACTTGGAATGGAGAAGGGGGAAGAGTCTGAAGAGTACAATGCATGGTTGCTCAAAATCCAAAATGTCTTTACACCGACACAAAAAAATAGCAGGCATTACTTTTCAGCCCGCCCTCGTACATGCATACATTGTAGCTACAAACATATATAGATATTTTTCATGCGAAGTACAACTGATATGCAATACACATGTTTGAGGAAAACCAATGCAAGCTTATCTACGAAAAAGCAAGCAATCATTAGTCAGTATATTACGCATTCTCTGGAATGATATATGAAGATAGACCGGTTGCTTTGCGTTAACAATCACAACGATAATTCAATACATAAATAAGTAACCCCATTAATCCCATCATCTGTGGCCGTACATGTGATCATGTGTGGTCATGCGAGTGCGTGCGCAGAAAGTGTTTTTTTTGTGCGTAAACGCTGCTAACCGACAAGCGCGCCATCTGTCCAATCTTCATCAGAAGCTCTCTTCCGATGGGACATGTCGAAGAGGGCAGTCCGCGAAGCAAGGGTAAAAAGTGCATTTACCCTCACGCAAGTCACCGCAAAATGTCCCTGAGAGAGAGAGGTGCATCTGCGAATCAAAAGAACAGTTGCTACCCTGAAAGGATCTATCAGGATAGAGCCAAATGGTCACGCGAACTAATTTCAGTTTTATGGCAATTTTAATCATTATCATGTTTTTCCTTCCTCTTTTACGCGGGAACGAAAAAAAAGAGGGGAAAATTTCATGTTTACGCTTGGTCGAACATCACCCTACTTAACGGGTGAGTTATATTGGTATATCTATATGTAATGACGTCAGGGGCAGCACTTTCGCATCCCTCTGGGAGCGTACGGAAGGGATGGAATCGGGAGGGTCGAATGGGGAAGCAGAAAAGCGCGGGAATGGAAAATTGCATTGTCTAAATTGCAGCCAGATAATCACTTGATTGGACGATGTGACGTTCGGAGTCAAGTTGCTTGTCTCTTGGGAGACACGCGTTGATTCTTCCCGCTGCGAAGAGCTGTAACATCAATCTGCTCCGTGACGTCATATTACTTCTTCATTGTCGAGGTCGATGCATTGTTTGAGTGGCATTAGATCTGATTGTTGGATGTTTGGGGGTTATATAACAACGCGTGTTCCAGGCAATGAATGGATGAAAGCTGGGCGAAAATGAAAGGTCAGGAAAATGGAAGGAAATGTATTTATTCTGTCTCTGTTTGAGAGAATACTCGGCTGTTAGAGCTCAAAATTCCCACCTGTTTGTGATTACTAGATAAACGCCAAACACCTACGTAATTCAATTTTGACTGTTTCCAATTTTCGAAGCGGTCCTCCCAATACTTCCAGCTACCACACGGTGCCTTGCACATTACACCACCATGGAAAAAATCGCTTGCACGACTGTTTTTCAAGAAATACATTCATAAACTTGGTGTGTGGCTGTTGCAGAAGCAGTTGTTGATTGATTAAATTGATTTTACTTATCTTTTTCTGCCACTTTTGGCTAATCGCGAAGATGGTGATAAGATGAAATGAATGAATGAACAATCACTACCACACAAGGACATGGCACAATCGCCGCAACCGAATTGCGCACACTTTAGATCCAGAATTGCGCACAAATCTCACTGACCTGTTTTGCGCACAGATTTTGATCCAACGTTGCCACTTTGATAGCTTTAAAGTGTGTGCGCAAAACTGTTTTTTTCTTTAGACAAGAAGACAGAAATTAGAAATAAAATAGTAAATCTCTTAAGGATTAAATAAAAAATATAATTTGACCAGTAAATGTAGCAAGTCAAGATAGGTTAGGTTAGGTTAGGTTAGGTTAGGTTACAAAAACACGTGTAAGTCCACACACACAAACAAACACAACAGAAGTGAGAACGGCTTGAGAACATTTTACATCTGACAACATCGCCTCATTTTTTTGTGCGCAATCCTGTACATTGTGACAGCTTGTCAGTGGCTTATCAGATACCACTGATAAAACCAGGAAAGTGTGCGCACTCCGGCTGTATCCGGCACAATACGAGCCGCACAGAAGATTATACTGGCCATGAGTCTAGACGCCAGATGCTCGGTAGTCTGCAAAATGCAGTACAGAGCGGAAGGAATGATGACATTTGGGTGTCCTCAGAAAGAGTCACCTCTTACTACACTCACAAAAGCAGTTCTATTTGGAACTTAAGCGAGCGAGAAAATGTTAACATCTTCTTGGCAAACTGGCAATAATGTTAATTTAATGGGGCCTCAATATCTGGGTGCATTTACAACTGGAAGTCTGCGATGCCTCGTCTCGGTGGCAGTTGTGATCAAATGTACTGCAACCACTCCGCCACACCACACGTGATGGCACATTTGCGTTTCTTTCTTTTGTGGTAAATTCGGGAAATGGTTCCCGCAACAGATTGGCGTGAAGTGTTTATGAGTGCACATGACACACGGGGGCCCCCTCCCCAGACCCCCGTAATGCCGGGTCATTACAAAAAACACGAATAACAGCAGCGAAAGTTGTCACTCGTGGTAATCACCCCGTAATTGCCCACGCCGCGAACACCTCCGGCGACATCTGCCCGTTTTGACGTGAGTGATTCCACGCATTCATTTCCTGCGCTGGGGGTCACACATTAGGCTTCAAGATGATGAACCAGGCTTCCCCGTACGCTTTGACACATGCCATTTGATATGCCGTCACAAAAATGAAACTGCAATGTGAACGAGTTTGGGTCCTGAAGGCTTTGCGTTTCGTATATGTACGGTCACCGGCAAATATAAATGGGACACCTTGATCCTGAAATACTCACTTCTCCGCAATGCGTTATGTAGTTGCCTAAACGCACGGCCATGAAATGACGCGGGTGACAGAAGTTCGCGCTGTTGCCACGTCGGAGCAAAGCCCCGTGTGTTCGGAGATTTAAGAGAATGAAAGATCTTGTAGAGTTGGTCTTTGTAATCCGTGAGATACAAACTGACAGTATTTGCTCGAGTCACGAGTCTTGGCTTGCTTTGCGCAATATGATGTGGAGTGCCAGCATCTGTGGATACCTTGCCTCCTCTTTGAATTGTTTTTGATATGGCGTGCAGTGTTTTCGGTTGAATTCCACTCCTGCAGCCGTTATAACCATATGCAAGGTGTACGAGTGAAAAGAAAAAGAAATGTTTAGTTAGTTTGCCACCAGATGGCTTTGATTTGGAAAAAGGGGCGTGGCTAAAAATACCGGAGGTCGGAGGACAGCAAGCCTCGTGTGGGAACTCACTTCCCACTGATTAGCAGAGGTTAAAACACGTTGAGTTCTCTTTGAGTGTTGATAGGGGTCATCTCGGAATGGAACAAAGTACAGGGAGTAGTTGTTTTGTAGTGGTTTAGTATTTTAAGTTTTTATGTAGAGTATTTAGTTTGGATTTTTAGTTAAAGCACTGCACATTTTGTTCTATTCAGAGATAGGTCTTTTGGGGGCAAATTAATATTAAAATGACATTACTATAATCTTCTTTTGGTTAAATAAAGTGTAAGAAAGTCTGAATTATGTAAAGATTTAATTGGATAATTTAATTGTTTCTTTATTATTTATTGTATTTATATTGGGGGTTTATACTCTTATAATAATTATTTATGTAGTCTCAAGCCCTTCAAGCATTTTGTTCTTAAATAAACCTCTTTACTATCAAGCCTTTTATGTATAATTTCTCTAAACCTACAATTTTACGGCTTAAGCCTTCCACTGCCATATCTTTATATTTCTGCTAGGTTAATAGACCGACTTCAGTTGCAAGCCTCGTGTCTTAATGAAGGACAATATTTCTTAGTAAAGGTAAAGGAAGTGCAATAAGAAGCTGGTCATACAGTTGCAACGTCCTCCACACGTGCTCCGCACTACACTAACAACACAGCGCAGGAGTACTGGCACGGGCTGCGTTCTACACACTAAACCTTGCAATTAGGTGGACGTCAAAAGTCTACCCAGATGCGCTAACTTTTTGTCAGCCGTAGAAGATGGACTCCAGAATTATCTCACGGCTTGCTGGGTGTAAGGAAAGACTATGATAGCTTAATATATATATTTATATATGTTTATTATAATCTCAACACAAAGGTGTCCGTTAGCACACTTACACACGTGTCTTTACCTGGAACCCTTACCACGCGCGTGCATTTACTTGTACCACGCACGTGCTTTTACCTGTACCACCATTGGTCTCGAAGAGATAAGGGGGGGCAGGAATCATCCAATTTATTCCTCGCTGTGAGGCGCCAGGGGGAGTATGGGGACCTAATTTTATTTAGGGCCTTGGTCCCCGCTGACGTCACGGGTTCCCCTGTAAAAGAGAGTAGGTTGTGCGTAGTACCCCAACCACAGCCGGGAATTGGCCGAAACCAATCGGTACTCCCGAATAACGGGCGCAGGGTAAAAGGATTAAAGGATGCCGCGACACCCCCGGCGTTAGCTGGGAATTGGCAAGCCAACCGATGTCTCCTATGCAGGGACGGCAGGTTAGAAAGGAAGGTCCGGGTGCTCCCAGACAAGCCGGGCAGGTAGACCCTGGGCACCTATCAGCCTAAGCGAGCGGACCAGGTAGGTAGGTTGCTGCTAGGCTCTTCTTCTTTCTTCTTTCTCCGTCCTTCCTTCTGGGATGGCTTCTAGTTCTCAGGCTGGGAGGCCAGTTAACCCTGGATGTTTGCCTGTTGACATCAGGGAGCCAACTGAGCTCCGGGCCTGGCTGCGCTGGCTTTATACTCGCGGGGGCGGCGCATTGGTGGTGAAAATTTTAACTACAAGTACGCGTTGCTAACTCGTTTTTTTACATATTGCAACCTTCGTACTGAGAAACATCCAAGGAGTGACATTAAGAAAACACTAGTGGGAAAATCACTAGTTGCACGTGTCAATTTAAACTAAAACTGTGGGCATTCAGACAATACAATTGATATTGAGCCTCGCAGGATTTTAACGAATTGAACTGTATAAATGACAATAAATGATAACATGCACCGAATACAGCGAACACGCAGGGTCGAAAACTAATAAACGTAGAAGTGGATCCGTTAACGTTTACAGAATACAGCGACCACGCAGGGTCAAATAATAAGCGAAACTAATTATCGTAGAGGTGGATCCGTTAACACATTTAAACTAAAAGCGTACGCCTCGCAGGGACATCTAGCATGCATTCTTTATCCAAATCTTCTTATTAAAATATAATATGGCGACCACGCAGGGTCGTTACACAGTGGCGGTTAGGCTGTGGTCACTTTTCACTTGTCCTGGCTGGTCGGCTCAGGGTCTTGGTAGACGACGAGTGTGTCTGTGTGGGTTGGCGGTACCAATGGCTCGTGCTGTTGGATTTGGGTTTTCCTGGAGTTTGGCCCAGAACGTGACGGTTGTCCGCTTGATCACGTCACCTAGCGGTGGAATGTCGAGGTCTTCGTGGATTTGGATGTTTGTTGTATATCGCCCGTGTCCGCTGATGATACGTAGGACCCTGTTCTGTATGACTTGGAGTCTGCGGAGGGTCGTCTCGGGTAGGTGTTGCCAGGCAGAGCAGGCGTAGAGCAGGGCTGGTCGGATGATTGCCTTGTACAGTTGAAGTCTGGTTTCCAGCCGCAGTCCTGGCGATCGTAGCATCGGGTAAAGTGCTCCCACGCGTTTGTTTCCTTCGTTGACGATTTTGGCTGAGATAGAGCCTTCTGCTCGAAAGGTCAGGGATGACACAAAAGTGCCCGAGAGAGGTCGGTCTGACGGTCGAACTAGGCATCGCAGCCCGGTTGACGTTGCCACACAGTGCGAGGGAACCAGCGACTTTTGTCCCGCTCTCGCTTTGCTTTTCCCAGATGTGGCACCAGCGCACTTCTGCCCAGCCGCCTAGTTTCATGGCCGTGCATTTAACGCTATGGCGATGGTAGCAGTTGCCATTGAAAATTTGCTATTACCATCCACTTTTCTCCGTAGAGTTAAATAACACACATAACGCCGTGTAGGGAAGCGAGGTGTCAGGATGTAGGTGTCCCACTTTTCTGCTGGTGACTGTACAACAACCTCCACCCTTCACCTCGCCAAAATACCATAACCCACACAATAGCTTCAGCTTGAGTCGGCATTATGCACAGATAGACTAATCGGGACTGGGCCTACAGCTTAAAGTACACAGAGTTTGAGATAGAGTTTTGGATGTAAGTCCACCAGGAGCGTATATTCCAGGCTAACTACGCTATCAGCAAAGACTGAAGCCTAGAAAGTAAAATACTGAACAAAAAATCGATTAGAAACTTTGAATTAACCTGATTTCAAGAAGATAATGGCGATTCTGAAGTTGGCAACCTGAATTCCTAGGAGTTGGCAACCTGAATCCCTAGGAGTTGGCAACCTGAATTCCTAGGAGTTGGCAACCTGAATTCCTAGTAGTTGACAACCTGAATTCCTAGGAGTTGGTAACCTGAATTCCTAGGAGTTGGTAACCTGAATTCCTAGGAGTTGGCAACCTGAATTCCTAGGAGTTGGCAACCTGAATTCCTAGTAGTTGACAACCTGAATTCCTAGGAGTTTGCAACCTGAATTCCTAGGAGTTGGCAACCTGAATTCCAAGGAGTTGGCGACCTGAATTCTTAGGAGTTGGCAACCTGAATTCTTAGGAGTTGGCAACCTGACTACCGTTGGGATGGCAACGTGGCTACCTTGAAGACGTCAAGAATGAGTCTAGTCTTCTCCCTTCCTCCATAGCCTAGGACCAGGTGTCATAGTGAGCTAGTCCTGGTCTTACACTCATCATACGGCACTGAAGTCCACTATATGCACAGGAAAGCTAATCGGGGCTGGACCTACAGCTTAAAGTGGGATCCGAACCACTATGTGCCTCCACCGGGTATTGAACACGGGACGCCTTGATTACAAGGCGAGGACGTTACCACTACGCCATCGGGGAGGCCTAGAGTACACAGAAAAAACCCAGCGCATCAAATCTGCGCTACGACGACAGGGGTTCCGGGTTCGAATCCCGGCCTGAGAACGGGTGCTGTCTGCGAATGTCCCTTTATCAATTTCATCTTATCATCATCCATCCCCATCGTCGCAAAAGCCATAAGTGGCAGAAAAGCGACGTAAAATAATCTAATTCATTCCACACTCCACCCGCCCCTCTTTCCCAAATACAATTCTGGTCTGCACAGAAACCTGACTCGCGGGAGCGGGGAAAATACATGCGAACTGGAGATAGAGGAAGTTTGAATGGCGAAGACTGGGAATTACACGATTTGGGAAAGGAACAATGGTGGAGAGAGAGGAACAAAGAGGGAACAAAACGCGAGAGAGGAGCTCCACGTATGCCATAGAACGCCTCGTTATCAGTCAGCTGTTCACAGAAGCACTCCCAAGTGTGGAGGCTCTGGCTCCATTATATGCATATGTTAGCATATTATCAATATTTGGGCGAAACAAAGTGGGGACGTGTTGCCGAATTATCGTGCATACAAAGCGTTAATTTCCATTTTAATTTTTCTCCAGGGGAAACTTGTTGAGATAGCCAGGACTGCTTGCTTCGGCCGCGAACTTCTCCAAAAGCCGCCCCCCCCCCCCCCGAACCCCCGGCTCCCTCTCTTACTCAGCTTTTAACTTCCCAGTACCCGAGGGATGGCCACCAGGAGGCGACTGGAGATCCTCAGTGTTGCCAGTTTCAGGATATTTTCGGTAAAATTCAGTCAATTCTGTTCGAGGGCTTAATGTTGCATGCAGTTATGTATCTACTAACTACAAATATATTTCGGACCGGGGGGGACCAAGTGTCTTAGAAATAATAATAATAATGTTAAAATTGAAATAATTATATTAGAATTGTATTAAATTTAATTAAAACGATATTAATTAAAATATATGAACTAATAAATAGTGTACTGTTATTATTACACGAATAGGTAAATAGGCGCTATAAGAATAGAGATACATATAACATGTATTAATTATCTAGCTTAGGGCCTTCCCGATGGTGCAGTGGTAGCGTCGTCGCCTTGTAATCAAGGGGTCCCGGGTTCGATACCCGGTGGGGGTACAGAGTGGTTCGGATCCCACTTTAAACTGTAGGCCCAGTCCCGATTAGCCTTACTGTGCATAAAGTGGACTGAAAGCCCCAATGCAATCAATCAATCATTATCTAGCTTAAGTGCAGCATTGGCAAGTTAGTTACAAGTTTAAATTGTAACACCAGTAATGCTAAATATTAGGGAAAGGATTTTAACGTGCAAAATTATGGTCGTGAAAGGAAAAATTAAAGGTTCTGAAAATCTTTTCAAAAGGGTGCTGATATAATGCCTTTATTTAGTTCCATTAAAATTCTTTATTCAATACTGTAGCAAATAACATCATTAGTAATCTATATATCTATATAAAAATGGCGTGTGTATATGTGTGTGTATGTTTGTTCCGTCATAACTCTCGAACGCTTGGAGCGATTTCAACCAAACTTGGTACGCGTATCACTTGCAATCTCGAAAGAAATACTGTGGGGGTAAGACACCCCTGGCACAACTAGGGGTGGGGGTGGGAAGAGGGTGACATGTAAAAATAATCGAAAACGACCGATATTAGTGTGGAATAAATAGTTTTCGGGGTCGCTAAGATGAATAGTGACACTCGGAATGCCGTTCAACTCCAAGTTCATTTTAGACTATAGTTATAGAATTCATTATTTTACTGTCTAATAGAAGATTGGGATAAATAAATACCAGGGCAACGCCGGACAATCAGCTAGTGATTAGATAAATTAACCAGTATTTAGGAAGTAAACGTGGCATTTACTGGGTTTCAACGAACTTGCTTTACTGGATTACGCTCAATATTTGTATGTTTTCGAATGTAAGTTGCTGACGCTTTGAGCTGAGGAGATTCTTATATGTGGAGAAAATACATTATCTTGGGAACCATTTGGGCTGCAACGATTATATTATACAATTTTATAGCTCTCGTTCTGCTCTACAAAATGAGTCTATAGAATTTTATGTAGCTACTCAAGAAGAGTGAAAATCATTTATTTTTCTGTCCAATTTTTTAACAAAACACGAAAGAAAAGAAAGGAAAAAGGTGCTTTATTTTATGTCCCAAAATACATATCTCCAACGATTGGTATGAAAACAGTTATATTTTTGGAAACGTGCTGCACCTTAAAATCCTTTCCCTACTAATAATACTGTATTAAGGCCAACAGACCCAAGAAAAAGGCTGTGCTTTTCAGGAACTTTTCCCTACACATCCAGCGCAATATGATTCAGCACTTGGCAACCCTGCGTCGCTGTAACAGGCGGCAGATTCCAGCGAGCGATATCAGCTTCCCAGAGCATGCTGTATAAAACGTAGCCTCTTCGCCGTTGATAAAAGCAGGGAAGTTCATGGTATGTTGGGGTGTCGGATTAACGATTACAAAGTCAAGAGGGAGTTTAGTTGCCATGCATCGCTTCGCTATCTCGCACGAGCGAGTGGCGGCCATTTTGTTGATGGGCACAAAACTCAGGATCTCTTTCTTCCCCCCCGGCTTTTACTGAGCTAGAACTCTCTTTTCGGCGGGATATCTCTGCCAGCCTGCAGTTTGTTAAAATGGCCCACCTCGCCAAAGCACCGCCGGATGTGCAGGTCCCGTTATTGTGCAGAAGGCCTATTAGGAACATGATTTGAAGGAGATATCATTTTTTTGTTCTTTCTTCAACCCCTAAACCACGTGCTCGTGCGATAAGTCGATGCAATGCGCGAGCCAAGTTGATGTTTCACAATCCTTTCCCTCGTTCCAGTCTGTCAAACTAAATTAGTGTAAGGCAACCTCATTAACTGCTTAGATTTTGTGAAACAGTTTTGTGCTTATGGAGGTTCGTACACTGAGAGGGGGAGGTGTGTCTGTGGCGAGTTGCGCCCTCTCGAGGATGTTACAGTGAGATTATTTCCGTAACAGCTCTGGCTGTTCTGCGCTTGCGCCTTGGGAACGAGTCTCAACTCCCGACGCCTCCAATCAAGAAGTGAACAGCTGACGTCATCTCTAATCTGCGCCTATAGCTAACTCTATCGCTCACGCTGTACACTGATCGTAGGCTCGCTGGCTAGACTCACGCAGTCAGCTGGAAATGTTCCGAATACACTCGGACTCTACATGTAATGAGAAGAAAATGTTTGAGAAAGAGAGAGAGAGAGAGAGGTATGGGGTTGGGAGGATAAAGAAGAAAGCGAGAGGGAAACGTACAAGAAGAATCGATCAGGAAGAATGAAGGACATACACTAAGAGAACTAAATGCATCATATCGATTGATGCACCAGAAGTGTGTTTTATGGCTTCTTCAAAGAATGAGATTCACATTTGATGCATTTGGGTGCATTTTTGTATGTCGTGAATAAAACACCAAAGTGCATCATTTGATTCAAGTGAGGATTTATTATAGTCGAGATGCACTTCAATGCATCAGTTGATGCGTTTTGATGCGCCTTGATGCATTTTGATGCACCAGAATACATCTCTTTCGATGATGCACTTAAACGTTTCGACTGAGCTACATAAACTCTGTAGCAAAAAGATCCAGGAAGGTGCAGCAAGGAACATCAACTGATGCATTAAAATGCATCTCGACTGAAAGGAATTCTCGCTTGAATCAAACTATGCACTTTGGTGTTTCTGTCACGACATACAAACCCAAATGTATCAAATGTGAATCTGATACTTTGAAGAAGGCATAAAACACACTTTAGTGCATCAATCGATATGATGCATTTAGATCTCTGAGTGTGGACCTACAGTTAAATGTGGGATCTGAACCACTATGTGCCTCCACCGGACATTGTACCCGGGAACCCTTACGATTGGTATGAAAACAGCTGCACCTTAAAATCCTTTCCCTACTCATGCCTGTGATGCTGCAGTGCTTGTGGACGCTACGCGCTATTTGTACTTGTTATTTAGCGTCTCATTTCGGCCACTTCTGGCTAATCGCGACCACGAGGATGAGTAACTGTGAGAGATTGATGAAGGGACAGCACAGGCCAGTTCTTGAACCCAGAACCTTCGGTAACGTAATCGAAAGTCGACCGCCGAACAGGCATTACTCCATCTGGAAATAACACATTCCAAGACCGCCGCTGTGAACATGCAGATTCCATATCTGTTAGATATCTCTCCATGTACCTGCAGAAAGTCTTGCATCCCGCCGTTCATCTCTGCGCCTGGCAGAAGAGATTAGCGACATCTCAGAGCGGCACACCTCAAAGGAACTTCTCGATTAGACCTTCTGGAAATAGGAAGTGCGCCGCGTCCACCATAAGCCACATCAAACGAAACCCGAAGGTCTGGCTTTGGGACCTGCAACGTCCCGCATCCCCACACGTTCCTGTGGAAGAATATATTTAAGACCTGCAAATCGTTTGTTGTTTCGATGCCGACCTTAATCATCCAGGGATGTTGAAAGGGTTTTCCAGTAACTGCAGAGCCGTCAAAGGGCACGGGCCCTTTGCTTGAATAATAACATGACGCTAACTTGCTTATGTTGGCATTTTGTTTACGTTTTTCGCCATTTATCGTCCAGAGAGGCAATTCTGACGTCAGAAGTCTCTGGTTGAAAGCTGCAAAGAGCTCAATGACGTCCATGAATAATTTGATTTTCGTAAAAAGACGCTCTTTGCCTTTCGTGAACACTGAATATCGTCTCTAGGATAGTGGAAAAGATGAACAGACTTGCGTAGTCTATCGACTAGAGTTATCAACTGCGACAGAAACAGAAGCGATCGCATGGGCGTCCGGAAGGGGGGGCAAGGGGGGCCGTGACCCCCCCTGGAAAATGAAACTAAACCAAAAATTATGTATTTCACACATTTTAGCCACAATAATATTTGTTAATTATTGCATGAACAGCATAAATTCAAATTTAAGCAATGTTTTTTTTAGGGAACAACACTATTTTTTGGGAAAATGTGCCTTGTTTGACCCCCCTGGAAAAAAATACCTTCCTTGCCCCTCCCTGGAAAAAATCCTGCGGACGTCCATGAGCGATCGTGAATGAAGTTTCGTCAGTTTTCAAAGTTATTGCCACTATAACATATTCCGAAAGAACGATTTTCTTATTACATGCATCATTACATAGTTATATATGTCCTTCCACTGTATTTTTAACACACAATTTTTGCATATTACTTTTGCTCATGCCCACCCTTGGAGTCGACCATGATGTAAAGGGCCTTGCAATAAAAATATAACAAAAGTATCCAGAACATATTATTAATTAGCTTTTTTTCCCACAACTGTTATCAACTGTACTACAATTCTAAAGTCCTATAATTCTAATGCAGAGGAACGTTTTCACTCACGCATGCACATACCAGTTATTAGAAAATAATGCTTAAGATTGATGTTAGGCATGTACAGTACTGTACTCTATCACTGAGAAATGTTTCATGTGTTTTGCAATGTTCTATGATGTACAGTACAGCCGCGCTAGCTCAGTTGTTAGGGCGTCCGACTACCATGCGAGAGACCCGGGTTCGATCCCCAGCGTGTAGTGTTGACCACGAGACGAGACTTTGGCCTGTCTCGTCTCGAAAATAGTCGTTTGTCTCATGACACATGGTCAATTTCGTCTCGTCTCGAATTTTTAAAAGCCTGTCCCGTCTCGTCCCGTGGACAACACTACCGGCGTGGGAGAACCGGGACTCTTTCAACCTGTTCAAGCGGCTCCGGCGCCCACCCAGCGTCGTATAAAGTGGGTGCCTGGAGGGAACTCTGGGGGGTAAAAGCGGCCAAGGGCGAGGTGCTGATCACATCACCCCAGCTCGGCTGAGATTAAGAAAGTGTGGGGCCCTAACCCTTTGAGTGGTGCAAAGCACAGGACTGGACCTACAGTTTTTAAAGTGGGATCCGAATCACGATGTGCCTTCACCAGGTATCGAACACGGGACCCCTGATGAAGCCAACCTGGCCGCTACGACATCGGGGAGGCATTTGTCTTCAGTGTAAAACAGTTTGCCATTTTAATAAAAAATCACTTTGTGCTCAGATTTTTTAAAAAAAGCGATTGATCTTTAGTTTAATGTGGGAACTGAACTGGCTGGAATGTGTCATCCCCGGGAATCGAACCCGGGAATTCTTGAATTCAAATGTACAGTATTGGTTATGATCTGGCAACAAAGAAACGTCCATACAATATCCAAATTCTAGATGTTTAATTTTTTTAAGTCCACTTCATGCACAGAACACTTAATCAGGACTGGGCCTGTATTTGAAGGTGGGATCACAACCACCATGTGTCTCTATCGGGTATCGAACTCGAGACCCCTTAATTACAAGACGACCAAGTCATCACTACACCATCGGGGAGGCCCATATTTTTTTCTGTATCTTGCAATTGCACAGATAATGATGCATCTTATGTATTTAAATACGTAATTATAAAGTTTATACATTTCTCTCTCGAACAACTGAAACATAGGCAGTTCGGACGAGCTATATACGAGGGGAGAGTGAAAAGTTTTGAGCCTTACATGGAAGGAATGCTAGGTAGTTAGAATTTTGGAGGATGTAAGGTTTGAGTTTTAGGACACACTGTGCGGACTTTTATGAAATTCACATGTTTTCTTCTGTTTTTTTGTCAGGTTGAAAATGAATGAAGTGTCAGAGAAGAGAGTGGTCGACAGGGCCGTGATTCGGTACCTCTGTCGGCAAGGCCTCACTGCACAGGCTGCTTTGGTCGAGTGTGGCTTCACCGCACTTCCCCATCCACCTTATTCCCCCGACCTGGCCCCGTCAGATTTTCATATTTTCCCTGCTATGAAGAGTTCACTTCAAGGACGTCACTTTTACAGGGACGAAAGCGGTCATTCAGTGGTGTGAGACTCAGGACAAATCATTCTACCAGATGACTGTAAATAAATTGCAGTACAGAATGCATTCATTGATTGATTGATTGATTTGGTGTTTTAAGTCCACTTTATGCACAGTAAGGCTAATCGGGACTGAACCTACAGTTTAAAGTGGGATCCGAACCACTTGTGCCTCCACCGGGTATCGAAGTCGGGACTCCTTGATTACAAGGCGACGACGCAAGCAGCACAGAATGCATAAGTGCATTGATTTGGTGATTATAAAGATTATGTAGAGAAATCATAATGAGAAACTGTTAGTTCAAACACCTCTTCCCTGTGAGGCTCAAAACTTTTCATTCTCCCCTCATATGTTCGTAACAGATTATGAACGTTTCCAGTTCATTGTATTCTTCTCAATTGAAACGAACACTACACTCAAACCAAACTCAAGATTATCATTCAAATAATACACTTAAGTGAACATCATTCCTACAGAACTCCTTGGAAGTTTGAAGGGAAACAGTTATTTATTGCACAACAGATGGGGCTGTGGGCAGAAACAAAGAAACAGCGCTCCGTGCGCATATTCAATTTAAGATGGGGACGAATGTTGTTTGGAAATATCGTCAAAATAAATCCCTCAAAATGAACACCATCAATGAAGATGTTGCAAACACTACACATCCATGAATACTTCTCCCCGAACATTTTTTGAAATGAGATACTTCGTATTTTCTGGTTAAATGAAACACAGTCCATCTCTCCCTTCTGCATACGACAGAACATGAATTGAATGGCTTGATGGCTGTAGCTCAGATGGTACGTGAGCATGGGAACGAGATTTCCATTTCTTCTCTAGCAATTGAGAAATGGTCGCTTGCTCGAAAAACAAAAATGGCTATTGACGGTGCATCTGAAAATATATTGTTTTTTTTTTTTTGGAGTAATCTATCACGTCAAACTGAAAATGCGTGGTAAAGGAAAATTCCCAGTTTGTTCAGAAACATGTGCTATTGAAATGCTCTCATTTTCAAATCATGGGGAAATAAGAATATGTTAATGTATTTTGTGCTCGAGAGTAACATAACGCAAGAACGGGTTGCTGCTATCGTGTTATCGATTATACCAGTACCCAGTGGCGGCTGATAAAGGGGGGCTGCAGGACTGCAGCTCCCCCAAACTTTATTTATACTTCCGCTACTTAATTTTTGAAGTAATGGTAACAAAATATAATCAACCGCTACTGTGGCAGTACCTGTAACCAGGGTGTGTTTAGATAGCGTATGAAGGGGGAAATTTCCCCACAGGTTTCTGCAAGCCGCCTCTGGAGTAGAATATAATATATATTTTATACCCTTCTTAGTAAACTTTTAAATTGCAATGTTGTGTGGCGCAATGACTCACAATCTTCAAAATAGTTGTTGGAAGTGGAAATACATTGGTACGAACGTTCACCCCTATATCAGTACAACCCGGATTATACTCTGTCCGAGTATCTCTAGAGCAAGGCCGCGCATTGAGGCAGAGAAGGGGAGGAAATCGAGTGCGCAGAGCGAAGCAGTTCACGCTGCTGCGAACGCTGGTAACTGCAGTCGTTTCCCCCTCCACGCAATCCCATTCCCTCTCACGTGTTCATTGATGGAGCCGTCTCGCGTCACTACTTGCGCAGAGACTTGTTTTCGTTCGCTTGCTCCAGAGATAACTGAAACAGAGTACAGGTATTTTCGGCTCCAATCTGACCCATAATAATAGGTCCATGATTCCGGTCTGGTAATTGGAGGTCTGTGATGAAGCGTTTTGGGTTATCTAAATGCAAGGGGTAAGAAATGCCTCGCTTATAGTTTCCTTATAAATTGACGTGCATCATATGGATATAAAATCCGACACGCGTGCACACGCGAAAGAAGTATAATAAAGGAAAAATCTTATTTTTTAGTTATTTCCCTTTTCCTGGTTTTGATTGTCTAATTAAGTAGATTCAAGACATGAAAATCAAGAGGTAATAATATCAGAAACTTTTGCCTTCAAAATGTTAGATGTGAATAGAAAATTAGAACAAAATTATGATTTTAGGATCGGATCTGAGTAAAAATTTCAAATATTTTGTGACCCCGTAAATTTAGAGCGATTTAGCTAAAATTCACACTGCATAGATATCTTGAATGACTTCAACGGCATTGCATTTGAGCAAAGAAATATTATAATTTTCAAAATGGTAGAAGAAAAACCTATTTTCCTCATGTTACAGGGCCTTCGCGATGGCCGTCGTCGCCTTGTAATCAAGGGGTCCTGGGTTCGATACCCGGGTGGAGGCACAAGTGGTTCGGATCCCACTTTCAACTGTAGGTCCAGTCCCGATTAGCCTTACTGTACATAAATCGGACTTAAAACAACAAATCAATCAATCAATCCTCATGTTACAGGCACAATTCCGAGGTCCAGGATTTTCTGCAAAAAAAAATTTCGAGAAAATATTTTTCAAGTGCAGGAAACTGAACTCACAGCATAGGCGGAGTTCGGAGGGGCCAGGGGGTGGGGGGCTGGCCCCCAACTTAAAGAAGACTAAAAAATAACACATGATTAAGTTCAGTTACTACATTTTTGTTATGAAGCCTTACCCCAAATCCTGACGTTTGGCATGATGGCATGTGCGGTAATTGCGCCGCAATAGCGGGTCTCAGACGATTTGATTCATGTGTACAGTTTGAAGAAAGAAAAACGTAAAATGACTTCGAGTTGAGTCAACAGTTACTGCTGAGGCATCAAAAGAACTTTTCAATTTAATTTTTCTAAAATTTCTGAAGCTTACTTTTGTACCGTAACTTATTTAAAGTAATACGAGTATTGTATCAATAAAAAAATTAATGAAATGCAAAATGCAATAATCGTACTGTTTTGCTTCTTTTAAAACTGACAACCAATATACTAATTAATATTTGTTTACTTAAGCGAGGAAATTTAACATTTTCAAATCTAAAAGGCCTAAACTCAGTGTTTTTTTGGTTTTTTTTAATTTCCGGGGAAAGGTCTCCGGGCCCCTTATAAAGTAGGGGATATTCAACAACCCTCAGGTAGATCATATGCTTTTCCCAGGGTCTGGCCCCACCCCAAAGCAAAAGCTCAAACTCCGCCCATGACTCGCAGTAATCTTAGGGCATAAAGTTTAGCATTTAGGAGGGCAGTGGGAACTACTTCCCAAATAATGTAATAATGATAATTGCTGCAAATTTAAAGCTTTTGAGATAATTCGTAGGTATATCTAGAAGTGCCTTAGACTGTTTCATATGTGAGTAAAATTGGTAACGCGTTTCAAGGTGATGAACCAAAACCTGATATTTCATATCTTGGGAAATATCCGAATTCTGATTATTAAGAAACGAAAATCTCGGCAGTTTTACGTCATTTCCTGAGTGTCACACACATATCCGGCTTATAGCTATAACAAAAGAAACAAGCGCTTCAGTTTACGAATACCTGCCACAGTCAAAAACCCGTGTATGTACGGTACTGCCATCTGTTGCCATTTACGAAAAACACGAAACGGTGTCGTGCGCATGCGCAAGGGCACAGTAGACAAACATGGCGGAGTGTACTCCACAACGGAAGGTGTTCTGTGTGTTATCATTTGTCGAATTGAAGTCCGTGCCCATATAGAAGTGTATTGACGTTGTTAGTGACAGTGGCGGAGCCAGTGTCTCTCATTTTGTGATGTGTAATGGCAAGGTATTGTGCGTACACCTTCATTCCCAATAAATTCTTGGTCAAATACACATTCTGGGTAGTGTTGCTCACGAGACGAGACTTCGGCCTGTCTCGTCTCGTGGAAGTCTCGTGGAAATGCTGTCTCGTCTCGAAAATATTAGTTTGTCTCGGGACACATGATCAATCTCGTCTCGTCTCGAATTGTTAAAAGCTTGTCCCGTCTCGTCCCGTGGGCAACACTAATTCTGGGACCGTTTCTTTTCTTATAGCTCTACACACAGAAAACTAAATGCATCATGTCGATTGATGCACCAGAATGCATCGATTGATGCACTAAACTGTGCATCTTCAAAGAATCAGATTCACATTTGATGCGTTTGGGTGCATTTTTCTATGTCTTGAAAGAAACACCAAAGTGCATCATTTGATTCATGTGAGGAGCGTTTTGATGCATTTAAATGTTTCGTCTGAGCTACAAAAACTCTGTAGCTCAGACCAAAAGTTTAAGTGCATCATCGAAAAGATGCAGGAAGGTACATCAAGGAACATCAACTGATGCATTGAAATGCATCTCGACTGAAAGAAATCCTATAATTATAGACTGATATTGAACTCAGGCAGCAAACCATCTTCGCCAAGATTTATGGTCCGCAAGAAGTTCTGCTAGTCACCGCTCAGAGGCGCCTCTGTGGCACTACTGTTGGATTAGCAATTATAGATAGGCCTACTAGAGTTTGGACTCAAATTAAAAATTAACCAGTAGACCTACATAGAAAGGAGTTACATCAAAATTTAGCTTATTCAATTCTGCGTTAATCTATGCTAACTATGTTTTTCTTCGAGTATGCCTTCCTTTTTTATCGTCGTGAGAACAAAAAGAATGCAGTTTGAACCAAAAAAACTTTAGACAATATACTTGGTGCGCTTGTTGTGCGGGTGAAAAGAAACAACAGATTGGGATCTAATGATGGTGACATGTCTAGATAAAATGCAATAGGTCTGGAGCATCTTCCTTGATTCTTGTGCCTGGGATGAAGGAAGAAATAGGAGGGGTGGAACCAAAAACTACAAAAGGGGCAGAAAATGTGCCATGTTGTTTTGTGTTCTCTTCTCTCCCTCGGGGAAATAGGTTTTTCTCCTCTATTTTCTTCTTCTTCCCCGACAGCTCCAATCTGAGACGGGAGCAAGAGAGAGAGAGAGAGAGAGCTCCCCTGTGACGGATTAGAGAGCGCACCGCGAGGAAATCTGGCACCTGTCTCTCGGAATGGAGTGAATACGTGAGTCCATAATTTCCTTGGTCCTCCTTTCCTACTCCTCTGCCAATGTTTCCCCATGTTCTGCCCCACTCCACCGGCCAATGGAGCGATTGGGTTTTCTACAAGAGATCCAATTACACGCCTGACTGCAGACCTGAGCGGGGTGCCCGGGGGAACGGAGGAGGTGGGTGGATTGGCGTTTCGTTCGGGGGGCGGAAGCCGAGAGAGTGAAAGCTTTAACTTCCCCAGACGATATCCTCCCCATCAGACGAAACTAGTGTCGTGTTGTGCAGTTGGAACTTTTTTTTCCGGGGAGGGTGTATTCGTCTCCGTCCTGATTGGGGTATTTATCACACCCCATAAACCCGGAATGATGATGCGATTGCTCCGGTACGGGATGCGCCGGATCAAAACAGAGGAGAGGTGACAAACTGTTTACGTCATCGTTGCTGTGAGGTGTAAAGATGAAAGGCGAAATTTCTCGTCTTTCGGATTGGAATTCTGGGTGCCCTGCCGTGGTCATTTGTCAATTGGGATTAAGCGGACTAGCCGGGCAGTTGCATTCGTACATTTCCTTTGGAATTATAGTTCCAAGCCGGAGACCGGCTTAATCGTTTGGATCTGTTACTGCAGAGATTACACGCTCTTAAACGAAGAATGAATTGCAGTGATCTCAAAGATCATGAGTGTCAGATGAGTCATCTTAGAGATGCTGAGAAGTGATGCTCCCTCTCAAAATCACCGTCCACCATAGGAGTGCATTTGGCACTAACATTTATCCGATATTATTCTGAGAGCAGTGGCGTATAGTGAGCCCAAGATCTGGGCTATCTCACAATGTCACGTGGTCCTAGGCTATGAATAGAAATAAGTTTACCAACTCCTAAGAAATCAGGTTGCCAACTCATAAGAAATCAGGTTGCCAACTCATAAGAAATCAGGTTGCAAACTCATAGGAAATCAGGTTGCCAACTCCTAGGAAATCAGGTTGCCAACTCCTAAGAAATCAGGTTGCCAACTCATAAGAAATCAGGTTGCCAACTCATAAGAAATAACGTTGCAAACTCATAGGAAATCAGGTTGCCAACTCCTAGGAAATCAGGTTGCCAACTCCTAAGAAATCAGGTTGCCAACTCATAAGAAATAACGTTGCAAACTCATAGGAAATCAGGTTGCCAACTCCTAGGAAATCAGGTTGCCAACTCCTAAGAAATCAGGTTGCCAACTCATAAGAAATCAGGTTGCCAACTCATAAGAAATCAGGTTGCAAACTCATAGGAAATCAGGTTGCCAACTCCTAGGAAATCAGGTTGCCAACCCCAGAATCACCATCATCATCTCACTGTCTATGAATAATTTTATTTAAAATTTCTGATCGATTTTTCTCCTGTATTTTATTATCTAGACTCCAGGCTTCACAGTTAGCCTAGCTAGCCTAGAATATACGCTCCTGTATGAGAGAGAACAGAGACAGTGGTGTTTGAATTATATTCGATACACATATTTATTAAATTTTTGCTATAATGCCTTTTATTAAAAACAAATCTGTACAGGGTGACCGAAAAGTTCAAGAGCCGAAGACGATTGATTGATTTGCTTTATTTTACTTCGCTAATTTACGAGGATGGGAATGAGTGAAGATATGATGAAATTGATGAATGGACACTCACAATCATCCAGGCCGGGATTCGAACCCGGGACCTCCTGACGTCGTGGCGCGATGTGCTAACCACTCCGCCACGGGTACCGGCAAGAGCCCGAAACGAAGATGGAGGGATGACGTTGAGATGGACCTGAAGGAAACAGGAAAGGATGGAAAAGATTGGATTGATCTTACCCAGGATAGGGACAGATGGAAAGTTTGTGTTGCTGCAGTCATAAACCTTCGGGTTTAAGAAGGCTAGAGAGTTAGTTAGTGACCGAAAAGTTCGACACAGGAGGCCAAATAGTAACATTGGCTGTGTTTTGTTCTGAGAATGGCTGGTTGGATGCCACATTTTCGGAACACTGGATTGGTCGGAGAGGACGTGGAGTGGCTCCCACGTTCGCCGGATTTGAATCCGTTGGACTTTGAATTCTGGGATATTCCTGGTGTAGCGTGAAGATTCGTATGTGACTATATCCCAGCAACCTATGATTCCTCCACAGACATGTCTGAAACTCAACGGAGGACATATTGAACAAATACTGTGATTTGGTCTATGGTGTGAGACTATTAGGACACCTTGTGTTTTCCTTACACACATTCTGGTACATACTGAGTCCCGAAATAGTTTTTTTCTTTTTTTAAAAAAAATTGTGAGTCTTTACATTTCCTACAATATTGTTGTATTGTATCGTTTATATATTTTTAACAGCAACACAGCCAGACACGACGTCTGCCAAATGGTTAGCCCTTTCGCCTTTGGTGCGAGCGGTTCCTGGTTCGCTGCCTGATGAAAGCTGAAAAGATTCAGCGTCGACCCAGCATCGTGAGGACCATTGGTAAGCTACTTGAAAGGAATAAGTAGCTCCCGTATCGAAAACCAGAAAACAGCGGCGATGGGATCACGCGTCATCCAACGAAAATCCGTTTGGCAGACCTCGACTCTCAAAGCGCTGTGGCAACACGGTGCACATGTGAAAGAACGTTCTTAGAACAGTGTGTAGTTTGATCAACACTTCACTACCTCATTACACTTTGCAATTAGACTCAATTATACTTTATTTTATTGAACAACTTCCGTTATATGTAGATTACGTCAAAACAGTGGCGTGCATACAAGGTAAGCTACCGAAGCATTGCTTCGGAATGCAATATGCAATAACGTAACAATATACGGTATTATGTCATTATAATCACATGATTAACTAACTAACTAACTAACTCCCTAGCCTTCTTAAACCCGAAGGTTCATGGCTGCAGCAACACAGGCCTTCCATCTTTCCCTATCTTGAGCAAGTTCTATATACTCTTTTCCTATTCAATAATATCTAGATAAAACCGTCACATTTCTTCGCTACAAATAGAACAAATACCAGTCCCTGCAGGGCTGCACTGAGGTTGAGCCGAAGCAATCTTCCTCTCGCATCGGTTAAGCAGTGGCAGACAGTTGCGCGCGCACCTCAAGGTCACGGGCCGTGTGCGAGTATTTCTTCTGCAACCGAAGCTAGCATCGGACAGGGAGTTCGAGAGTGTTTCAACTCGTATTGTTTTCGGTTATCCTCAGTTTACGGGTTTGGTTTGTCGAATGTATATGAAAATATGTGAGGGTACCAGTTAATATAGAACAATGTGTACTATGGAAGAGCTTTTGTCCAAGCCGTTTTCTGCCCGTTCCTTTTCAGAAAGAAATGAGATAATTAAAAATGGACTGCCAACACCAGAACTACCGGACTTGGTTCAAAAGACCAGTAAATTCACTATACATTTTCAGTGTAAATATGTATACCAAATGTGACTGGTTAGCCGGTAGCGCTGAGCTAAATGCGGTGATTTGCTGGTATTGTCTGTTGTTTGGAAAGGATAGAAATACTTCAATAATAAAAAATAATTCAAACTATTACCAGCTATGATTTTTATCAAGGCAAGCCTGCCCCTTGATTTACTATTGTTTACTTAAAAATTATATATTCAGTGCTTTGGCCATCTAAATGGTCACCGCACGGGGCAAGTCAGGGGGTCGCCTCTTTGTGGAGAGGGATTTTATGAGTATCATATAAATAAACATAATGTTAGTGATAATCAGAATCTACATTTTACAGGGAAAATAACCTACTTATCAGAGTTGGGGAATGAGGTAACGCATATAGCGCGTTAATTTTTCGTAATTAGTTAGTTTCACGTTACCGAAATTATGTGTAGAGGAAAAGGTCTAAATATGCCCCCCCCTTTTTATTTTGTCATTTTCGGAGGAAAAAAATTAAAATATCACGCACCTGCCTTTAAAATGCATATCTATGAAATAAATACTCAAATGTAATAGCATGCTGAAGTATAGAAGGTCTCAATTTTTTTTTTAAAAAAAAAGCAATTTCCAAAAAATGGTAAAATGCTGTATTTAAAATTGTGGTCTAAATATGGGCTACTGGTGGCAATATCACAGAAAGCAATTAAAATTTAGAAAAACAGTCATTTAACGCTAAAACATTATAAAATTCATATTTATGAATAATCTGTTGTTTTGAAAATCACGCGGAATGGGAAAAATCGAAATCGAGAAAAAAACATCCAAATATTCGTTGAAAATGTGATCTCAGCATTAGACCTCATGTCATAACCCAAATTTAGACCATCACGCTATTTTTCTTCTTCAATTTATTTTCGCTCTCTGTTGTACATATTTCACATACTAATCATGGCATTATAAAAGCCCACATTTGTTTTATGTAGCGCTAATATCATAACCTATACAAAGCAGATGAGAATTCAGAAAACGCTGAGTTAAAACATACCTGCTAAAAGTTTTCGGAGGTCGTAATTCTGTAACAGCGTCCAAGGCCGAAACTAACCACCACTTTCTGTTGCAAATTGGCGCGGCAACCTTTGTCCTTGACAGATAACCAGTTCCAATAGCCTCTGCCAGGCTGCAGCACCCGGAAGCGCTGATAACTCCAAAACCCATATTTAAACCTTCGCCCATATTTAGACCTTCTCCTCTACCTACGGGGCTATTCACCGGATGTTTACATTTCTGTGTTTCCTTGGCGCGGGCGGGAACTTTACTTCCGGTTTTCAATAGACTAACATGGAGTTCAAAGGTGAAAAGGCGACAATCATTGTGTGGCTTTTGGTTACAAAACGAGGTTGGTAACAAATATTCTTTTTTCTCGCGTATCTATGCATAGTTTTCAGAGAGATCCGATACGGAAAAAACAGTTAATTCAGGCAGAAAAGCGAAAAGACTGGACAGAAACACGAGGGAATAGGCTCTATAGTCGACACTACATCACCGGAGTAATTCAAATGAAAATGTCTTACGTGTCGCACATGTGTTGACTATATTTAAAAATTGAAACTGAATCACCCAGAATGCCAAAAATTATAATTTTATAATTTAATGTAATCAATTTAAACTTTATTAATATTTTTTTTACTAACTTCTAAAGTCTTTTCTTGAACGACAATTTCAAGAAGTTAATAATATAATACAATAACTGTGTATTTCAGTATTGTAACTGTTGTGCTGGATATGCACTCGAATAGCATTAATAAATAATAATAAATTTAGAATAAAATTTGTTTATTTCATTAGTAAAGTAATTATTTCTTGTATAACATTATAACAGTTGTAATTATTATTATTATTATTTCTACTATTCTGCTTTTAATACTGGCCTTTACCCCCTAAAAAAAATTCTGACGACGCTCTCTCGAAGCCATATGATAAAATTAAAGGGGCTGTGTTTGACTACAGAATGTCGAAAATTATACATTTTACTGTCGTAAAATTGAAGTATTTCAATCTTATACTTTATGTAAGCTTTATTTCAACCTGCAGAAGTCTTAACACGAAACTGTTGGTAGGAGATGAACATTGTCTTGGAAAATACTACTATTTTCCTGTAAATCTTCATCCAAAGGATCCGGGAAATTGCCAATCTTTTCTAGGTACCTTTGTTTCTCTATATCACTCAAATATTTCAAGTGATCCATTTTGTATCCGATCTTTTATAAGGAAATAAGCTCGGTGACGATCTGTATTCCACTTGCTTTCATTGGAAAATTGCCCACACCGGAAGTTCTTTACCCGCCATCTATAATCGAATTGAATTGTCTGATCGATTATTTTTTGTTTACTCAGGTATAACGCCCATAAGGAACTACGGTGGTTGTTGGACAAAAATATAGACGCGCCTGGTCCAGCTTTGACTTCCTCGGCTAGTATCGTATAGGATTACCCTCTTGGTGAGAGATCTCTTCAACTGTGGCAACGAGAAACGTTGAAGTTCACAATAGTTTGCGGGTGAAGCAGTGGCGTCATGGCCGGCGCTAGGAATTTTTCAAGGTGGAGCTCCCCCCTTCCCAAATCAACATTGTGCTGTACTGGAGCAGTTTCGTTCATGGCTTAAATTCATACTTATAATGCAATGATTACAATTTTTAATAATATTAAATATTTAGGCATATAAATTTCCTGTATTTTATAAACATAATTGAATGTTATAAAAATAAAGCGAAATAAGCTTTCATCGGTTAAGAAAGAGCTTCTCTAGGCTCTTAGAAGACAAGCGAAACTTGTAAACGTAACAATGGAAAAATTATTTAGTCACAGTTACCGGAGTAGTAAAAAGAATTGTAGAATAACCATTTTGATCAAATTTATTCAATAAATGTTTTCTATATTTGTTTTTACATGTGTTAAAAAGATAAATTTGATCATTTTAGCGCACTTAATCATTTCTCACACATTAATGAAAGGAAACAACCCAATGGAGAATCTACAAACGTTCTTCACTTTCGAAGTGAAACTGAGTTATGTTAGTCAATTGTTAACGCCGCTTTGTGTGCTTTATACTATAGGTAATTATTTACTAGCTTCTTACTTTGCGTTAACTAAATAATATATATATCATGTATTCATTCTATTTGAGTGAGGAGACTGGTGGGCTGAGACTATTTTAATATGGGCTAGAGCCCACCCAGTGGCGACGCCCCTGGGGTGAAGTATAAGGAAGCCTGGCACAACACCAGTCATACTCACACAAACCTAAATGCAGTGGCTTCGCGTGCGGTTTGCATACGAGTGTCCACAATACTGTTTTTGTACTGAATGCAGAGTTACTCCTCTCCCTTGTAACTTCATATTCAATTGAAAAAGTGAGAATAACAGTTCAATTTATTTTCAACAATTTCCCCCCAAAAAATCACGCTATATTTGAAGTAATACAAGAAATAGGAGAAATTGTCCCTCTACCCCTTAAAATCTGCCAGGCTTAGCGAATTCTCGCTAAAGCTTGCAACTATGTAGCACAGACCTTGTCGAGTCCCCCTAGACATGCCTTGTATATGCTGCACTCTGGTGCCGAATGTAAGAAGTATTTCCGCTTGCATCAGTGTTCGCACAGCGAAGTGAACATCTTCGGGGTATAGTGGCCAACAGCCCCTCAGCTGTCAGCTCTATGCAACACGCACAGTAATTGTGTTCAACGCTCTCCGTGGAACACCGTGGGAGTCAGTGTTACCAACTATCTAGAAACGTTATCAGACGTGAAAGAAGTCGTGTCAGAGTAAATTGTGTGTATATACTCGTACATCAAACATAGTATTCTTTCGAATAACTATACTTATGCGTGTGTGCATTTAATAATAGTTGGGCTGAAAAGTTCGTAGGCTAACATAGTAAAAAATATTTTTTTGACAAAATTCGATTTTATTATTCAATATAGTTGCCTTCGAGGGCGATACAACGATTATAGCAGTCATACAATTTTTCGATGCCATTTTTATAGTACGATTTCTCTTTAGCCTCAAAATAGGCCTCAGTTTCGGCGATTACCTCATCATCAGTGCTAAATTTATTTCCAGCGAGCATTCTTTTAAGGTCTGCAAACAGGAAAAAGTCCCTGGTGGCCAGATCTGGAGAATATGGTGGATGGGGAAAATTTTATTACGGTTGAATATCTCTAAACATTGCTCCGAATCATCAAAACGTTGTTGCTTTTGATCGATTGTGAGCACGCGCGGCACCCATTTTGCACACAGCTTTCGCATGTTCAAATATTCATGCACAATATGTCCAACACGTTCCTTTGATATTTTTAAAGTCTCAGCTATCTCGGTCAACTTCACTTTACGATCATTTAAAATTATTTTGTGGACTTTTTTGATGTTTTCGTCGGTAACAGCCTCTTTGGGGCGTCCACTGCGTGCATCGTTTTCGATGCTCATTTCGCCTCGTTTAAATTTAGCAAACCACTTCTCAACGGTTGATTTTCCTGGTGCAGAGTCCGAATAATGTTTATCAAGCCAAGCCTTGGCTTCAACAGTATTTTTTTTCGCCAAAAAGCAATGCTTTATTAACACACGAAATTCTTTTTTATCCATTTTTTCACAATAACAAAAGCTGCTTCACTCACAATGCTATATCTCACGAACTAATTATCCGGCAGCTGTGAAATTTATACACGTATCTTTTGAAGGTTAGTACTAAGTAAAAATCACATGGATTTAATTCTAGTAACGCCATCTATGAGTCAGCCTACGAACTTTTCAGCCCAACTGTTATGTACGTAATTTAAGACATATACATGAGTGTTCATGTGCTCATGCGAACATAATTAGGCGACGCGCCTGCCTAAATGAGACATTTTCAAAACCATTTACAGTTTCAACTACTAATATCAACAGAAAAAGAGAGAGAGAGAGAGAGTAAATGAAAATGAAGATAGAGAGAAAGTAAGCGAAAGTATAGGAGAAAGTAATGAGAGGTGAAGAAAGAAAGGAATGAAAAGAGGGTAGGAGAAGGGAACAAAAACAAACTGATAGAAAGAAACAGAAGAAGAAGACAAGAAATACGAGTAAAGCGAATACAGAAAGCAAAGAAAAGAAAGAAATTCAGACAGAAGTACATCAAATGAAAGTTGGTCCACTTCTGGTGCATCGATTGGCACACTTTATGTGTGTGTAACTTTCGTTTATTTCAAATGATCTTATTTGATGCATTTTAGTGCATCACAAGGAAGAACACCGCTTAATGCATTTCTGGGTGCATTTTGATGCACCAAAAGTGCAGAATTGTCAGCTTATGTTGCTGGAGTGTGGCAATTGTCTCGTTATGGTTTCCGTGTGTTGCAGGAGTTGTTCACGATACTTCGGTCACCTGGCAAGGCAGCGAGAAAGTTAGTCAGCGAGTTGGTACATTCGAGGAAAATGCTATTTATCTTTTTTTTCGTATCCCTCCCCTTTGCATTGTCAATTATAATCCAGACTCGGGCAACTTGTGCTGTTTCCAAACGCCGGAAACACGTCGAATCGAATCCCGATGGGACCAGCATCCGCGAGTACTTTTAGATTTTCGGTAGAGGCGGAAGCTAAGCAGCATCCATCACGTCGGAAACCCTCTCACACACTCCCTCTCTCCTGTTTCAAGTAGTTTCCATCTCCATCCACCTCAGGGACAGGGGAACCGCCGTGAAACTTTGATGCCCACACCGCCACCCTCTCCTAACCCCGCCCACCACTCCTCCTCCAATAGCGATCCGTTCTTTCTTTGCAATTAAGGATATCGCGGCATCGTTTCAAAATTAACGGTCCCCACGGTTATATCCGATTCTAAACGGAGGAGGCGATCTGCGCTCTCCCAGACACTGGACGTCCTACCTGTTCGTCGGGGCTGGCATTTTGATGGACTTCGACTCACGCTCAAAACACTAACACCAGGGGAAAGAGATCTATACGCGTCAGGGCGAGTTCTGTACCATCATTCATCAGGGTCAATTTCCAGGGTCCTTTATCGGATTAGGTGTGGCCACTTTGTAACTATGGGTGTGAAGCCGACTTCGCCGTGGAAGGGGATGGCGACTCCCCCCCCCCCTTAGATGCGAGAGACGGATCAGATGGTGCCAAAGGCCGCAGCTTCCTGGATTACTATTTGATGAACCCATAATAAGATTTGTATTCTGACCGAAGTGGCGGTTTTAGTCCAGAAACGTTTTTTGTTGTTGTCGTTGTTGCTTGTTCCAGAAGAAGACATTTGGGATTCATTGTTTGAATGTTCCTCTATAGCGCATCCTGCCTTTCCAAGGTGATAATTTGAAGGAGACTCTTCAAACCAATGATGCTACGAGCCTCTATGCCGAACAGAGACTGGAAATCGTTCTTCCGGATGAAAAATTGATGCCCGTTCGTTCCGCGATGCCACGGACTCATGCTCTAAAGTGGAGGGCGCTCGCGATGCAGATCTGTTGGAAGACAGAGGAGGCCGTTGTCTATCAATCACACGGAATTGCTCGCAAGCGGAAAAGGTCCATTTGCAAAATGCACGTGATTACAACGTACCTTCTCCATTCTAAAATAAAAAAAAATAATAAAAAAATGCTCAAAACTTTCTAGAATATGTAACTGATTTTAAGGTGCAACACATTAAAAAAAAAACAGCTGTTTCATACCGATCGATTCAAATATGTGTAACGACCGCTATGTTAGCCAAATTTCAGTCATATATTGGAATTTATCTTATTCGTATACTTTGTTACGTTCCCCGGTTTATTCTCAATGGATCTACTTACTTTTATTCCTCGACGACGAGCATGAGACTTATCAGCCTACTATGAAGCCCTCAGGTTGTGGGAAAACAGATACGGGTATGTTTACGTAAACCTTACTAACTCTCGCACACCAAAAATATATTTAGATGTCAGTTAATGTTAATATATTACTCTTGCACTCGCAATTAAACGCCTTATTACAAACAAAATTGTATTAAGATCATAATTGTTCTTGACTACACAAATTAACACATTCACATTTCCAAAATCACTTCCATCATCCCCCAACATTCATAATTTCCTTCCTAACAACCCACAATCAAATGTTTTAAGGTTAGTCCATAACCGTAACAGACTACCCAATTGAACAAAACAAATTATGTCATCATAGACATTTAACATATTAAACACTTAAAATGATACAATAAGTGGGTGCGTATCAACTTTCAAGTTTATAACTTGCATTAAGTTATTTATACTTAACTGTTTCCATAATTCATGTATATATTTATGTTTTCTCTTACGTTATTATATGATTCGCTTATTTTTGGAACATTAATTCAGATTTTATAGGCTAATGGTTATTCTAAATAGTATATCCAACTCTCAAATTATTTGTCAAATCCAAGATGGCTAGGGTTATTTCCATCTTTCACGCAAAAGTTGTTGTTTAAGCACATGTTACATAAATTTCTTCCTAATATCGATATTTCTCAACAATGGACAAGATTGAAGTAATTTAGTCTTCGTTAAAAATCCGTAAACTAAATCTTTATTTAGTTAGTATTTGTGCAAGGGCAAATATGAATTTCTTTATAAAATCAGTTGTGTTATTTCTACATGGTTTAATATTGTAACATTAAAGCCATTCTTCATCGCTTTCAATAATATAACGTTTCCTATTGGCTGTTTATTTCAGAAGTGGCGACGTCAAAACTTCCACGTTGGTATTCTTAATTGTTGCCAATCTTAACCTAAGCTTACTATCGCTAATTAGCATTGATCCGACATATAAATTATCAGCTTTTCTTGTGTTATTTTTATGATATGAGTTGGTAGCATTGTTAATAAAGAATCTATTATGCTGTGCCTCGCGCTTGAGATAAGCAGTTGAGGTTTTGCTGTTAACAGTAAAGGTGGATTCTAACGCACTTATCACTGCCTACGAGCGAGCAGGACCCAACTTATTATATTTTTAATTTGTGTGAATAAGCATGTACGCGCGCGATCCGTGATTAAAATTCTTGGACATTTTAATCTTGAAATATTTGAATTTTATTTGGTGTGATGTGCTGCAATTCGGTGGTTACCTTTCTCGAAGACTGGGGACTCATGGTCTCAACTGTCTAGCCTAGCCGGTGGAAGGAGCAGAGTGTTACCTAATTCGTGGCTCCATATCCTGGAGTTACGAGTGGTGGCACGTTGCATATGCATTTTAGGACATGAAATCAAGTAATCATCTTTTTGCCCTTTCTTTGATGCTTCAGCATACTTTTCCATCCATTTTTTCATGTTCTTTTAAAAAATTGGAGAGAAAAATATATTATTTTCACTCTTCTTGAGCAGCTACATAAAATCCTATAGTCTCATTTTGTAGAGCAGAACGAGAGCTATAAAATTGTATAATATAATCAATGCAGCCCCAATAGTTCCCAAGATAATGTAGCAAAACCCGCGAGGGAAAACACAAACTTCATCAAAACCTATTCGGCAGAACGACAGTTCTCTCTGCGGTCCGCGCGCATTATATACAGAAGGCGCAGAAAAAGAGAGCATTGAATAAAGGCATTTTTCGGCACCTTTTTGAATACATTTTCAAAATCTTTTTTATCCTTTCCCGACTATAATTTTGCACCTTAAAATCCTTTCCCTACTGATTACATATGACATTCGACTTCCATAATGCTAAAGAAGAAGTATGGTAAAAAAGAATACCCAAAAAAGCATTTCCAATTTTCAGATGCTGATGTTTGAGAAAACAAGACGTAGGTGGGCAGGCCATGTAGCACGAATGGGAGAGAGAAGAGTTTACATGCTTCTTGTTGGGAAACCTGATGGTAAGAGATCTGCAGTAAGGCCAAAACGAAGATGGAGGGATAATGCTGAGATGGACCTAAAGGAAATCGGTAAGGATGGGAAAGATTGGATTGATCTTGCCCAGGATAGGGACAGATGGAAGGCTTGTGTTGCTGCAGCCATAAACCTTCGGGTTTAAGAAGGCTAGAGAGTTAAATAGTTAGCAAGTTGTTGTTTGAGAAAACGTCTAAAAAATTGTGAAGAGATGGTTAATAACCGAAATGGGAACGATATTAAACTCTTCCAGGTCTGTCGAGAAAAAACAAGAACAAAACAGGCTTCCGAGACAAAGCCGACACAGAGAGAGTTGGGCGTGCGGAATGGTTGGGGGCAAGGGGAAGGGCCGTGGCTCTCTTTGGAAAATGAAAGTTAACCATAAATTATATATTTCTCACATATAATTTCATTTCAGCCACAATAATATGTGTTAATTATTGCATGAATATGATAGATTCAAATTAAAGCAATGTTTTTTTGAGGGAACAACACTATTATTGGGGCAAATGTGCCTTGTTGCTCCCCTTGGAAAAAAAACCTTCCTTGCCCCTACCTGGAAAAAAATCCTGCGGACGTCCATGTCTATATCGGAACTTTAATAAACTACAATAAAGTCAGATATGTACAGTATATCTGGTATAAGATTACTGGAAGCATTTACATATCATTTATGCTATGAAAAACTCAATATGCTGACCAAGGCAGACATTTATTTTATTATGAAACATAAACTAAACGTAACGTTCTAGCAAGGTCTTCTTCAAACTCTGCACCAAGTACAAATGTAACAAGGTACAAAACAGGACGATATATATACACAAACGTTACCCCCACAAGACTATTAGAAAGTAGTAATGTTTGTGTATATATGTCGTCCTGTTTTGTACCTTGTTACATTTGTACTTGGTGCAGAGTTTGAAGAAGACCTTGCTAGAACGTTACGTTACGTTATAATAAAATAAATTTCTGCCTTGGTCAGCATATTGAGTTTTTGGTTATCATGGAAACAAGGGTCAATGGTGTTACATTAATGATAGCAAAATTGTTAAAGGAAATGCTTGCGTCTAATAGGGGTCTAAGTGTTTTTCCATGAAATGGTAACGATTTAGTTTATCGGAAAATTTTCCATCCCGAGGTCTTCAGTTTCGGGAACCCGCAATCCCAGAAATCATTATCTCCCGATCTGATTATTGCATGGATGAAAACTAGATTCAAACTAGCCACAGGGCGCTCGTCCGTCCACGACCAACAAAAGCCTGGAATCCTGGAGAGGGGCGTTAATAATTGAGCGTGTTTGTTGGGTCCGCGAGGCAAAGGTTCCCGTCTAACCACTCTCCCGAATCCCGAGGGAACATCACATCCCGGAAAAACCGACGCTATCGAATTTGGACGGACTGGGAAGCCGCAAGTCTAATAAAGAACGAATTTGGGGCTAAATGGGAGAACGGAGATGGCGCTGGAGGAGGCCGCGGTTAGGGTGACGAATAATGTATGAGCTCTTCATTGCAGTAGTTAGTCCCAGACGAAGCTGTCGGTCCGGATTGCATTACTCAAATCAGTCTCTTCCCGCCTAAGGTCCGCTCCCGATGTTTCGACAATAAAATAAATGATCGGGGCCTTCCGGCGGTGGAAATGTCTTCCTCACTGCTGCCCTCTGGCGGGATCAAATCCTCCCAACACTTCCTCCAGGCCGCTGCGACAGTGTTGCCATCCGTCAGAATATGCATCAAGAATATTTTGTAAAATTGGAAGTTTGTTCCTCTCCGAAACATTATTATTATTTATTATTTGAATTAGGGTTACACTTAAGCTTACAATATTTTTACACGGATTATCTTACTATAGAAACAGCTTTTTGCCCTACATGGATTAATTTGTTAAGCTATACAATTCTGCTAAATGTTTATAAATGTATAAATATGGAAAAATATAAGTGTGCCTATATAATTGAAACATACAAGGAATAAAAATACGCAAGGAATAAAAACATACAAGAAATATAAATTAAATAAGTATATGTGAAGGAAGAAATGAGGCAAATGAGGCACGGTGTCAGTATTCATAGATTAAAGTCCTAATTTGTTGATTAAATTACATTTCAATTTGAATTGAGTTTAAGTTCACTTTTATGCACAGTAAGGTTAATCGGGACTGGACCTACAGTCTAAACTGGGATCCGAACCACTATGTGTCTCCACCGGGTATCGAAGCCGGGACCCCTTGATTACGAGGGCCCTCGGGTAGGTATTATTCCAAATTCTAACGAGCTTCATCTAGAGCATTCACGTAAATTTTCATCTTTAGATCTTTATTAAATATCAATGTTTGAACATGTTTTTTACGTTGCCACGCGTAGAAATTCTAAGCAGATGTAATTTTTCAGATTTTTGAACCTCACAGTGTTTTTTCGAAATAGAGGAAAATTCCAAAACAGCTACCCTGGCGTCAGCCAAAGTTCCAGCCGAGCCTTAGGTTCACTTCATGCACAGATAGGCTAATCGGGACTGGACCTACAGTTTAAGGTAGGATCCGATCCATTGTGTGATTCAACCTGGTATCGACCCGTAACCCGTTGAATACCCGGTATGTAACTAAGCTAAATAATAATATAGTGAAATGAGGGAAAGAAATAATACATAAAACCAATGCTTTGTGACAGAACTCCCTACATTCTTGGATTTACTTACCGTGGTTTCAATTGTCAACTGTCGTTGTAGAATGTAAAAATAATGTAAACTATAGTTACGCACCCACATAATTTACAAAATTCAATGTTAAATATGTTAGCTATAAAAAAATACTTCTGTCATAGTATGACGTCATAATTTGTTTGACGCAAATTTGTAATAATTTCAAACGTAAAATTGACTAACCTTAAGATTTTAGCTTTGGTATCTAGGTGATATGATTTATAAAATGTTGTTGAATTGAGTTTATCTCGTATGTTGCTGCAATTCTTGCTTGTTCTTCTGTGCTAAGCGTTGGTGTTCAACTGCAACATAAATGGTACAGAATTATTTTTCATTCTCTGTGATAGTTACCATTATAGCATGCTTTCTACATTATGTAGTACTAACTTAAAAATAGGTATTGACTTATCAGACACCCTGTATATCTTCCCTACCTTGCTTCCTTGTCTTAAACTTCAACAATTTTAAATATTGCGTCTGTTCTTAAGCTGTGTACGATTTCCCCCTTCATGCCGATAATCACACTTGGAACTAAATAAGGATGACAACAATGGGTTGACGAATGCCGCACACTTTAGAAACGCAATGCCAGAAGGATTACAGGTAAACAGCTTATTGCATCGCCCATGCACCCTCAGCTAGCTTACAGGACTTTTCTCTTCTTGCTCGACCTATATGTGCCAGGTATTGATTAGCAGCCGTGGTGCAGTAAACAGAGCTCACACTTTACTACCCAATTTTGTACTGCTTGAGTGTACAAGAGGAAAATCATATTGGGTAAAACTATCAAAGCCCGGAAATGTCTGTAACTCGTTTATTCTGTAATTGTTAACATTCGTACTTACCTATTCTGCATTGTGAAAGACTGTTTAACAAGGGATTTTGCTTTTTTTTAACGAAATTAGTATATATTATCGCTATATCGAGTAATTGAACACGCAAAATGGCGGGCAAATCTTGACTAGCGTTGTGTTTCAACCTTCTTAATAGAAATATTCCCGCATAGCCCCGAAAACCATTCCCGCATAGCCCAACAACCATTCACGCATAGCCCCAAAAACCATTCACGATAGCCCCACGCTCCATCACGGTAAGGTTAGGTTAGGTTGCTTTAGGTTGGGCAATATAGTGAAAAAACTGTGTGTTTGGAAACACTTGCCGGGGATTACGTCATCAGATGCTCGCAACATCCGGTTCAAGTACATGGATGGAATTGCAAGCAACAGCTTTCGTGCATCGGACGGACATTATTATAGAAAAATACATGATTTAGCGGCCAAATACATTGAAAAATGCAAGAAAACACTTCTACGACCTCCCGAAATTACACAGAAACTCAATTCCGTAAGTACTTTCTCCTGTAAATTTGAAGAAAACCATTTCCCGGCTATGACATTCTTACCTCATATTGAAATAAGAAAATGTTTTATACTCAAAAGTGGGAAATTAGTATTGTTGGATGGCAACACTGAACGGAAGACATGATTCATTGCCTAAATCGATTTCCCTCTCTTCCCTTTGCGGTGTGATGTTGCGATGTCAGTGAAATTCGGAAACCATAAGTCACATATTTCGTCTGGTGCTTTACGTGGTGCTGGGAATTTTCGTAAAATTCTCCAGACGCTCCCTCCAGGAGATTCTGCTATAGCGAACACGCGCAGAATTTTCAAGAAGTGGAATCCACCATTTTGAACCGAAGGCAAGGAGCGAGCACTCACTCCCTCTCCCTTATTGAAACACTCCCTTCATACTCGTTTAGTACACACAAAACCCAAAACGTATCAATTGACACATATGAAGGGCCAGGGGGAAAAACGATGAATGTTCATTCGAGACAATTTGCCAGGAAATGAAAAACAAAGTATTTCTTTCCATAAGAACGTTAATATATGCCAAAATAATAATGCGTTTTTCAGGCACTTCTCATCGTTTCCCAACCAAGGCAGTTCTCATTCTTATAGTACAGCTTCTGAACTATCAGATGGCGTTGCGATCTCAAAATGGGCGAAAAATCGACATTCATCGTTTTTCCCCCTGGCCCTTCATATATATTTTGATTTTAATAACACGTTAACGTGCATAAACTGCAAATGATGCACCATTTAATGTGTCAAAATACACATAGGAATGTATTAAAGGAAATTTTTATGAGATGAAGTCCCGTGTGATGCACTAAAATGCATCAATTTGGAAGATCAGACAAGATCATTTCGAAGATAACAAAATTACACATTTACCTGTGTAAACCGAGCAACCGAAAAGTGTCTTGGGTTGTTCGTATGAAATGGTGTACTCATGTAGCGTTTATGGAATTTTAACATCTACATGGGAAAATAATATTGAAAATACAGTAAAGTCTCGTTAATTCGGACCCCGATAAGCCGGACAGGCAAGAAAAAAAAAGCAGAATGCAAAGTTTTAAATGTGGCTAGAAGTCAACAAGAGAATTTCCCAAAGAAAAGGCAGTCAACCACTGATGAAATTCTGTTGTACTGTATAGTGTATTTAGGCCTGTGCCCTTTAAATACACAAATAATAAACGTGTTTGTTGCTATAAACGGAGTTTTAATGCACTTTCTACTGTTCTTTTAGGTTATTTCAGTTAATCCGGAATTAGTTTAACCGGGCTACTTATACCTCCCTTATTCTGGATCAACGACGTTTGTGTCGCCCCAGTCGAATCTAGACATGTTTCCATTTGCAAATAGGGAGTTCAACATCTGTGAGTTCATAAATTATCTGTGACTTGCACAAGATTAGAATGTTCGAGAATAAATCTGAATTTCTTAAAAACAACGAAATTAATAATTATGTAAACGCTTTTGACATTGAAAAAATATATTAGAAAGGTATGTTATTTACAACTTTGACTATTTTTATGTAAATATTGTAAAAATCTAAACTGCATGATGTTATTATGTAAATCCATAGATACGTGTAAATATCGACCAAGTTTCCTTGGCATTTTGTAGACAACCATTTAATGGAACCCAATGGCCAAGTCAGGGCCTGCAATTTAGTTACCCTAATAAGCTAACTGAGAAGTTTGATCCCTAGAAGACCAGTGTAGCTGCGTGTCAGGTTTTACTGTATTTAAGTAAATAACAGAAAGTATAACGTCTCCGTCATGTTGAAATTGTGGTGTACAGATGGCGCTGAAGTGTTAGTTCTACCTTGGACCAGTGCATTTTTTGCTTATATTACTAATAAAGATAGATTTTCTTGTGAGAAAACGTACTCAAAGTGTAGACGCAAGAATCTGAAATGATATTTCAAGAATAAAATTAAAATACTCGCTATCCGTGAATACTTGCTTTAGATTTTGAGAAAAAATAATCAAAATGGAAATGATAGAATTTCTGATCATTATGAAAAATTCTCATCAAATTGATAACGTTTTCTCCGAATTCAGATTATTAAAACGAGATAAAAAATATCAGGTGGGGGAAAAGATAGGAAGATGTGGGAAATCTCAATACAAATTAATCAAGCCTTCGTCCGAATATGACGAAGCGAGCAGTAAAATCGCAGATTATAAACTAGATTTGTTGATGCTACCGACATAAGCCACGCAAATTAGCGGCCCTAATGACAAAAAAATTCTCCCAGTCGTTGACGTCACAGCTCCCGAAACTGTCGAATTAGTAGAAAATCATAATGCGGAAAAAATAGTGAATCGCGTGCGAAGTCTATTAGTGCTTCTCGTCTCTGCGGCCAAATTACGCACAGATTACACCTTCCCCCGCCCCCTCCCCCCACCCTCAACCCCCGAATTTCCAAATCGATGGGTCGGAAAGGGTGAGGTGGAGAGGTGGGGACATGTTTTTGAAATTTAAAATTGAGCACCGTAAATGGAGCGTCCTGCACTTGGGTTGGTTGGACGTATTCGGACCCTCTCACAATTCCGCTCTAAATCACCTAGAAGCGATATATATCGTATGCGCTAGCTCATTTGTGGGTTCTGCTAGGTAGAGTTAACCTTTCATTAATGAAATCATTAATGACTTAATCATCTTTCTTCAATTCGGACGTCACGTCCGCGTGGTAATGCTGTATCGTGTTTGAAAAAAAAATGGGTACGATTTATGGTATTCCTCACACTGTGTTTTGGGATTAATCTTGTTGGTTTGCAACACTACGTTTAATCGCATCATTGCGTCTGATGAACGTTCATGCATGATAGGGACTTGGAAATTTATTGTGAGCGACATCAAACGTAAATAATTCATAGTTTTAAAGAAATGTATAGATATGTAGGCTAAGAATGAGAGAAAAATTCGAGACTGTTTAAATAAATATCGCAAAAGAAAACTCAAAATTTCTTGATAGACGAAAGTAACTACACTAAAACTTTTCTATCTCGGAACATGATGGTTCCGAGCAAAATTTTCCGTCTTAACAGTTTTCCTTCCTATACAGGGTTGACTTTAAATACAGTATAGAGCGCTGCAGGTAATAATGGAAAGACAGATTTACATTTCGCATGACTTATAATGTAGAGTACTAATGCATGTACGTACATGAATGAATAAAAAAAATGCGATACAGTCGCAATAAGCATAGCAGAGATTACAATTATGTAACTACACAACATGTTGGTACACTTTTTACAGTATTGTAAGAACGTACAGTACACTACGTACGAACCCGGGATTCCTGGCGTCGTAGCGCGATGTGCATAGAGGGAAAAGAAAGATTGAAAGATGAAATAAGAGAGGTGAAGAAAGACTAAGGTAAACGTGAAGAAAAATAAAGAAACACAGAAAGGTGGAGAAAGAGGGTAAGAGATCAAAGAAAGAAACGGAATCGTAACAGCTGTGAGTGGCAATAAAATCGGTCCGTTCTGGGGACTTTTCTTTTCTTTTCTTTTTTACTACAGGTCTCCTTCTTATAGAGGTTCCGGAATATGCAGTTTTTACTGTATAATGAATTTGTTTAAAAACCTCGTGATGGTAAAGAAATATTATTATTATTTCCAATTGCACACTCGTACTTTTCATAAAGGCCAGTTTTTCATCAACCTCTCTTCTTCCTTTTCATGAACTTTGTGTAGTTAGATTAACTAACATGTTCCAAGAGTTTGAGTTTTAAATCCATGTTATGCACAGAAAGGTTAGTTTATAGTGGCATCCGAACCAATAAATACCTCCACCGGGTATCGAATCCTAGACCCCTTAAGTAAAGGGTGACGACTGTCACGTGCCAGTTCCGATGAGACAATGAAAAACACAAGGAAAAAATGTTTCCCGAAAGCGACGATAGATGGCAGCACGCCGTATAAGGAAGAGCAGAGTTCATCGTGGAAACTAGGAGAGGAGAAGAGCGATTATATATATTATAGTAAATGAAAAATATATAAAGGAAGAGTATAAAAATTATAGAAGGAGTAAATAAAATGTTGTATATAGCCAATTAAGATAAATAAGAATATGCTCTTATATGAAACAATCAGAAAAGTTAATAAGTGAGCAAATGAATTCAGAAATGTATCTCTCGCTCCTTTTGATCTTCTGACGAGGAGTACATCGTCAGCTTTTGTATTTGTCCGTCTCTCGGTGGCACTGTCCAAATTAGACGCCCCGAAACACTTACGGTTGCGCTTCTTATTAGACGCACTGGGCCATAGGCAGCGCTTGCTGTTAGCGATCCTGGGCTATTCCCCTTTTGGTCGTTACATAGGAGGTGGCGCTATTGTCAGATTAGACGCCCCTAATCTTTCGATAAATATAGTTTGGGTTGTTTATATAATGCCAAAGAAAGCGAGCGCATGTATGTAATAAATAAGATTTCGATTTAAAAGGGAAGAAATAAATTAGAAAGAAGAAGAAGCCTTTTGGTAAATAGAAATAAGAATAAGTATTTTCCAAAAATAGAAAGAAGAAAAGAAGAAGTCTTCCAAAAATAGAATAAAGAAAAGAAGAATAAGCCTTTTCCAAAAATAGAAGGAAGAAAAGAAGAAGAAGCCTTCTCAAAAATCAAAGAGAAGAAGAATAAGTATTTTCCAAAAGAAGAAGAAGAAGTCTTTTCCAAAATAGAAGGAAGAAAAGAAGAAGAAGCCTTTTCCCAAATCAAATATAGGAAGGAAGGAGAAGCCTTTCCCAGAAATTATGAAAGAAAGAAGAAGAAGATTTCCTTTCAATTATTCATATATGTATAAGAAGAATATAGCCGACGTAAATTTGGAATATATATATATATATTATATACTTCAATGTAGATACAAGCTTCGCTATATATTTTCTCTGTATTGTGTATAGTCTTTCAGAATATAGATCCGCATTTAACTATATCCTCTTGGCTATAAAACGCTTTCTTATTTGGAATTCTCGAATAAAGAACCTATCCCCCTGAGATTAAGATATCTGTAGCCGTGGTAAATAACATTTAAGTAAGTACCCCCAAAGGGCGTAGCACGACATTACAAAACCCAAAACGTGTCAATTGACACATATATTTTGATTTCAATAACACGTTAATGTGCATAAACTGCAAATGATGCACCTTTTAGTGTGTCAAAATACACATAGGAATGTATTAAAGGGTATTTTTATGAGATGAAGTCCCGTGTGATGCACTAAAATACATCAATTTGGAAGATCAGACAAGATCATTTCGAAGATAACAAAATTACACATTTACCTTTGTCAATTGATGCGTCAGTCGCTAGAGTCGCGTACCCCGTATGTCGTCTACTGTAATTCTCCTGATTTCTCGTACAATACCGTCTTTTAACTCACGGATGGTGTGCGGATTGTCTTTGTATACCTTATTTTTTAGATTAGGGCTTAAATTTAAGAATTTTAGCGGCTCTAAATGCTGTGATTTTTGAAACACCCGTTTCTTATGAGAGGCGGCGGATATATTTCCGAGGAGACTGTTCTAACCTGTGTCCTATTTCATCGAGTTTTTCCTCAGTAAGTACACGTGGTTTTTTCTTCCCACTTTTATTCAGAACTGACCCTGTTATTCTAAAACTTTTTACGAGGTTTAATATAGTGGTCCTATGTGGAACGGGAACACCAGGAAATTCCGTTGCAAAACGTCGTCGCACTTCTCCACAATTCCTCTTTCCGAAGTAACACTCGACAAGATAAATATTTTGTTGTAATGTAAACTTTTGTGGTGCCATATTAAGCCACAATCTTCAGCACAGGGACACAACACAACACAACTTCCGAGGGAGGATTATACTGGCGCCAGTCTGCAACGTCAACAGAAAGGGAAAGAGAGCGAAAAGAACAGACTGTAGCGTGCGACTGTCGCGGACCCCGTTCACCGGGAAAGACAAGCGCTGATGCCGGGCCGCTTGCCGCCGAGTCTCGTAGCGAATGTCAGGGAATGCTCGTAGTAAGAGAAGTAAAATCTCGAAGGATAGCTTGGGTAGGCCATGTCGAAAGGATGTGCGAAGATCGAACGGTAAAAAGAATAACACAATGGATATAATTTGCATCTAGATTAAGAGAAAGGCCAAGAAAGAAATGGTGAGCTGACGTAGAAGAAGGTTTGAGGAGAATGAAAGTTAGAAATTGGAGACAACAAGCAAAAGACAAAGCAGTGGCACAATATCGTTGAGCCTGGCCAAAACTCACAGAGAGTTGTAGCACCATATGAAGAAGAAGCTTTGGATCATAGCCACCATGCACCGATTAGATACGATTAGAGCTGACGAGCGAAGCATCAAAATATTTCAAGTTCTCCAAATCATCGCCACAGCTGTTTGGAACCATCACTTTTCAGCAGAACCACCGAACATGATTTGCCTCCCTGCGAATTGCGACATGAAATTCACGCTCCACCGGAAGGCAGAGGAACAACACCGTGTGTGATGTTTACGTGGAAAAAGCCCCGAGTTAACAACAGAAGAACGCAAGTTCCCAATTTTCCACACTCGATCTTATCGGAAGAAAATTACATGACGAAACAGGTTGGCTTCGGCTTATCTTCAACCAGAAATACAAGCTTCGTTAATTGAATTAAAGTGGCCGCTAATAGTTTCCAATTGAGCAAGACCTGCGATTTTTTTTGCCTTAAAAAAAACAACCAAAAAAAAAACTCTCATGTCTGAGCGGCAATTTTCTTCTCAGGCAAGCAATAGGACAAAAGATACCCCTTGCGTGATTTCGCTTCTGTCCCTTTTTTGTGTATATTTTTTTCTTAATTTAGTGTAAAATTTTACAAGAATGCTGTTTTTGTACGAAAAGGGAAATTACATTAGACTTAATCGTTTCGTCGTGCTCTGCTGAACAAAATAGGTCATTATTGTTATTAACTGTTCCCCACCCCACTTATTTCGCATGATAATAATCGTTTATGTAGTATTAGTTGCAGGGGCCTACCCTATAACGGAGAGGTAAAGTTATGGCTTGTAATCAAGGCATCCCGGGTTTGGTTCCCGATCGTAGCAATTCTAGATTGACTTTTGTGCATGTATGTGTGTGTGTGTGTGCATGAATCAAGGTAGATAAAAATAATGATTTTTTATTAAACAAATCATTTTTGTTGATTTTTTTAAATAAGAACCTTAAAAATGCCTGTATGGTTTTTGGCACCATACATAAAGATGCTATGCTTTTTATGGAAATACTTTTTCTAGTAAATGGCCCTGTAAAATATTTGAACAGTTTGATTAAAGCAAATAAAAAAAATATATGTAAATATACATTTTTATGTTTCTGATACAGTACCTACTGTGGAAATATTTGTTGAGTGTGTTAATGAAACTAAAATAATTTAATTCACTTTTCTTCCAGTGAAAAAACATACTTGATAATTTTAATAGCCTTTTGTAGCTGAATTTTGGAGATTTTTTAATGGCAGTTTGAAGAATATCAGCTGCCATGTTTATTTACAGTTTAATGATAATGGCACTATTTATGATTTAACATGATCAGTATTTGGTATATTTTTTACACAACATGTTTGCTATTTTTTTCCTATAGAAATGATTGAATTTTAAATGAAGAGAAATGTGTGTTTTGACACGTCCTTTCCCATTGTACTAATACTTATTGTTACTAATTATTTTTTCTCTTCTACAAATGTTTATTGGTCTTTAATCTTAATTTCTGTAATTTACCTATCACTGATAATGTCAGGATAGTGACTAACCTGTATATACTTATCTTGTAAGGGCTGTTGCCATGGCAATTACGAGTGTGTTTTGTCTTGACTTTAAAGTCGGGGTTCGTTTTTTGAATAGAGTGATCAAGTTGAATTATAAGAAGTTTAATTTCTTTGAGTGAAATGGATTGTAAGTTAGGCATATAAGTATTTAGTTTGCAAAGATGTAAAATAGACTTTCTTTTTCTTAGTGCAAACTTAACTTTGATTTTTATTTGACGAACTAACAGAGAGATATTACCCCATACCCTGAGAGGCATCACGCGAATGCTTTCGAGTCTTTCATGTGAACTTATTATTTGCTCTTTTAGTTAAATCGTGTTCTTAGTTTACATTTCCTTTCATGTGAGCTTCACACCATCAGTAAATCTATTTCACTTCCTTTATTTTCCTTTCTTAGAGCCTAATAAACAGAATTAAATTATCATGAGATTAATGTACTTTCACCAAAACTGATTCTGGTATCTACAAAATCCTTATGTACATTATTCTATGTAAATTATTTATTGAAAGTGATATAAATCAGTGATTTTTCACTTTTCTAACTCTTTCGTATTTTTTAAAGTATCAGGATGATGACCAGTGGCATCGATTGGGTTCCAAAACTAGGGGGCCAAAGTGCCAAAATTTGGGGGGGATGACAGTTCACTTTCCCTTGTTAGAAAAGGTTTAACATAGTGAGGGGACAAAAGTGGCAAAAGGTGGGGGCAACTGCCCCCTAATCGCCGCCACTGATGATGACTAATTGATGAAGAGCCAAAAAAACACCATCCAGGTTTAGAAGTGAAGTCCCATTGATATCTTGTTGTGGGTGTTAGTTATATGCACAGAAGTTATATTGAGACTAAAACTATAGTTTAACTCTAACTAACTCTCTAGCCTTCTTAAACCCGAAGGTTCATGGCTGCAGCAACACAGGCCTTCCATCTGTCCCTATCTTGAGCAAGATCTATATACTCTTTCCCATCCCTACCGATTTCCTTTAGTTCCATCTCAACGTTGTCCCTCCATCTTCGTCTTGGCCTTCCTACAGGTCTCTTACCATCAGGTTTCCCAACAAGAATCCTGTAAACTCCTCTTTCCTCTCCCATTCGTGCCACATGGCCTGCCCACCTAAATCTTCTTGATTTAATTATTCTAATAATATCTGGACATGAGTACAAATTATGTAGTTCTAAATTATGTAACCTTCTCCACTCACCTGTCTCCTCATCCCTTTTAGGTCCAAATATTTTCCTAAGGATCTTAATTTCAAATACTCTCAATTTGTGTTCCTCTCTCAATGTAAGGGACCAAGTTTCACACCCACATAATAATACAGGCAAAATTACTGTTTTGTATATTTTAACTTTTAGTTTCTTAGATATTAAACGAGAAGACAAAAGTTTATGAAGAGAGAAGTAACATGCATTTCCTGAATTAAGCCTACTTTTTATTTCCTCTTTAATAGAGTTTTCATTTGTTAATATTACTCCTAAGTATTTGAACTTGGAAACTGGTTCAAACGAGTTGTTATCAATAATTAGATTTTGATTATTACCTAACACTTGGTTCCGGCCTATAAGCATATATTTAGTTTTCTCTTTGTTAACTTCCAAACCTATCTCTTTAGCAGTTTTGAAAAATATTTTAGCATTATTCTTAATTGTATTCACATCATCCCCCAGTAAGTCTACATCATCTGCATATGCTAACAACTGAGTTATACCATTTAATTTTAGTCCTTCTTTAGTTTCTCTTACTTTCCTTACAGCATATTCTAAGGTAAAATTAAAGAGCAATGGAGATAATGCATCTCCTTGTTTTAACCCATCATGAATTGTAAATTTGTCAGACACATTATTACCCACCAAAAAGCCTCTGCCCTTTTCACAACTTTGTAAACATCACTATTCGAACTCATGCCATAAGTTTATCAATTGGAGTATGTGGCACGCTTTACCATGCAAGAAGCACATCTTCTTCTTCCAAGCAGTAGGTTAGACTTGACAAATTCTTTGGCACGAAATCTACAGTAGTGTTCACATCAATTTCATTGGCTGTAAAATTGACAGACCTCATATTTCGACTCCAGTTTATGCACAGTAAGGCTAATCGGGACTGCACCTATTGTTTAAAGTGGGATCCGATCCACTATGTGCCTCCACCGGGTATCGAACCCGGGACGACGTTACCACCACGCCATCAGCTAGGCCCTATTATCACGAAAATCCTAAAAAGGTCTGGATAACATGATTGTAAATGTGGAATTGAAAATTTAAAATTTATCAGTTCTCAGTTATCATTGTAAATGCTAAGAGAAAACAACAATGATTAAATTGGCAGTTTTAGTGATATCAATATTAAGGCTACATTAATATAATGTAGATATTGAATATGAATTTTCAATTATTACATTTTGAGAGAAACTCTAATGTTAACATTGGTGAACATTCATAAATATACAACATGTAACTGAACTTCAAAAGTGCATCAAAGATGTATTTGCTTTTTGATACATACACTATTAACATTACGTTAAAATTACATGTATGTATGCATTTAGATGTGACAAAGCACTACTTAAATATGCAGTTCTGTACACGACTCGGACAATTCGTGAATCCATGAAATCGACGAGGAAACACCATGACGCACCCTGGATTCCAACCAGAGACCTGTCACTTCGCAGCACGGTACGTTAACCATCAGGCGTTTTGCCTCGTCTTCTCCAAGCGATATATCGTTACGCCCGCATCGATATTGGCGGCCTCGGGAAACGCACACAACAACACCCTCCCTCCCACCATGCTGGAACCTGCTGAAGTTCCTAACCACCGATAATTTATTTCACTTTGCCAACATTGTTCTGCTTAGAAAAGAAACTGTCCACCTGTCCTCCTTTCCAGCTCGTTCGGAGGCTTTCTTGATTTACCGTCGACTCCGCAAAGGTAAAAAATGATTCCATATTTGTCAAAGGTTACGGGAGTCCGAGAACAAGAAGGTTACGCTTGGGAGTGTAAAGAAACATAGGTTTCCCAGTTTTTATCGCCAAAGGTTATCTGGTTCGTAAAAGCAAGGGGAGGCAGGTTGTTGGAATGTGTCGCGTTTGAAATTGACGCAGATTGAGCTGATGGGTTCTCGGCGGGTGTCCAAAAGACCGTGTCATTCCCAAGAAGCAAAGAATTCCACCTGCTTTTACCACCTACCTCTTGGTGCGTCGTGCATGTACGTAAAAAAAAGGCAGGAACAGTCGAGGCTGCAATATGGAAAGAGAGACAAAGAATTTCCAGTGGCAGATTCCAACTACCAACAGTGGATGACCACATTCTTGCTGGTGGTTGCAGGGGCGGTCAAGCATCGAGCCCACCTATCGTCACGAAACCAGCAACGCGAGCGTCGTTTCTCTTCAAGTTATGTCCACCTTAAACTTTAACACTTGTCAACGGGGCGTAAAGGCAGATATTTATCGGTTCTTTCCCCGAAGGTGTTGCCATCATCCGCGGCCGTTCCATTGTCCCGTTCCTTCCTTTACGAATCCGGACCGGTCACGACATATAACTTTTAACAGCCGACTGAAAACATAAATTTCAACAGCACACACACACACACGCACGTGAAAAAGAGCACAAATTATTTCTTTCTTTGATGTCACTAGACGTTCTGCTTCCACCCGCCTCGACCCGCGATGTTCCACCACGTCTCTTTAGACCCTTATATCTCCTTTTATATGTTAAGCCAACTTGTGTTATTAGAAGCTTAAGAGTTCTTTTCCCTGCCTGTTCCACTATTGGCCAAACGCCCATCAATAAATTTATCAGGCACTTACAGCATTCTTTGTGAGGTCTCCTTGATATAAAATTTATGGTTTTCATCCAAAGTGTTAATGGTTTGTAAATTCTAGGATTTGTAACCATGGGTGAATTGCATCAGGACCCATTTAACTTCCAAGAATTAGTCTTGCACGGTATACAGTGGCGAACTGTCCTTTCGATAGAGGGGTGGAGGAACCTCGAAAATAACCCACCCCTTCATACTTTAAGCATGTATGTATGACGTCACTATTTTGACAATAATGTTCAGTACCAGGTGACCAGTGGCGTTGCATACGAGTGTTCACAATACTGCTTTTGAACCGAATGCAGATTTACTCCTTTTCCTTGTAACTTCATATTCAATTGAATAAGTGAGAATAACAGTTATTTTCAACAATTTCCCCCCAAAATTCACGCTATATTTGAAGTAGTACAAGAAGGACCTAGGGGATTGTCCCTCTCCCCATTAAAATCCGCCAGGTTTAGCGAATTATAGCTAAAGTTTGCAACTATGTAGCTCAGACCTTTTCGAGTCCCCCTAGACATGCCTTGTATATGCTGCACTCTGGTGCCGAATGTAGGAAGTATTTCCGCTTGCATCAGTGTTCGCACAGCGAAGTGAACATCTTCGAGGTATAGTGGCCAACAGCCCCTTAGCTGTCAGCTCTATGCAAACACGCACAGTAATTGTATTCAACGCTCTCCGTGGAACACCGTGGGAGTCAGTGTTACCAACTATCTGGAAACGTTATCAGACGTGAAAGAAGTCGTGTCAGAGTAAATTGTGCGTATATACTCGTACATCAAACATAGTATTTTCTCGAATAAAGATATATGTGTGTGTGTGTGCATTTAATATGTACGTAATTTAAGATACATGAGTGTTCACATGCTCATGCGAACATTATCAGGCGACGCGCCTGCAGTTGACCACCCACGCCCTAGATAGGGGTTGAACGGCCTCCCCTTGGGCATATGATAGATACATGGAGTGTTCAGTTCCTGAAGTATACCTCAGTCTTCAATATCTACAATTCTCTGAAATGTATAATACAAGCGAGAATTCGTTAAAAGTGAAAAACTGCTTAAAAGATTGCAATTTTAATAATTGGTGAAACAAAACATTACAAAAATTCCACAATATTTATAAATTGACTGCTTATTTCAAGGAATGCAAGTTACTACACACCAAAATGTGTCAAATGACACAAATATGTTGACACCCATAACATATTACAGTGAATATACTGTAATAAAAATGCAACGGAGAGTAGTTTTATCACCGAGTCTTCCGAGTGATGCACTAAAATGCATCTGTTGAGAAAATTCGAACAACCAGAATTACACGTTTAACTACTATGTTAATTGATGCATCAGGGCCTCCCCGGTGGCGCAGCGGTAGCGTCCTTGTCTTATAATCAAGGGGTCCCGGGTTCGCTACCCGGTGGAGGCACATAGTGGTTCGGATCCCACTTTAAACTGTAGGTCCAGTTCCGATTAGGCTTACTGTGCATAAAGTGGACTCAAAACAACAACTCAATCAATCGATGCATCAAAAAATCGATTGATTTGGTTGCTTCTCTGCCACTTCTGGGTAATTGCGAAGATGAGGATGAGTGATGATATAATGGAATTACTGACACCCACAAACAAAATTCATACCCAGGCCGGGATTCGAACGCGGAACCCCTGGCGTCGTATAGCGCTGTGCTCACCACTCTGCCACGATCAACTTATGAACGAAAAGTGTATTAACCTTGGTTTATAATGCACTTCGAGTTTTGCGTGTACTTACGTTGTACATTTACACCAGTGGCATATGGTGAGTCCAAAACCAGGACTAGCTCACTACGACACGTGGTCCTACACTCCGAAAACTAAATGCATCATATCAATTGATGCACCAGAATGCATCGATTGATGCACCAGAATGCATCGATTGATGCACAAAAGTGTGTTTTATGGCTTCTTAAAAAATCAGATTCACATTTGATGCATTTGGGTGCATTTTTGTATGTCGTGAAAGAAACACAAAAGTGCATAATTTGATTCAAGTGAGGATTCCTTTCAGTCGAGATGCACTTCAATGCATCAGTTGATGCGTTTTGATGCACCTTGATGAGTTTTGATGCACCTTTCTGCATCTTAAAAGTTTCGTCTGAGCTACATAAACTCTGGAGCTCAGACCAAACGTTTAAGTGCATCATCCAAAAAGATGCAGGAAGGTGCATCAGGGAATATCAACTGATGCATTGAAGTGCATCTCGACTGAAAGAAATTCTCACTTGAATCAAATTATGCACTTTGGTATTTCTTTTACGACATACAAAAATGCACCCAAATGCTTTAAATGTGAATCTGATTCTTTGAAGAAGCCATAAAACACACTTTAGTGCATCAATCGATGTATTCTGGTGCAACAATCGATATGATGCATTTAGTTTTCTGAGTGTAGGCTATGGAGGAAAAGAGAAGACTATAGGCTCGCATAAACCCTCGGTATTAGTGGTCAGACACTTGACTTCTTCAAGGAAGTCACGTTACCATCCGAACGGCAACCATGTTGCAAACTTCTAAGAATTCGGTTGCCAACTCCTAAAAATTCAGGTTGCCAACTTCAAAATCAGAATTATTTACTGATTTAAGTGAGTAAATTTATTCACAGTTTCTAATCGATTTTTCTTCTGGAATTTATTCTCCAGGCTTCAGGCTTCGCAGTTAGACTTGTTAGCCTGGAATATACGCTCCTGATTTACACGTAAACAACGATAGTCTACATCTACCCGTATGCGATGTAAACCATGCAATACCCTTCAACAATGTAATCAATGCAAACAATATGACACTCAGCGTGGAGTTGACAGAGGGCGTTGCAGCAGTGAAATTGAATTAGCATGTGTTAACAGTTGAAGTTTGAAAAGTTCCTTCCTTGCGTTTTGCTTTACAAATAGTATGTCCAATTTCCTGATAGGTATAAAATTCAAAAAAAGGAAATATTCCCATAACTTATGGGAAATATACTTATACTACTATTTATATCTGGCGATTGTCATTTTCTTTTCATGTTATATTTTCAAACAGTTGATGCAGGGAGAAACAAGGTGATATTATTTATGTTGAAAATTGTATTGTTTTCATCATGACAACAAAGTTTGACTTGGAGTTGTAAGTCCATTTTGTGCACAGTAAGGCTAGTATAGACTGGAACTACAGTTTAAAGTGGAATCCGAACCACTATGTGCCTCCACCGGGTATCGAACCCGGGACCCCTTTTACAAGGCGACGACGCTACCACTGAGCCATTGAGGAGGCCCTTCATGGCCCCGAACAAAGACCACCAGATTGTCATATCAACTTAGACTCTCACGTTGCAACATACGGTCAAGGCATGTGGACATGTTGTTATCAGCACCAGGCTCAGTTCGCCTTTACCCTTCTCCCACCCAGGTACCTAGTTTTTATAAGAGCCGGAGCCCGGGTGATCCCCAGAGCCGCTCCAAGACGCACATTACTGTAAAGATTCCCAGGGAATAATAATAATCATAATAATTAACCATAATCAAGCTGTTAGAATGACTCGCCACGAACTTTTTAACTAACCCTCGTATATGATCGTTTCCCTCCCATGTTCGTCTACATGCATCGCATTTTCAACTCTTCCAAATTAAAAAAAAAGAACTAAGCCGCTATGATGCCACAATTTACGACCTACAGTACAAGTAAAGCTGAAGTTGTGACGTGCCAACTTCATCCCGTCGACTCAAAAAGTGAAGTTCGCGTCACATGACCTTGGAACCTCCTGTCGGATTCCTCAATGAAGCATACGTGATTCTGGTAGGACGCATCAACGTGATAATCCATCCGAACAGATCCTGCAATTTACTGTACACTCCTCGTCATAGGAAAGGACCGTGTTGGATTCCCGTCACGTAGGTCTATACCCTTAAATAGTCTCCCTCCAAAATCCTTTCTTAACACCCTGATATCTTCTATTCTCTTGAATAAAGAAAACGGTGTCGAAGATTTTACACACACACAACACAAAACGTGTCAATTGACACATGATATGTTCACCCCAATAACACATTAATGTGCATAAACTGCAAATGTTGCACATCTTGGTATGTCGAAATACACACAGAAAATGCATAATAAATGGTACTTTTATCAGCTGATGTTTCGTGTGGTGCACTATAAATGCATGAATTGGGAAGATCAGACAAGATCATTTCAGAGATAACAAAAGTACACGTCTAATGCATCAATCGACACACCTAAATGTGAATTTGTTATTAACTCACTGTTAGAACTTACGGCAAACTTTACAAAATTTAACCATAAAGTTTGGCTGTTACTTTACAAAAAAATGTCCTCAACTGTCTTTAACAATCGAATATTTTATCATGCAGAATTATACATTATGAACTGTAGTTCAGTGCACACTAAATATACAGGGTGTCTCATAAGTAATAGCGCAAACTGACACTGGTGAAAGTACACGATAATAGAAGCAAAAAGTCTCAGTAAACATGGGTCTGCAAACGAGCCGTTTTCGAGATAATCGCGAATGTGTGATTACAAGCCGTCACTGACTTCATTGTTTGTAAACGTCGTCCTAGTTGGTAAAATGCTAATAATGTGTGCGAATGTGTGGTTGCAAGCCGTCATTCATTGCATTTTGTAAACACTGCTTTACTCCTTGTGCGGGCCGAGGTTTGGTCTTTATTTACAAAACAGAACATTTCCTAGAGGTGACGTTGTATGGAGTCACGTCAGTTGTGCTGTACTGCGTCGTGCAAATGGAACCTTACAGCAACGAAGAGTACATTTTACCAACTAGGACGACGTTTACAAACAATGAAGTCAGTGGCGGCTTGTAGTCACACATTCGCGATTATCTCGAAAACAGCTCGTTTGAAGACCCATGTTTACTGAGACATTTTTGCTTCTATTATCGTGTACTTTCACCAGTGTCAGTTTGCGCTATTACTTATGAGACACCCTGTATTTTTAAAACGCAGTGAACGTCAACCTAGAAGTACAAATTTCACATATTATTATTTCATTTTAGTCACAGTAATTTATGTCAGCGTTGCAGAAACATGAAAACTTCAAAATGGAGTGTTTTTTGAGGAGGTAACTATTATGCTATTTACTATAACTTTTTTGCTGTGTAATGGGTGAAATAGATTGGTCCTAAAATTGATCCCTGTGGAATCAATGTATTAAAAATTACAGCATCGGAAGCCTGTACAGATCAACTTTGAAGAAATGATTTTTGTTTCTTGATTATTATGTAAATAGGATTGAAATCATCTTACAGCTGAGTCAAATCCATCACAAAGAACATGCATTCCCAGGGATCCCTTGCGTCATAGCGTGGTGTGTTAGCAACTCTTGCATGGAAGTCGGCTTAACAACACGAGAATTGCATAATAATATCATCTGCAACATCTGCAACTCCATTTTAATGCTGTTGCTACACATGATTGGGGAGGGAAATGATGAGTTTACAGGATTCTTGGGAAACCTGATGGTAAGAGACCAGTAGGAAGGCCAAGACGAAGATGGAGGGATACCGTTGAGATGGACCTAATGGAAATCGGTAAGGATGGAAAAGATTGGATTGATCTTGCCCAGGAGAGGGACAGATGGAAGGCTTGTGTTGTTGCAGCCATAAACCTTCAGGTTTAAGAAGGCTAGAGAGTGAGTTATTCTCCGGCCGTCGTAGCAACCGGTGCCCATTCCCAGCACAGAACGGCTATTTTGACAAAATCCTGTTTCCCTGCCGCCAGCTTCTTTGGGGAGAGTGAATTTCAAGGTTCGGCTTCTTGAAAATTGTCGGCTTCTTGCCCAAGCGGTAGGGCTAATTCGCTGTTTGATCGCGAGTTCCTTCATAGGTAAACGCGGCAACAGAGAGTCACTGCCATATAAGAGCACAGAGACACTAAAAGTTTTGTATTATTCATATGTAAGACCAAAACTGGAGTATGCATCTGTTATATGGAATACAGACACAGCAAAGTACAATGTAGCAATTGAAAGAGTCCAGTCGAGATTTCTTAGATTTTTAAAATACAAATTTCAGAAAGTTTACCCCACATTTGAACACTACGACAACTAGTGTTGTCCACGGGACGAGACGGGACAGGCTTTTAAAAATTCGAGACGAGACGGGATTGACCATATGTCATGAGACAAACGAATATTTTCAAGACGAGACAGCATTTCCACGAGACTTCGACGAGACGAGACCGGCCAAAGTCTCGTCTCGTGGGCAACACTAACGACAACCTAATATATGAATGTCGGTTTACAAAGCTGTGTCACAGAAGAACGTTCCATGAAATTAGTGTTGCCCACGGGACGAGACGGGACAGGCTTTTAAAAATTCAAGACGAGACGAGATTGACCATGTGTCATGAGACAAACGAATATTTTCGAGACGAGACAGCATTTCCACGAGACGAGACAGGCCAAAGTCTCGTCTCGTGGGCAACACTACATGAAATAGTATTCTTGTGGAAATTGTTAAATCACGAAAATAGATGCTGAACATCTACTTTGACAGATTAATTTTCGAATCCCGTCGTCGAAAACTAGACTAAAGAATGAAGTTTTTCTTATAAAGAAGGCTAGATCCGAAATTAAAGAGAAATATCCATTGTGGAGAATGTGCACCAGTTACAATAGCTTGCTAATCAAGAATAACACCATTGACATATTTTCTATGAATCTAAGGGACCTCAGTAAAGCCACTATTTACACAATGGCCTAAGCTTAAACACATAAGTTCGTATTGAAATTGTGTGATAAAGTGTGTGTGTATATATATATATATAATTTCTCTATATTACAGAAATATATGTAATTGTATTGACTATGTATCCTTCATATGGCTCTGTAATTAGGTATGTACCTGTTGAGTTCAATAAATAAATAGATAAATAAAGGCGATCTCCGTGCCGGATGCTATGCCGTTCTGGCTATACATAGTGTTCCTACACATGCCTTTAACGGAAGCCTGACGAAAGGTAACAAATAAGGCTATTATAGTTTTGAAAATTTATATTTTTTTCCTCCCCCCTCATAAACAAAGGGTGGTGAAACCGTGAAAAACCATTTGCGAATGTTCGTATTTATGAAACTTTGTGAAAATTCAGGATCTATTTTAGGTTAATTATTTCAAATTTACGCTCATATCACAAAACACAAAGCTACTCAACCGAAATGTCCTTGAATATATTACATATCTTTCTCCGGGACTTCCAGAAGCGAGGAGCGGGGAGAGTCCAGTGAAATTAATTCTTGGCGACTTGTTCAGTTCGTCTTTCGCGTCGCCCCAGAGCGATTTCGGGTTGAGAAGAAGCTGATAGCTGGTCGGTAAGCTCTGACACGTCCGTTTGGAACCTGTTCAACAGCTAATAGCGACCAGTGGGCGTGCTTAATTGAATTCAGACAAAGCGTGGCCTGTAATCAGCCGCGGCGCTACACAAGGTGCCGGTTTCCCTTCGGGCGCCGAACCCTCTGATACAAGCAGGTAGCACGTGACACCGTGCGGCTAGGCGCAGGCAACCGCGGGGAGGGATGGTATCCTGAAATCGGGATCACTGTTGCCACCGGTGGTGGAAATATCGTTCTTCTTTTCCCGGAATATTTATTTATTTAATTTATTTACTGCCCTCAACAAAGGTAAACCTCCAATTACAGACGGCAGGATGTATTACACAAAAAACAAAGAAAACAATACAATTAGCAAATATATAAACATACATCTACCGATACAAGTAATGAATAACATAAACAATAATGAAATTAAACAATCTGGCCCTTTCTCTTGTCTTTCACCATTCAAGAACAAAGACTGGTGCAATAATTACAGACATAAGATACCTATAGATATATAATTGTAGAATATAATGGAAAATAATTGGGAGAATAGTAATACCGGAATGATTACAGTGTATTTTTGTCCTAATTCTGATTCAATCATTTTCTTTATATAGTTTAAAATGCAATGATAAATCTAAGGCCTGGTTAGGTTATTCATTGAAAGCGTATTATACAAATCACACATTCTACTTAATGGGCTGCTTTATATTTCTCAGTTTTGGGAATTTTCGGAATCAGTAAGTTTCGCCCACGTAAATGACTTTTTCTGGTATTGAATTGTAGTTGACTGAAGAAATAACTATTGTCTAATATACCGTTTACAGTTTTATGTAAGTGTAAGTGATACAGAATATTCCGCCTATTACAAAGACTTTTAAAATTAAATTCATGCAGCAAATTTTGATATGGCACATTATATTGTACTGGCTTATTATATTTATAAATACCTAAAAAAATTCTTCTGTGTTCTCTCCACGGTATTTTCATGCGATTTTCATATCTCTGCAATTCAACCAAAAGTTAGTTTCGGTGAGGTTTCAGTCTATTTCTTGCACAGGTAACTCAGTCATGGAGATCAACCAGGACAATAAGCCGGACTAAGGCCCTCTTTACACATAACCCTTTTTTTTACCTTTTTTTTTTTAGCATTTAGACCATAACAACAATGCTACCGTGTACAGTGAAAAATCTTATGGCATTTCAGACGCCATGGCATATCTCAGGAACTGAATCCGTCCTTTTTAGTAGCATAACCAATCAGAAGCGACCTCTAGGTCACGAGTGCGGCTGTAATGGCAGCCGTATTAGCTAAATGGTTTTAGGTACAAGTCAATGGCGCTGCTTAAGTACATACTTTACATAATTTACCGTACACGCATGGAAGAATAATTTAGTTGCTTCAATCGTAAACGCCGTGCACTCACCATACACTCAGAGACCTAAGTGCATCATATCGATTGATCCACCATAATGCATCGATTGATGCACTAAAGTGTGTTTTATGGCTTCTTCAAAGAATCCGATTCACATTTGATGCATTTGGGTGCATTTTTGTATGTCATGAAAGAAGCACCAAAGTGCATAATTTGATTCAAGTGAGGATTCCTTTCAGTCGAGATGCACTTCAATGCATCAGTTGATGTTCCTTGATGCACCTTCCTGCATCATCATAAAAGATGCACTCTGGTGCATCAAAACGCATCATGGTGCATCAAAACGCATCAACTAATGCTGACGGCAGACTTCTGCGCAGCTGAAGATCAGAGCTCAAGCTAAACCGAATGGCCTGTACCCAGTGATGTCCGTCTACGCGTAAACAACGTAGTCTGCATTCTACACGTAGACTATTTTATACACTTAGATTACGTAATCTATGTAAACAACATGGCGAAAGGTGATAACTTAGCAAAGGGCGCCGTGGAATTAAAAGAAAATTCTACTGCGTATCAGTTGTTGATGTGTGAGGAGAACTTTTCATACTCTTTCTTCCAAATTCGAACTATTTCTTACCTAGAAAGAAACCTAATATAAATATTCTAGTGTTTTTTTGGAAAAAAGACCAATTTTTCCTCACGACTGCCATCTGTTGTTGTTTTTTTTGCATACTATTTATCTTCTTCCATAGTTGATAATAGAAGAGAAGAGAAATTTGTTGTAAATAGGATTATTTTTATTTCGATAGGAACAAATATAGTTCAAAATGTCACTTTCCTTTCATGAAAGCCTTGAAAATTAATTTTAATGCACTTTAGATTGTCTACGTAGTCTATGTAAACTTCAACCTAATGTAATCCACGCGTAGATTACGTGTAGACAACGCATGTAGACGTAAACTTATAGTCTACGGCACATCACTGCCTGTACCTATCGGAAGCGAAAACCTTGTCTGATAGGATCACCCAGCAAGTTGTTCTGCTGATGAAACTCTACATGACGTTGCTGTAAAGAGCATTCAGTGACTATAGGCTTGGTAGGCGGTGCACAACACATATCGGGTTTTCATAGTCAACTCTGAAGCAGTGTGGTGTGTAAACTCCATTCCTGCTACAAGTCTTAATTGAAATCCCTTCAAAGTATCTGCCAGGTGAAACGAATGCAGGTCTTCATAAAGTTGTCTTCAAAAGTTTCTGCCAGGCTAGACATAGATTTTTATGGGGGGGGGGGTGTATAAGCCCCGCGACAGGTTAACCTTGCAGCAACTTTTCGCATATAGAGACCCAAACGTGCGCGCAGAAAATAGTTCAGCTGCAATACTGCGGATTTTCTCACTGTCTGTGATATGAACAGCTCAGCGGTTAAGGCGAGACTGGCACGGGGATGCTGAGTGCCGCTCTAGAGTGGATTGATACATAAAACCTGCTGCAAACTTAACCTGTCGCGGGGCTTAGATAAATATTCAGTAATTGAATAGGCTACACCTAGGTATAATTAGGCCTTTTTGTTACTGTGTTCATGAATATGAATATTTGTACAGGGTGGTCACAAAGTGGGTGTACCCCCCTTTATTTTCGACACTACGATGGTAACGGTTGAATTACTTGATAGCAACACATACCTGTGTCATTGAATAACCACCTCTGGGACTTTTTGGAGGCCCTTCAGAACGTTATTGAGGGGGACGTCAAAGCCCGGAAAAAGGTCTTATTCACACATGCACCGCGAAGTGTGCCAAATTAAAGCGCAGAGTTCAGCCGTGCTACGAAAAAGACGGTCTCCATACCGATGTTAAGGACACTTAAACCATCAGGTATGTATTCATATCAAGTATTCAACCATAACCATCCTAGTATCGAAAATACAGGGGGGTATGCACACTTTGTGACCTCCCTGTATACAGCATTGGATTGGATTGATTTGGTGTTTTAAGTCCACTTTATGCACGGTAAGGCTAATCGGGACTGGACCTACAGTTTAAAGTGGGATCCGAACCACTATGTGCCCCCACCGGGTATCGAACCCGGGACCCCTTGATTACAAGGCGAGGACGCTACCACTGCGCCATCGGGGAGGCCCCTGTATATAGCAATTGAAGGGCTCAGGTGTAAAACATGCTAAGTGATATTTTGCTAATTTTCGAGTTACAGAGTAAAATTGTCATCCTTCAATTTTCGAGTTAAACTGCCATGTCATACAATTTGCATTAAACTCAGTGAAGCCTTCTGAAAGCATTAAACACAACACGAAAACAATTTATCTACAGTATAACTTCTAATAACCTTTAATCTTAATGAACTCAGAAATAACCAAAATGTCACTTACCATGTTTTACAACCGAGCCCTTCTTAATAACATTCTTTCAAGAATACATTATTTTGTTCTTCAGCTATGTCTCCAATTTAATCACTACATCGTCGTTCATGTCTTTAACCTTCAAAATCAATACACAAAATTATTATAACAGAAACAAAAAATGCAAGTTATTCTTACCCCAGCGCGGCCCCAATTTCTACGACAATTTGAAACCGATGCAGTGGCAACCCTGGACTAAAGTTGTCATGAAAAACAAAGGTATCTGGAAATCAGAGCCGCCAAAACTCGTCCGACACGAAAACTTCATTTCTCCCGAAGGCATTCTTTCACACGCACCTACATAATTACAATTCCCCCACGAAACAGGCCCCTTGTGCGAGCCAGAAATTACCCATAATGCCAGGGACAAATCAGGCGGTCCCAGGACGAGGACAGGCGCAGCAATTCCTCAAAGTGTTGAGCAAGTTTTTTTTTCTAATTCTAGCAGCAGTTAATATTTTCATAATTTGGCATCGGGGTGAAATAAAAAAGGAAACAAATGCAAGCAAATGTAATTGCAACAATTTTGAATCTTGCATCCTTTATTCTTTGATGTAACGGCAAATGTACCGGGTCAATCGGTTATCGCATCTGAAACAGGAGCTATTTTTTTCATTGTATTGATCCACATCACCTCCAGGTGAAAATTAGCTCCATTACCACATTGTAATTGCAAGTTTCTTGAAGCGTCAGGTTCACATGCCTACCTCCAGGACATGGGCGTAACTTGGGACCTAATTTTGAGGGCAGAATCAAAGTTGGGACTAATTTTGAGGGGACAGAATCAGACTTGGGCCTAATTTTGAGGGGCAGAATCAAACTTGGGGCCTAATTTTGAGGGGGCAGAATCAAACTTGGGACTAATTTTGAGGGGACAGAATTAAACTTGGACCTAATTTTGAGGTATCAGAATCAAAGTTGGTCCTAATTTTAAGGAGGAATAATCAGAATTTGGGCCTAATTTTGAGGGGCAGAATCAAACTTGGGACTAATTTTGAGGGGCAGAATCAAAGTTGGGCCTAATTTTGAGGGGGCAGAATCAAACTTGGGACTAATTTTGTGGGGCCAGAAACAAACTTGGGACTAATTTTGAGGGGCAGAATCAAAGTTGGGCCTAATTTTGAGGGGGCAGAATCAAACTTGGGACTAATTTTGTGGGGCCAGAAACAAACTTGGGACTAATTTTGAGGGGCAGAATCAAACTTGGGCCTAATTTTGAGGGGGCAGAATCAAACTTGGGACTAATTTTGAGGGGGCAGAATCAAACTTGGGACTAATTTTGAGGGGCAGAATCAAACTTGGGACTAAGTTTGAGGGGGCAGAATTAAACTTCGACCTAATTTTGAGGGAGTAGAATCAAACCTGAGGCATTAATTTGGAGGAAGAGGCTCGAAATGTTTTTCATCCCATAAAAACAGCGTCCAGGATTATTTGCTAAGTAACTGTGACGTTTACAAAATCAGAAATCTTTATTACTTTCCTCCGCATGTCCCCTAACTTGTAAATTTGAATAAACCTACAATTTTGGGTGGGGGGGCAAGTGCCTTCCCTTTGTCCCCGCCAAGTGACGCCATGCTCCAGGATATGCCATTACACTGCTCAAGTACTTTCCAAAAGCTCAAACGGAAGAATGCTCCCATGTTCATTCCCTACTGGTGAAGTTTCTACCATTGGCACATGTCTACAAATTATTGGAGCGGTTTTACAATGTTACTGTACGTGTATTATTGAACGTATCATGAAGCAACTTTACAGTTTTGTAGAGAAACTCAACAAGTTTTGTGCCACATTACAAGTGTTCGATATGTCCCCCCTTTGTGATTCTACAAACATCAACTCCATAATCAAGTTCTTCCCAAATGCGATGCAGCTTGTCCCTAACAATTCGATCAAAAGCACTCATGATGCGAGCCAGCAGTTCTGCTAGATCACTCAGCGATGGAGGCAAAAACACTAAATATTTCACATAAACCCCCACACGGAGCTAAGTCAGGAGAGCGTGGAGGCCATGACAGCAGTTGTTTTTCATTTCCACAACGACCAATCCATCGGTTCGACAGTCTGGTACTTAAGAATTTGCGGACATCGCGATAGAAGTGGGGCGGAGCACCATCCAACTCTTAAAGTTCACACACTGTTTGCGACTGTGGCATGAGACAATTTTCTAATATGTCAAGATACACGTGTCCTGTAATGGTTTGTTCACTGAAGAAGAAGGGGCTGTAAAGTCTAAATTTCGAGATTGAACAAAATGCATTGAGTTTCGAATTATCACGAATATGCTCAACAACGCCATGGGGAACAGGGAAACCCCATAACTTGTAATGTATCACAAAACCTGTTGAGTTTCTCTACAAAACTGTAAAGTTACTTCATGATGCGTTCAATAATACACGTACAGTAACACCATGAAACCACTTCAATCATTTGTAGACACCCTGTATATATGTATATATATATATGAAAGAGAGAGAGAGATAGATTATTTTCATACTTCCTAGCCAAAAAATACTGAGTTTCATTCCGGCATTTTGGAACATCAAAACACAAAACATCTGTAACATTAAAATTATAAACTTGCTCAGAAAAAGACGAATTTCTTTGAATTAACAAAACACATCTAGTTAAGGTATTTGGCAACCACAAACAAAAAATTTGGAATAATTTACTATAAATTTGGTAATTTTGACTAATTAATTCTGTTACCTGTCAGGATTAAAGGTGGCTAAATATTCCATGAAGGGAGACTGCATATTTGATCAAATAAGTTTATATTCTGTGACTTTGTTTATATGATTCTTGAAGCAATGGTGTATATGCTGTATACTTGTAACAAATCGTTGTTTTCAAAAGAAATTGTCCAAACGATTACTTAACATTGTGCATATATCTTATATAACACGATCTTATTTGATTTATTAAAGAACATGTAGTTCAATTTTACAGTAACTAATAAAATGTACACGATTACGAAAAGAATATGATTCTGGTGAACTATGAGTTTTTGTTTCCGCATAAATTAATGTTAGATTAGGTTAGGTTTTTTGATTTTTCCAACCAAACTTTTATCTCTGTGTGTGCACATATTACGATTATATTGATCTCCATTTCTTCCTTTGCTGAAATGTACTAATATTTTGCCATGATAACTCACATAGTGGTTCGGATCCCACTTTAAACTGTAGGTCCAGTCCCGATTAGCCTTACTGTGCACAAAGTGGACATAAAACACCAAATCAAGCCACGATAACTGCTATCTCCAAAGTTAAATATTCCAATCAACCAACTCACTTCCATTTCATCCCAGAAGGTTTTTCGTTAATAAATAACCTGTAAACTCGTTCGGGATGTAACGGTAAGTCGCATCATCATCGCCACGATGCAGATCAATGCTGAAGATAATACCAGGTGGTATTTCTCAAGATACGGAATAAGTTTAAAGGGGAAATTCTACACATTTTCTCCAGATTATCGCCATGAAACCCCCTATCTGAAAAATCGTGGAACAATAGCGGGTCAGCAGCCATCCAAATACCAGTATTTACGGAGCCAGAAGTGTTATTGTGTTTGGATTGAGTCCACGCCACGGTGTTTTCGGAGGGGAACGGGTAATTTGATATGGATCGCGGCACCTTTAGTCTGATTCACAAATTGCAAGAAATTGCGGTGCAGGCGACTGCGTCTCGAAATGGCTCTTTCTACCTATTGTCTCTCCAGATTGTTCATTCCGGTACCATCTGTTGCTCATTCTTGTACAGGAAAGTTCTGCGAATTCAGCTCTGGACAAAAATCATGTTACGTGTCTTCGTGTAGTCTGCATGTGATCGTACATGACACACATTTATGTGAACCTTTTTGATATGACTCAATCCTTTTCAGAGAATAAGTGGAATCAATGTGAGGGGAATGGTGGAGTACATACGTAGGTAATGGTACACCCTCAAATTTATGGTAGGGTACACAGTGGCGTTCCCCAAGGGGGGTTGATGGCCCAATATTCCTAAAAAAAAAAGAACGTTAAAGGTAGGAAAATATGACAAAATAAGGGCTGACTGCCTAGAAAAAGTATACATACATACCCCTCTCTTTCGAAAATCCTGGGCACGCCACTGAAGGTACAGTACCTCCTAAATCCCTTACTCCAAATTTGACAGACGCAAGATATTTTCGTTCACGGAGTATCATTTTTCGTATAAGTATATTTTGTCTACAATATCTCCCTAGAAAAAAAATCAATCCACGTAAATGTATACTACACTATGACACTAGATACCAAACTTTAGCTATGAGGAAGTAAATAAACTGTTTAAAATAAGTATAAAATGATAGAATGAGGCCTAGGGTTTCGTCTGCTCCGGAATTGTACACACATATTTTTAAAATGCATGAAAACTACATTGAAATGCGCCATAACTCTTTTTTTTTTAATTCAAAATGAATTTGTGAATATTGCTATTTTTTATGGCAGTTTAAAGTTATGATAATTTTACATTAAAAAATTAAAAACTCTGTGGGATTGGTTATCACAACACACTACGTTGTGAGATATCCTGGGTTGGAATCCCGACGTTGGCATGGATGTTCTTCGTGTCTCTTCATCAACTTCATCCTCATCTTCGCTATTAGCCAAAGTGGCTAAGTATATGGATTGGATATAGTTTAGATTAGAGTCATCAATTACATACGGAAGCACGTTAAAAGATAAGAACTATTGTTTAATAATTTTTAAGCACTTTTTCATCGATAAAGGAAAAAGGAGCCGTGCCTTAATGTCTATTGCTTTGCTTTATTTTACTTCCCTTTTTGTGCCACTTTGGCAAATTTGCGAAGATGGGGATGAGTGATGATATGATTTCATTGAATTTAAATTATTTAAGTAGTTTAAATAGAACGTTAAGTTGTGGGCTTACTGGTGATTGTAAGGTCCTTAAATCAGTGGTTCTTAAGTTTTCTATTACAGTTGTAAGTTCAATTATTTTGTTAATTAGTAGCTTAATTTTGTTATTATTAGGAATAATATTTTTAATTAAAGATATTACAATTTTTATTGAATGGAGTATTGTTAATTTGAACAGTTCTAGTATTGTTATAAATACTGTTTGATTCAATATCTTTATTTTTTATAGGGTTAGTTATCTCTTAAATGGTTATTAATTATAGTGGTTCTTATATAGAGGGAGATTATTATTTTAGTTTTGATATTTGTTGCATCTATGATGTTTTTAATTATTTCTCCTAATATTATTAGAATTATTTTGGGTTGGGATGGTTTACGGTTAGTTTCATATTGTTTAGTAATCATAGGCGCCGACTCCATGGGGCTTGGGGGGGCTCGAGCCCCCCCCCCCAATGTTAACGATGTGGGGGGCAGAGCCCCCAAATAATTTTGCTTAAGATAATCTAATGTATTATTTTGCTTCTCTTGTAAAGTTTACTCTGAATTTGTGCCACATGAACTTAACTTTAAATACACATTTGAAATGTTCTAGACCATCAACTTTGGGAGGGGGGGGGGGCTATGACCAGATACAGCAAAACACATGACTTATTACTATATACTAAGTATATAATTGTGAGTATTGTTAACATTTTTACTAAAAAGAGTTTCAAAAGACGAGGTGCATGAACTAGGGTAGTGGATGGGACGTTTGGGCTACAAATGGCTCTCACATGACATTCAGAACGAGATCATTGATAGATTAGGAAGATCTGTTTTGCGCTCCGTGGTAGCAGATATTAAAAGTCGGGAATATTTTGCTATTATGGTTGACTAAACTTGTGAAATATCCATCCGTGAACAATTGACGTTCTGTAAACTGTACTGTAATCGAACTGTAAATGAAAATATTAATATTTTTGAGGAATTCATGGGCTTTTACGAGATTCCGAACACTGAGGCCAGAACTTAAGAAAGGGAGGGAGGGAGTGAGTCATTCATTAATTTAGTTCAGTGATCAGAGCCTCACCAATAATTTTGACAAGTCGGCGCCCCTGTTAGTAATTTATTATCAGAACGTCCGTTCTTACTCTGCGGGAATATTAACTGCCCTATCAAATCGAATTGGCGATGTATTTATTTTATTATCTATTGCTTGAATATTAAATTATGGTAGTTGAAACTATATTTGTTATTTGTCCCATGCACCAGGCAGGGATTCGAACCCGGGACCCCTGGCGTCGTAGCGTGCGATGCGCTAACCACTTCGCCACGCGGGCCGGCACCGTGCCTTAATCTAGTTCCTCTATATCTAAATAATAGTCGAGTGCCCTGACGCCAGGATAAATAAAGTCGATCAACACCTTGGCCATCTGCCAAAAAATAAAAGTATAAGCTGGATACCGTGTGAGAGCAAAGATATAAACAATATACCAGGATAGAAACTCCTCGACTCGCTACCACAATGATAAAAAGATATGAATTATGATGACGACGTGGAGGATGGCCGAAATGAAAAATATCCCCCCCAAAAAATGCAAGAAAAAAAGACAACATATATTATCCCCTTATTGAAACCACGAACTTCCAAGCAGCATTTGACATCAATGAGCCTACAAGAGCCATTATTTACAGTCCCCGCTGCAAACCAACAATATGTTTCCCTCTATTGTTGCCTGGCAAGGCATTAAATAAACGCAGACAGTAGATATCTCTTTACCATTATTCCCTCTATCATATTTCCCATGTCCGAACACCGGCTTCTGGTCGACTCGTTTAATAACGAAACACCAAGCTGCCTCTATGTTTATCCTGTCATTATGGCACCTGCGACGACCCCCTTGTAAGCCCCCCGTCATATTTCATGCGCGCGAACAATGGGCCAACAGTTGATGTATCTCGCTAACAGCACTTATTCACTGATTGTTAAGTCACTCCGTGGAGCCAATTCACATAGGCACGGCTACCTATGTTCGTACAAAGGGTAAGACAGGGCGTGTAAGGTGTCTTTAATGGCATTCATTCTCGTGCGTCACTGCGTACGGGAATTATGAAAAGAAAATATGTATTCTGTTGTTTGTATTGGGTCGTACAGGAGACGGTGTGATGAATGGAGCTGTGTGAGCCACGGTGTGGTTGAAGCTACAACCTTAAGCCTATTTTTTCTAACAAATAATTGCTGTATTTTTACCGCACTAACCAAGCTTGTTGCACAGTGAGGAACGAATACATAAGATTGTATTAATAACTTTCATGGTATTTCGGCATAATAAGTGTTCTTTTTTACCTACAGAGGTCGCTGTATAATTGGTGTAATTCTTTCAAGCCTTAAAGCACTCCTTGCTCGTGCGCATGCGCAGGAATTTACTGCGCACATTACTGCACATCTTGCGCCTGACGTTGTAAGGAAGCTCCGCCCACACATTGCGCAAAGGACTACAGCTCATGCCATACGTTCTCAAAGTCTACCTGTTACACGAACTGTGTTTTTTGACGGAAAAGGAGAGAATTTCATGAGTTGAATTTGATCAGTGACTCTGTAGTCGTTTATTTTGTAAAATGGCGACTCCGAGTTCCACTAATAACCTACATGAGAAACTTTCAGAATCATTTTCAGTAGAGATTCACACATAAACACGCAGGCCTACAGAGAAGGATAAGAAGAGAAGAAAGGAGAGAGAGAGAGAGGGGGGAGAGAGAGAGGGGAGAGAGAGAGAGAGTGAGATAAATGAAAAGGGGAGAGATCAAAGAAAGAAAGATAGAAGGAAAGAAATGACGATAAATAGAGGAAGATAGAGGAAAAAATAAATAAAGATGAAACTTAAGATATGGAAAAACGGGAAGAGAAAGAGAGAAAAATAGAGAAGTAAATAGAAAACTAGGTAGAAATAGGGAAAGAAAGGAGAGAGAGAAAGAAGACACAAGAAGCAGGCTCGGAGGGAGTCTGCATCGTGTGAACTGCATGAATTGGTCGCAGCGGGGGGTTTTTTACTAGCTTGAAAATTCCACCATTCACTCCATCAACACGATATTCTCAGAAATTCTCTAAACACCTAAATTTCCATATTAATCTTTGCGAGTCTTTGCTTGTGGCAAAATTGTGCAGCCCGAAATGTGAAAAACATATGCTTTCAAAAACGTTTAAGTTTTATTGTGAACACCCTGTATTTATCACATAATAGCAGTGTAAGATTCCGTTTATTTGTTTCCAAATCAACACGATAATCTCTGAAATACTCTAAATGTCTGCATTAAACTATACTTCTGGCAAAACTACTACAGTACGCTTTCAAAAACGTTGGAGTTTCATTATGGTCACCCTGTATTTATTACATGACAACAGTGCGAAGATCCGTAAGCAGAGCAGTTTATTTGTTTCTGCGCGGCTATTCAATGACCGAGCAGGCGCAATTTCCTTACAGCTTCACCGAGTTCGAAAAAGCAGCTTGACAGCGCTCTGTTGCGCGGCGGGGAGATGAGGTCATTGCTAGGCAAGAAATGGCCTTTGTCGGAGGAGCGTCACCCATTAAGGCAGGATGGGAGGGCTAATCGCCACTCGAAGAGACCATAACTCCTCGAGCAAGTTACCGTTATCAGCCATAGTTCGTACCTGGAGCACAGATTTCGAAGCGCAAATGACAGCATCAACGTTGCGGAATGTAGCCCCCGGCGGCGTTTGATGAGGGGGCGTTTCTTCCACAATTAACGCCCCGGTGTTATCGGCGTCGACGTTGAATCGATGCGTGGCGATGTTTGAGAGCGGAAGATTGCGTTCGCTCGCTCGTGATAGGTCTTTTAGTAAGGATTTAGTCCGGCCGCGACCCTGTGAATCTCCGGCGGTTTCTATTCTGTGCGGTATTGATAGCTATGTCGCTTTTAGCATGTAGTAAATCGATGTCGAATTGACACGCGGTAGAAAGTGTCAAATTTACATATCAGTATGCATTTTGAACTAAACCAAGGACGTATTTATGGAAGTCCAGGGGTTCGGACCTTTGCCCAAAAGACTTACCATGTACAGTAAAACCTCGTTAATCAGGACTAATGGGGGAATAAGTTGACCGGTTTAGCGAAAGTCCGGATTAACTGAAATAACTTAAAAGAACAGTAGAAAGTGCATTAAAACTCCGTTTATAGCAACAAGACACGTTTATTATGGTGTATTTAAAGGGCATAGGTCTAAATACACTATACAGTACAGTACAAAGTCTGCGGGAAACAGAATTTCATCAGTCATTGATTGCCTTTTCTTTAGGAAGTTCTCTTGTTGACTTCAAGCCACATTCTGCTTTTTTTTTTTCATTTTGCCTGTCCGGATTAAGCGAAGTCCGGCTTATCGGGGTCCGCATGAACGAGGTTTTACTGTACTAACATTACCTAATGAAAATTTAATTCTTTATCATTTGTTGTATACGATGGTTATTATTTTCTCTGAATTTATTGGCAAGCAAGGATTACATTGGGATCCTACGTCATTGATTTGGCAGTATCTAAGATGATTTAGTTGTAAAGGATGTTTTTTTAAGAGTGATAGAACTTTCGATAGGGATAGCTGTCATTTGTTTTGTTTTGATGACATGTTGTTTTGTCATTTCATATCAGTGAGCATTGGCAAATGATCATGGAAAGACTGACGCCGCAACAACGTTTACAAATTGTGGAAACATATTTCCAAAATCAATGTTCTGTTCGCCAAACGTATAGAGCACTTCGGAAATATCGGTACTGTCAGTGAATTGGCCTCACAAGATCATGTGACCTAACGCCACTGGATTATTTTCTTTGGGATATCTAAAGTCTCTGGTTTATGCTGATAAACCAGCAACAATTGACGCTTTGGAAGCCAACATAACTCGTGTTATTAACGACATACGTCCCCAATTACTTGAAAAATTGGTTCAAAATTGGACTGATCGAATCCGGTTCATCACAGCTAGTCGTGGTGGACATATGCCGGAAATTATTTTCAAAAAGTAAATGTCAGAAAGTTATCTTTCAAATAAAAACACAATTGGCTTCAAACTTATTTTTTTTTATGTGTTTTATTTCAATTCAAAGTTCTATCACTAAAAAAAACACCCTATACATGTAATCAGTAAGTAACCCTATAGCGCTACAGCCCAATATCGGGCCCTGGTTTACCTACCGACTGCTGGCCTCCCTCCCACGTGGGCCACCAGGGGGGCGTGAAGATCTGCAGCCAGTTGGGGGACGGGTGGTCGGCCCGACCGACCCCCAGCCGTTGTAGGAATTCGCGACCGGATTACGCTCACTCACTCGGAGCTCCCCAATTTCCTCACGATGGTGGGTTGCCACCGGCCCTATACACAGGCCGCAAATTCCCGGAGATTGAACCCGGGATCGAACCAAAGTAAGGTGCCTTAGACCGCACGGTCACGGAGGATGACACTATTTCTATAATATTGTGCATAAAATATTAATCAAGAACTTTACTTTTCATCAACTGGACATAACACTTTTTTTTTATATAAAAAAAGGTCAATTCTTTATCAATTTGACATTAATTTCCTTGCCAGGGCAGTTGTTTTCAGACAAATGTTGGCGATCATAACTACACGTAAGCTAGATAATGAATATGTACTGTTATATGTCTATTCTTATACCGTGTCTTTACCTATTCATGTAATAATAACTAGGGAACGGAACTTTATGTGCTAAAAAACTCAGAAATATTTATTTTTTATGTGTCATAAATGTTGAAAATATGTGTTAAAAACAGGAAAATATGTGACAAAAATAAAAACATTTGGTAACAAAAACAAACTATAACATGCATTTTAAACACCTGAAATTAGTTTCTAAATGATTACCTCTTAGCGAGCTATTTTTTGGAAGAGTTGCAGTGGATCATTGTAAATCTGTGACGATTATCTCTAAAAAGCGTCTTATATTGTGAGAAAGATCGCTCCACGTCACAAGAAACAATTCTTGCATATTTGAAGCACGAAATGTCACTAACGCCGAGTTTTACAAAGCTTCCTCTTCCTCTACTTCACCTCCTTCCAAAACACATGCAATTTGGCACAATGTTTGAAAACCTTGGTTTTTCCCCAAAAATTCTGTACATTTAGACATTTAGATCCAGTGAGTTCTTTCTGTTTCGTTTCTACTATACGGACTTCACCAATGGAAGCTTCCAAAGTGTTCGCGGACGATTCAAGCTTGCATATGGAATTAGAGAGAATGGACAGGTTTGTTGAGATGTATGCCAATTCGACTTTTAAGGAGGGCTCCATCAACAGTTCTTGCAGAATTCTTCTTTGTCGAGATCATTTACAACAGATACAATTTTTTTCAAAGTTCTGGGCATAACATCTGCATCGCGTAACTACAGGTGTAGGGGGAAGGGGAACCTCAGGACATTTTTGTTTAAAAATGTCTATTCTTCTAGGCGACTTGATAAAAACTTTCTTCCCATTTGAAACCAGTTTATCGACATCGGGATAAAGAGCTCTTATCTTTTCACATATTCTATGCAATGCATGCGCCACACATGTAATGTGCACCATTTTGGGGTAGCTAACGGCAAGACCACTGCATGTAAGCTGCAGCATCTGTCAAGAGAAGAACATTGTCAAATTTTATGCCTTCTAGCCACAATAGCTGCATTGCTTCATTAAAAAACCTTGCTATCGTTACGTGTAGCCAGCCCCAGCTACTTACAGCTATTTTCTCCCAATAGAATCGTAGGCGAGGCGCCAGAAGTCTGCCAGCGAGGGTGTTCAAAGACAAAACAAACCTAGCACTCTCGATATGAAAGAGGTGTGGAGAATAAACATTTTTCCTTCGAGGATTTCGAGGTAGATGAAGTCAATGAGCGATTTTATGTATTTAAAATGAAAATTCGCAAAATATGTATTTACATACGGAAAACTGGAAAATATGTGTTTTTATGTAAAATAAAATTTGCTGTGTTGACATATAAGGCTATGATCAGAATTTTGGCAAAAATGAGGGCCTCTATCTTATCGCAGAAAAAAACATTTATTTACCTAAAGTTCCTTTCCCTAATAATAACAATATTACTTAAGTTACATATTTTTATTTGTTTTGAGCCTCCCAGATGGCGCAGTGGTAGCGTTGTCGCCTTGTAATCAAGGGGTCCCGGGTTCGATACCCGGTGGAGAGACATAGTGGTTCGGATCCCACTTTAAACTGTGTATACAGTGGACTTAAAACACCAAATCAATCATTTTATTTGTTTTAATGTAATTACGATAAAATATTTTAAGGACTTTAAATTTTATTTCAATGTAATTACGATAAAATTGTTTTAATTTCAACATGTTTATTATTATTATTATTTCTGAGACAAGTTGGTTCGGACCTCTCACATATATTTCTAGATGTGTGCCTGTACTTAACCTGTTTGCACCCAGATTAAATTTCCATATCAAACTACATTTTCTCGAGGATTGTCATTGATATCTTATTTAGTGGAGTGCTTACTAACTAATTAATTCTCTGGCATACCTAAAGCCGAAGGTTCACTGCCATCTACAGGAGTTTTCCATCTCTCCTGATCATAATTGCCAGTTTTGTTCAGGTAATCATAGAAAAAGATGATTTGCTTGAAACTTTAACATTGACAACATTCTTTGGTAACTCTAAAGAAGTTACTTAAATAATTTTGTACTGGTCATCAATATTTGTTTGTTCGCCATTTTAACAAATGTATCGTCACCATGAACTATGTTTTGGTTATTATCAGGGAACGGATATATATGTAAATACATATTTATGTATGAAGCTGAAATCAGTTATATTTTGTATTATCTTTGCGCATCATGGCATGATGACTAGAAAAATTCAATTTTCATTTTCCATATTTGCACATATATTAGGTTTTGGTTCATATTCCCTTTCACACAATATACAGGGTGAGTCAAAAGTCCCTGACCACCCCTTATAAAATGAAAGGGAGTGTAGATTGCAGCACTTAGTCATGGTAGTAAAATGTTAGGCCTAGGGGGAAACTTTTTTGTGCATGTCATGACAATGTCCGCCATCTTGGATCCAACCATTTCTTTAAATGGGAAGGGGGCATGTGGAGTATGGTTTTGAGCTAAAATTTCACCAGTAATTCAGTGGTGAAGTCAGATTTATAAAAACTTACACACACACACACACTATTTTTATTTATCTTGCCTTGCAGTATGTGCTCATCCAATTTTCTTGCAAATCATGTACTTTCCTTGGAAATAATTTTTGTATAGTTTTCTTTGTGTACAGAACATCAGGCCATTATTTGCATTGATATTGTTTGAAGGCTTAATTATAATCCTATTAAGATAATCAATAACAATAATAAATAAAGAAGGATATATACAATATATACAGAGAGAATGAAAGAGATTGAGCACTAAAACAATATTAACTGAGTTTGACGTATATTTAATTTTCAAAACCTTAAAATTTATGTTTCTCTTTCACTGTATGGGATCATGTTTCGCATCCATACAAAACTGCCAGTAAAATTAGGCTTTTGCGTATTTAAATCTTTAGTGGATGCATTTGGTATATTTTGGAAAAACCTCACTGTCATATTTACTCGCCCCTAATTCCATGCTGTGAGTGTTGGCAAAACTCATCATAGCAGCTGAAGGGACGTCAAGCTATAGCTGATGGAAGAACACCCACCAGTGCCTGCAAAAAGGTATTTGAAGCCGAAAACATCTTCGCATTCAGGGACCCAAATGGTCTCTTGATACCACACATTGACTCCTGCTTATCACAACCACTTGGTGACTGACACGTCAATAGAAATCGGAGATACAAAAATCGTCAAACCTCGGAGGACAGACGGTCCGCTTGGCGCTTCTTTTTCTTCTTTGGAGACGTTCCATGTGGGAGGGTGACGAAGGGTGCTCAGGCAACAGGAATGAAAGAACCAAACGCCACGAATTTCCAAAACACTGTCACCGAATATGACGGATGAAAGCGGCAAATGCACAAAAGGTCTTTTGGGGGATGTGTTTTCGCTGAAACAGTGCACCGGAACGGAGCATTGAAGGATGACACCCTGCTAAGGGCGACGAACATTCTTTTGCTGTCTGGGATATCTTGACAATTGCCGCAGATTCCCCCGAGCATTAGGTTCCCATCCTTATCTCCCTATTGGCGCAAAGATCTGAGAGATTACACTAATGTGGTTTCAGCCATGGAGAAGTTGTAGTTGAGAGAGCGGATCAAATGTGTCTGCCGTTTTAAGTAAGTGTTATTTGAGTTTGATATTTGGTATTAAGTCCACTTTATGCACAGGACGGCTAATCGGAACTTGACCTACTGTTTAAAGTGGGATCCGAACCACTTGTGCCCCACCGGGCATCGAACCCGGTACCCCTTGATTACAACGTGACGACGTTACCAGTGCGCCATCGGGGAGGCCAGTAATTATTATAAACATACGATATACGTTGTTAAAGTCTTAATATCAAGACTGCTCTTAATCTCCCTGCAAAATATAATTGGATCAGAGAAGGGTAGAGCAGAAGGTCTAAATATGGGCGAAGGTTTAAATATGGGTTTTCGAGTTCTCAGCGCTCCCGCGTGCTGCAGCCTGGCAGAGGCTATGGGAACTGGTTATCTGTCAAGGACAAAGGTTGCGGCGCCAATTCGCAAGAGAAAGTGGTGGTTAGTTTCGGCTTTGGACGCTGTTATAGAATTGCGACCTCCGAAAACTTTTTGCAGGTATGTGTTAACTCAGCGTTTTCTGAATTCTCATCTGCTTTGTATAGGTTATGATATTAGCGGTACATAAAACAAATGTGGGCTTTTATAATGCCATGATTTGTTTGTGAAATATGTACCACAGAGAGCGAAAATAAATTGAAGAAAAATAGCGTGATGGTCTAAATATGTGCTATGGTCTTATGTTGAGATCACATTTTCAACAAATATTTGGATGTTTTTCTTAATTTCGATTTTTCCCATTCCGCGTGATTTTGAAAACAACAGGTTATTCATAAATATGAATTTTATGTTTTAGCGATAAATGACTATTTTTTAAATTTTAATTGCTTTTTGTGATATTGCCACTAGTAGCCCATATTTAGACCACAATTTTAAAATACATCATTTTACCATTTTTTGGAAATTGCTTCTTTTTTTAAAAAAAATGGAGACCTTCTATACTTTAGCATGCTATTACTTTTAAGTATATATTTCATAGATATGCATTTTAAAGGCAGGTGCTTGATTTTTTAATTTTTTTCCTCCGAAAATGACAAAATGAAAAGAGGGGCCCATATTTAGACCTTTTCCTCTATTATATGTGAGTAGCACTAGGGGGGCTGATTCGGCTACAGCCCCTCCTGAAATTTTGATACAATCAAAATTTTTGAAATGAACAATAAAGAACTACGGATAAACCAAAGTGGTCACTGATTACTTTAAAATTGTTTTTGAACAACTTTGAAACGAAGAAAGGTAATTATGAAATATTTTATTGTCTTTACCTCCCTCACTCTCTGAACGGAGCTAAGGAATATCCAACTTTACAAATTCCAGCCCCCTCTGAAATAAAATCCTGCGTACGGCAGGGGTGAGGAGTTAGTATCACCGAATGAATTGCATCCACCAAAAGACAGGCAATGTTCCGTAAGCGCTGCCGAGAGTGGAAATTTTGAACCATTAAAGAAACCTATATGAATTCTTAGTTACTGTTTAACTTCATCATGTATGTCCAGACAATTTTACGAATATAAAGGCCTTAAGAAGACTCGAAGCAGGTGCTTCATTCTACCATATGTTTCACAGTGAGAAACGTTTGAGACAGATATCCTCCCCTATTAATTAATTCATCAATTAAGGAAAATCAATGGGTGTGTGATTATTCTGCACCTTTCCCACAATACGGGGCGAAAACTCCTATTCAACTCTTCCCAATGGGATAATAATACCGTCGTCCCCGTGTGAGGTGTCCCGGGTTCGATATCCGCTGGAGGCCCACGGGGCCAATTTGATTCTCGTCCCCCACGTGAAATTTATTTCCCTCTCGTTTTTCTCCTTTTGTTTATTTCTCTCTTTGCTTCTCCTATATCTTTATTCCTATCTCTCTCTCTCTCTCTCTCTTCTGTTTCTCCATTATTATATTTTTCGACATTTTTTCCCCTCTGTTTCTATCAATTTCTATTCTTTCTCTCACTTGCATTTTCTTTCAGCTCTACTTTAATTTATTCTGAAAATATCCCATATGGGCTGCGCTGGGGAGCTGAAGGCTCGGCTACGAATGTTTCATCGAGGGTTAGTGCCACCTCACTCCGGCTGGTGACGCCCCTCCACGTATGTTCTCTTCAAGTAAATGAACAATTATCTTCCATAGTCTCTACCAGGGGTGTCCATCCCCCCCAAGGCCCATGACGCACTCCCTCCAAAAAGGTAGAACATTTCCCCCCGTTTTTGACGAATTAATTACTCAAATTATTTTTGTCAGATAAAATTTGCGGAAAAATAGAATACCAGAGATGCAGCCACGAATTTTTGTCTGTGGGGCAAGTACCACGATAAACGTACCAATAATAATAATAACATTAATAATGGCTTTATTACTATTATTATTATTATTATTATTACTACCAGTAGTAGTAGTAGTAGTATCAATGTCGTTATTATCCTCATAAATTACGCAAAAAGGGAGTAGAAAGAAGTCTGTGCTAAAGCATTTGTTAGAAACAAACGATTTGAAATAATTTTTCAACACAGTCAATTTCACATTAGCTAACAATGGAAATCAAGCACACAAACTGTATTTTTGAATGGTAGAAAATGAATGATAAATGCATTTCGAAGGTACATGTGTAACTTTCATGTACAACGTATGTTTTACACATATACAACATGGAGCGACATAAAATAAGAAAATACATATTCAACAAGCTAACACTAAATTGTGTACGTATTCAAAGCTTATTCAATACAAATATACAACACATATTATTTAAATACACCACATTACAGAAAACAAGCAGATTGCGAGCGAATCGAGCAAGAAAAATTTTAGATTCAATTTTCGCAATTGAAAACAATATTGATTTAATAGGGCGCAAATAATTTCACTGGACGCCATGGCATTCTCTCTTATACAACTTTTTTTTTAGATCATTCGGCTCCCATGGTCGACTCACGCCGCTCCTAGCTGCAGCTCTGAACTTGACGAAAACGAGAAAAGCAGATAATGCGAGCGAATCAAGCAAGAAAATTTTACAAAAGTGATTTTTTTTTGCATAAAATTCGAAATCGAAGGTGTAATTGCTGCTCTGTGCCCCCCCCCCTCCTTTGCAGGTTCTCTTGGCCGTCAATGTTTGGCCCCCCTTGCCCCCTAGAATTGACTTCCGTCGAAGGTTGGGGGGCGGCAAAGATCCCCTATCCCCCCTGTGGTTGCGTTGCGTCACTGTATAATACAGACATATTTAAGCAATGTATGTTTACTTTAGATACTTTAGGCTCACTGCCCTTGTTAGTCAACCTTATTCTGTACAGTTTGTCTGCTCGACTAACCTTGTATTTATGCCAATACCACCGCATCCCCTCCATGCAAACCGATTCTAAAGGCATAAGAGGTGGTGTTTCGTTGCAACCCTATCGCCGCGAACACCCACAGGTATACCGCGTTTGGTAGAACTTGTCCCCTTTCCCGCGCTAGGCGATCGCTGGCTTCTCTCCGTGCTGGGGAAAGTCAAAGCCAGGCAGCCAATTAAAATACGCAACGTCGGAACAGCGCCCACGTAAGCGCCTCTCTTCTGGCTTCCATTCGCTCCTCGCTGCCCAGCAGACGATTTTTTCCTCGTTTCTCATTGGCACCGAAACTGTCGAGCGATCCTTAGCGCGGGAAAGGGGACAGGTTCTACCAAACGCGGTATAGGTAGAAAAACTATACATAATAACTAAAACTAAAGATCAATAAGTCAATCAAACCATACGACCTCCCCCCCATTTTTGTGTGAAGATACGTAGAATTGATATAAATTTTTGTCCCCCCCCCTCAAAATTCCCATGACGCAGGTGCGTCATGAAACCCCCCTGTGAGCACCCTTGGTCTCTACTATCGCACACTTACCGTTAGCCCCGTCTAACACTCGGTGTGGTGCAGGTGTATTCGGTGTCAGTCTGGTGCAAGGAAATGACGCTCAACCAAGTGGACGAATAGCGGTGTTCAGGTTCAGAAGATTTAACAAACGCCTGTCTGCTGCTTTAAACGTTCATTTGATTAGCTAGCATGCACCACGTGATCATACACCATACACTACACCGCTCCAGAACGCAGTGAAAACGGTTCAGACACCAAATACACTTACTTGACACTAAATCAACGAAGTAGACGACTGTGTTGCACCGTGCAACCAGAAGCGTCTCGTGAACGCATGCGGTGCATGCTGCGCATGCGTCAATTGTGGGAAAAAGGACAGCTTGCTCTGCAACGACATTCATGAGCATTTCTACATTCTAATTTCTTCATATAGGAGAAGTATTTATTGTACACGAGAGCGCTGAACTAAGCTTATATTACATTTCTTGGATCTTAAAGTAATAAAGTAATAATTCTTTTCCCACAATTGATGCATGCGTCACTTCAGATCCAAGGAATGTAATATAAGCTTAGTTCAGCGCTCTCGAAAATAAATAATTCTCCTATATGAAGAAATTAGAATGTAGAAATGCTCATGAATGTCGTCGCAGAGCAAGCTGTCCTTTTTCCCCACAATTGACGCATGCGCAGCATGCACCGCATGCGTTCACGAGACGCCTCTGCGTGCAACCAACTAGTCGCGCGAATGCAGAGAGAGTCGAAAAGTGCAGTGAACTAGACGGGGTTCTTGTCTGTATCATCTGCGTATAATTCGGGCTTAGTACAAAGTTTCTTATGTCCCTTATGAGAGGCAGATTGAATGATCGCACAACGGTGAAGTTATTGGCAGTCCAATCAATTCTTCCCCCCCCCCCAACCCATCTTCTCAATAGTGACTTGAGCTCGGGTTTAAAACAGGGTGCCGCATCAGACCCTTCCACCCTCCAGACACCCTTAATCCTCGCTTCCAATTACAGCCAATTACAGGCGAGAGGAGCAGCTGACGTAGGTGGGTCCCACAATCCTCCAGAATGAGGACGCGAGAAGCTAGTGGAGAGGATTAGATCGGACTTCCAGAGGTCAAGGAATTCCTCCTCCTCAATTAAACCGCTCCTGAGGAGCGTCGGGGGCTCGCTCGTTGATGAGTGCTGCCGCTGGGGGTGTTAGCTTACTAATTAGGAGCGTGATTGCGTCAATATTTTGCTGCAAACGTTCGCTTCGGTTCACGCGTCAGCTACGGGAGTAATCACTCCTTTGTCTTGAAGTGAATGGCGGGAATCACACCCTTGGAGGTCAAATGCCTTGTTTAGTTCATGATCTGGTTTCTATCTCGCCCAATCCCTTTCCCAGGGGTAAGAATATGCAACTCAGTTTCCATCAAAAGTGTTAATGCGGAATTGACATTGCTTAGCACCATCTTTGGTGTCTTGTTGCACCATTTGGCCGTCAAACCGCTCGATTAGTTGTGTTACGAAGGATGCGAAATAATTAAAGACTGTCTGGGGGGTTGGAAGATCTTAATCTATACACACAAATAAGATTATTACATAATATAGGACTGTTATTAAATATAAAAGTAAATTAAATATTTGAAAATCCATTATTACTAAATATGAAGGAATTATTTTGTTAATTTTACATATATTCATAAAGTAACAAAGTCATTCCTTTACTAACTGTTTGAAGATATCAATACGTAGTGATAACGTCGTCGATACCTGGTGGAGCCAAAATGCACAGTGGTTCGGATTTTTAAACTGTAGGCCCAGTCCCGTTTAGCCTATATGTGCATAAAGTGGACTTAAAACATCAAATCAAACTCAAGATGTCAATATATTACAAAATAGTTGAAATAGTAGGGTGTTTCATAAATGACTTTACAACTTTGTAGTTATATATAAAATTATTCACAAGCTCCACAGATCTGGTTTTGGTGTCGTTTTGTAGCAAAATATATCAAGTTTTGACTCACATAGTAGCTTAGTTCCGAATCACACCACCGCTAGTGCTAGCGACAGTTGTACCAAAATTGCTGCCTTCACTGGTTTCCAGTGAGTGTTTGCAGCACTTCCAGCAAGGTGACGCACCGCCGCACTACCTCAACGACGTCCGGGATTTCCTCAGTAACCGCTTTCCAAATCAGTGGATAGGTCGAGGTGGGCCAATTGCATGGCCACCTCGTTCACCAGACCTGACACCTCTTGATTTTTACTTCTGGGAATTTATCAGGGATAAAGTTTTCAGATCACCCCTACCTGCTACACTCGCTGATGTCAAAGCAAGAAGCAAAGCAAGGAAGTTACGCCTCACATGCTGTAGCAGGTTTGGCAAGAAATCGACTTCAGATGGGATGTCTGCCAAATTAGCAATGGAAGTCACATTGAACCTTACCGACTTACAGGGTAAAAACGTGATGTATTTTGCTACAAAATTACACCAAAACCAGCTCTGTAAGTTGTGTGAATAAATTTATATATCATCACAAAGTTGTGAAGTCCTTTATGAAACGCCCTGTATTATTATCCATAAATGTTTAGTTTTTTCTTTCTATTAATATAAATCAATTAGATTCCATAGTTATATTTGTCTTGCATTCTTGTCTTAATTCTATTGTGCGTATAAAGATCTGTTAATGGTATCTTGAAAGGGAGAGAGTGAGGGGAAAGATAGAGAGAGATAAATAGCTTGCAACACTGACAAATACACCACTTGTGTGTGTTTTCGATATTATCCTTAGTAAAGTATAGTTGAAGTCAAAATTAATTGATTATCTTTTGTTGTTGTAACAAAAACTCCCCCCAGAATTTTTGCTGGGAGGATTTTTGAGGCCAATATTGGTGGTGTGGGAAATACCCTCTGTCCCCCCAGAATTTAACACCATGGTTGTTACACCACTTTCGGTGGCAACTCCAGTTGCATATTTTTCTTAGAGTGCAGGTGTCCCGGTTGGCCGTAACCTTGCAATCAAAGGGTCCCAAGTTCGATCCCCGGTGGTGTCACGTTACACAGTGGGTGGTTCGAATCACACTTTAAACTCTATGTCTAGTCCTTATTGGACTATCTGAGTATAAAGTGGACTTAATTGATTGAATTGGTTTATTTTATCTCGCTTTTCTGCCACTTTTGACTAATCGCGAAGTTCAGGTTGAATGGTGTCAAGATGAAGTGAATGAGGACAATCACACAACAAAAGTGTCAAAGGGCATTATCCTGGTTGTGAGTCCAGACACCAAAGCCTCGTTAGTCTGTAAAAAAAAATGCCGTCCAGGATGTACTACGTCATAGATGAATGAAATTTGAGTGTCTTCACTAAGGGTCACTACTTATACCCCTAAAGTGAACTTAAGACAAACACTGAAACTTTGAAGCTAAGAATTTCCGTCTCCCTCTTATGTTAAATAGGATTCTATGGTCGAATCCGATTTTTCAGTTCAATTCGATCGACTTTTTTGCTGGGAGAGATTCAGAAATTTCTGATCTACCAATCAGTGGAAAAAGATAAACATTTCAGTGACTACTCTAGTGCTCCAGAAGCAATGCAATATTATATGAACAACGCCTGTAGTTCCTCTTACACCACAAATACCAAAACTCAACAATCAACAATCTTGGCCTCAAGAATCCCCCAACCAAAAATTTCCGGGGGGGAGAGTTTTCGTTATAACAATCAAAAGATAAGCAATTACCGTACTTTTAATTTCAAATATACTTTACTAAGAATAATATCGAAAACACACACAAATTAGTGTAGTTGTGAGTATTGAATGCATTCTCTCTCAAGAGATCTTTAACAACAATACGCACAATAATAGTAAAACAAGAATGCAAAACAATAATAACTATGAAGTTTAATTGATTTATATTAACATAAAGCACAAACTAAACAAAAAACTTACACATAATAAAACCACTTGAACTATTTCATAACTTATTAACATCTTTACCGGTTAGTAAGAATTAGTTAGCTGCTTTGCAATATCTGATATGTATAACAAATTAATTTCCTTTATGTAATTAATAATAATAATATATTTTAATTGAGTAATTTATTTTTAGTTCTAATAACACTGCGAATATGTATATCGTATTATTTACACATATGTTTGTGGGGAAGGGAGTTTGTAGATGAAGATCTTTCTCCACCTACCAGTTTTCAATGATATCGTACCCTAGTGGGATGCAATAGCCGAGGGGGGGGGGGCTTTCCCTCATCCCCCTTCATATACCATACTACTACCACAAAAGCCGTCTCGGTGACCCGGAGGGATCACGTTGTCGATTTTCGATCTCTCCACCGAAGTTTCCGGTTTCGAATCCCGGCAAGGACATTCATGGAAGGTATATACAGCGTGTCACAGAAGTCCGGGAACACTTTAAAAATATTATTGTAGCCAAACGAGTAGCATTACAAAGTAACAAAGTATATCATTTCGAAGAGTAAAGTTGTAAGTTTTTTCTCATTGCAGGTGTTACGTGTAGTTACATATATCGTCGCTAGGTGGTGTCATAATCAAGATGGCGCTTTCTGGAGCTGGTCCTTGTCTTTAGAATATAACTTTTGCACTAACTGTAGTCTGTACGGTTTCATGTTTAATTTATTATGCAAAACACGCCACACAGTCATTGTTGTTATTTCCAACTCACGTGAAGCTCTGCGTATAGACTCCTTGTGAAAGCTTCTCTCACTCGCTCAATGCCATTTTCACTCACACCTGGCTCACCACTTCTCTTCTTGACAAACAAACACCCAGTTTCAACAAACTTTACATGCCAATTGTAGATTGCCTTCCTGGTTGGTGCTGTTTTCCCGTACATCATCCTAAATTTTCATTGGACATCCGTTGCACTCTTTGTTTTGTCAAATTCTAGCACGCAGAAAGCCGTCTCAGCTCCAGAAAGCGCCATCTTGATTATGACACCACCTAGCGACGATATATGGAACTACACGTAACCCCTGCAAATGAGAGAAAAAAAACCTACAAGTTTACTCTTTGCAATGACATACTTTGTCACTTTGTAATGCTACTCGTTTGGCTACAATATTTTTTAAAAAGTGTTCCCGGACTTTTGTAACACGCTGTACTTATCGTCGCGATTAGCCCAAGCCGACTGAAAAGCGAATCAAAATAACAAAAAGAAAAATACAAAGTGCAAATACTAACCTCCATGAAACTAGATAAGAAATTGATAGACAAAAATATTAAAATACGACATCACTGATATAACAAAGAAAACTATAACAAAAGAAACCTTATTCCGTGCGTGCGTGCGGGTGTGTAATCCCAGTATTAGTAGATTGTGACGAATCAAGCAGCAATTCTGCACAGAACGTATTGTGGTCGTATTCGAGGCATGTCGTGGGCATGGATGTCACTTTGCATATCTCGCTAAACTAATTAAATCGTATTAACAATCATACACGAACCAGAGAAGCAAAAGTGACAGAGAAGCGACATTAAATAATACATACTTACCAACCATTTTACCAAATAGCTACACACTCGTAGATATAATCCTGACGTTGCAATGAAAACTCTAGTATGTTTATTACTATTACAACCAGGGAGGGGGAAAAAATCACAATTTTTATTTAAAAAATTATTGATGATGATTTATTTGATTTAAATGGGATATTTTTTATTTAAATCGATTTTTATATTTTACAAAAACATGCTTAAAATTGCTGGTATGTTTTTTGGCACCATACCTATAGATATATGTTTTTCATAGAAAGGCTTCCTCCAGTAAACGGCCCTGTAAAATATCTTAACAGTTTAATGAAATCAAATAAAGAATTCATGTAAATATACATTTTTGCGCTTCTGATACTGTATATATGAACCTACTATGTGTTAATGAAAGTGAATAATTTCAGTAACGTTTCTTCCCGTGAAAATAAAACATGTTATGTAATATAACTTAAATATTTTTTACACTCTTTGTAGCTTAATTTTGGATGTTTTAAAATTATAGTTTGCAAAATATCAGCTGCCAAGTCTATTTACAGTTTAATAATAATGGCGGTATTTGCGGTTTAACGTGATTAGTATTTTGAATATTTATTTATTTTATTTATTTATTTATATCGTCTTCTTTTACATGGCGAAGTTAAGGCTGTGGAGCCTTTTCTTCCACTTGACAATGTTTACAAAAAAATTGAATATGAAATAATTAAAATATTGAAAAAAAGAAAGAAAAAAATATAAAAATTACAGAGAAATAAAAAATACAAAGAAAAATTACATATAAGAAAGGTAATCTAACCTATAGATACGGGCACACACACTCACACACACACACACACACACACATACATATTTTTGCCCTTTCACACGTACAAGCAAATACATAACACTCCACTTACTTAAGCACAGTCCAATATTACACATACTTAAAACACAGTCCAAAACGATATACTTTGACGATAATTCCGATAATTCATCTTAACTATTATGCTAAATCATTTTTGTGCCTTGCGTCCTTCTATCATTCTCTGCACCCGCCATATTATTAGGGAAATCAAACATTTAATTTTCATTGTATAATATGTGTAACTTTAACAATTTTTTGAACGTCACAATTGAGGAAGAGACATGAATTTCAGGTGGCAACTTGTTCCAAAGGCCTGCTGAGGTAACAGTAAAAGAATTTGCATAAAAGTTGGATTTGTGGAGTGGAATGGAGAGCAAAGACCTTTCGCGCGATCTGGTGTTGCGGCTGTGAAAGTCGGAAAGATGTTGAAATCGGTTATAGAGATATTCCGGGTCTTTTATTTGGAGGATTTGTACAGTAAGATTAACTTATGAAAATTACGTTTATCGCTTAATTTAAGCCACTCGACCTTCGCAAAGTACGATGTCAAATGCTCTGAATATTTTAGATCGAAAACGAAACGAATGCAGGCATTTTGAATTCGCTGCAGTCGTTTAGCTTGCTCGTGATTGACATCCAAGAAAGCAATATTATTACTACACAAAAGGTTTGCTATTTTTGCCTATAAAAATTATTGCATTTTAAATCATGTGTTTTTATAGTTTACATATTATATTTCCTTTCACATGAGCTTTACCCATCAGTACATACATATACTTTGCTTCCTTTCTGAAGAGCCTAATATGATTCCGAGATTAATGTACCTTCACGAAAATTGATTCTGATAGCATCAAAATCTTCATGTACATTATTCTAAAAATTATTTATTTCAAGTCATTTAAATCAACCTGATTATAATTAGTCCACCTTGATTACATCTAATGAAATCAAACAAAATTTTGATGCTGACACTACACACAGAGAACTAAATGCATCATATCGATTCATGCACCACAATGCATCGATTGATGCACTAAAGTGTGTTTTATGGCTTCTTCAAAGAATCAGATTCACATTTGATACATTTGGGTGCATTTTTGTATGTCTTGAAAGAAACGCCAATGTGCATCATTTGATTCAAGTGAGGACTTATTACAGTCGAGATGCACTTCAATGCATCAGTTGATGCGTTTTGATGGACCAGAATGCATCTTCTTTGATGATGCACTTAAACGTTTGGTCTGAGCTACATAAACTCTGTAGCTCAGACCAAACGTTTAAGTGCATCATCCAAAAAGATGCAGGAAGATGCATCAAGGAACATCATCTGATGCATTGAAGTGCATCTCGACTGAATGGAATCCTCACTTGAATCAAATGATGCGCTTTGGTGTTTCTATCACGACATACAAAAATGCACTCAAATGCATCAAATGTGAATCTGATTCTTTGAAGAAGCCATAAAACACATTTTAGTGCATCAATCCATGCATTCTGGTCCATCAATCGATATGATGCATTTAGTTTTCTGTGTGTAAGAGCCTCTCCTCCTCACATCAATTGATTGATTTATTTTAATTCACTTAGCTTTTCTGCCAATTTTGACTAATTGCGAAGATGAAGGATGAGTGAAATGGATGAAGCGACACTCACAAAGAACATCCATTCCCATTCCAGGATACGAACCTGGGACACCTGGGGTTGCAGCGCGCTGTGCTAACCACATCGCCACGGAGGTCAGCCTCCTCTTCCTCATGCCATCCACGCATCTGCTACGAGGGGGGGGGGGGAGCAATTGTTTGTGTGCAATGTACACTTTCAATGTCTTCTCAAATGTAACCTTCACTTGCTTTCCTAGGTTCACAACCAACGGAGTGGCATCCCAACAGAAAATCAAATCAGAGACAGGTTACTCGACATAGACAGACAAGAAATAATAGCAGACTGCCAAACAAAGACCTCAATCACGGAACAGATAAGAGTAAGAGAATGGGGGAAAGCGAAATATATTTATGTTGTGGGAAAAAAATGAAAGAGGCGCGCTGGCATGGTTCAGATTAGGGGGATGGAAACAACTAAGAAAGAGAAACGAAGCAGGGGAAACGATATGTTTTTTGTGCGATGGGGAGGAGACGGACGAGCATATCCTACTGAACTGCCCTTCTACACGTGACCTAAGGGACAAATGGATGAAAAACGTAACAGGGAGGGAGGTGATAGAAGTGCTGGACGACAGAATAAAGACAAAAGAAGCGGGACAACAAGTGGGGAAATGCCTGGGAGAAGTAAGAGAACGGCGGAGGGAAGCTATAAAGAAGGCAGCGAAATGAGTGATCATGCTCCAGACGAGCCATCTTTATAGTGTAAGTGTGTGTAAAGCAAAATGTATGCATTTTTTGGTGAGAGTGCAGGAAAAGAGAAGTGGGGCGAGGAAGAAGGAAGAAAGACTGGAAGAAGAACTGTTAAGGGAGGGGAAGAATGTGTATATAGGGGACAAAGTAAGAGACAGCTTAAAAGAAAACTAAATGTAAGAAAATATTGTAGAAAAAATCAAAACTATGTAGTCAGTATAGGTTCACAACGGTGTATATAACAAACCAATCTCACACAGCATATCGCTGCAGCTGCCGTACATTGCAGGCAGCAGTTAGCAGAAGAAGAAGACCTAATCCCGTCATCTGATCAAGATCCCCCCTCCCACTTTAATCCCTCACCATTGTATGACAACGTCCCCTTCCCGCCTTCTTTATCAACGCTCGGTCGCAGAAACCTTAAACATTTACTCCCCAATCCCAACAGACAACATCGGCCATTGTAATTGACTGCATTAAGGTCAATGCTTCTCCCTCTTCCCCCGACCTTCCTCATAATCCATGACACCACAAGGATCGTATTTCGTCACCGACTCCGCATCTGCCCCACCTCCTGATCCCTCCATCGATTTCCCCTTCCTCTTTATGGTTCTTCGTCAACCCACTCTCCCCAGTATGCTCATCCTCCGTCACACTAATCCGCCTACTATTACGAATTGTAATCAATCTCTCAGACAAGGGTAATGCAATCAGGATTCGGTAAGATTCCATATATTATTGATTGAGTGAATTAGGTAAATTGCATTGTCGACCTATTATGAGAGCTGGGCTTCCTTAACTTCCACTATGTCAATGTAGTGGATCTTCCTGACCCAGAGGGGAATTTCCCTGCCGTAATCCAAAAGATCCCTCTCTCACAAGGACAATGAAGCTTTTTGAATGTTTATCTCAACATTTCGATCTAAATGCACGGCCATGAAAACAGGCGGCTGGGCAGAATTGCGCTGTTGCCATATCTGGGATAAGCAAAGCGAGAGCGGGACAAAAGTCGCTGGTTCCAGCGCACTGTATGGCAACGTCAACCGGGCTGCGTTGCCTAGTTCGAGCGTCAGACCGACCTCTCTCCGGGGCACTTTCGTGTCATCCCTGACCTTTCGAGCAAATACTGCCAGTTTGCATGGATTACAAAGACCAACTCCACAACAATATCTTACATTCTCTTAAACCTCCAGACACACAGGGTTGCGCTCCGACGTGGCAACAGCGCGAACTTCTGCCACCCGCCTAATTTCATGGCCGTGCGTTTAGCAGAGTGTACGAACGATTTTCAGAGGTATAAAGGCAATTTTAGCATCAAATTACTCCATTGTGATGAATTGGAGATGGTTGAATCTTGTACGTGAATCATTTCCTTTCCATTAGACATTAAAATTAGAAAATTTGCTTTGACTCCAGTCTTTAATATTAATTATACTCATAACTTGCACCATGTGTGTGCATTTATTTCAATATCGTCGGAATAGGCACTGCTAATAAAAAGAAACTCGACTGTACAAGAGAGTATGAATTTTTCCCCACGTTGCAAGTGGAAGCGATTTTTTAAGTTGTAAGCTGGACACAATGTTTGAAAAATATGATAAGTAAGAATTTTCACATTCCCATACATTCCTTACGGAGGAAAAAACGGAACAATATCAACTTCAAGTTACGAGTAATCAATGAGAGTTCGAGTTTTTGCTACGACAAATCAAATCTTCAAAGTGTCCTCGTTCGTGTATCTTTGTACGCCATCGGAAGTTTGGTATTCCAAAGACCACAAGTAAAATAACACTCCCTTAAACGTACTGCTAAGTTTTCTCCTTCTATGACCATGCAGGGCATAGACCTCTCTTTCCCAGCTCGCCGCGGGAAAAGGTTGGTGGGGGTAGAACAGTTTAGGGTCCTCGCGTCTGGCTGGACCCAAACTGTTCCTCCTGATATTTCATGCGGTTATGCTCCACAAGAAGAGGACAAACAAAAGCAACTGTGTGGCGAAAATAAACATTTGTGAAGCGCAATAATAATTAATGACGTCTACACACTGTTCTATCTTTCTCTGTAGCATGGGAACGAAAAGAAAGTCTCTGCCCAAGTAGTGACGCGAGACAGCCCCACCAATGAACACGTGAGAGGAACGGGATTGCGTGGAGGGGGAAAAGCGACTGCAGTTACCGGCCTTCCCAGCAGCGTGTACTGCTTCGCTTGCCTACTCGATGTTCCCCCCCATTCTCTGCCGCTATGCGCGGTCTTGCTCTAGAGATAGCTGACACAGGGTATAATTTGGGTCGCCAGAACTACCACGAAAGGGATTAAGCGCGAAATTTTCGCAGTTAATCCGTTTCGCGGTTGTTCCTTTCGCGCTTAATCAGTTTCGCTCTTATTCCTTTCGCGCTTAATCCCTTTCGCGGTTGTTCCTTGCGCTCTTATTCCTGTGTTAAATTTTCCTTTCGCGGTTAATCCGTTTCGCGGTTATTCCGGAGTTTAATTTTGGTTTCGCGGTTGTTCGTTTTGCGGTTGATCCTTTGTTCAATTTTGGTTTCTCGCTTAATCCCTTTCGTGGTAGTTAATCCCTTTCGCGGTTGTTTCTTTCGCGCTTATTTCGGTTTTGAATTTTCGTTTCGCGTTCATTCCGTTTCGCGATTGTTCCTTTCGCGCTTATTCCGGCGTTGGATTTTCGTTTCGCGATTAATCCGTTTTGCTGATATTCTTTTCGCGCTTATTCCTGTGTTCAGTTTTGGTTTCGCGATTAATCAGTTTCGAGGTTGTTCCGTTCGCGCTTATTCCTGTGTTCAGTTTTGGTATCGTGATTAATCCGTTTCGCGGTTGTTCCTTTCGTGCTTATTCCGGCGTTGAATTTTGGTTTCGCGATTAATCCGTTTCGCTGTTATTCCTTTCGCTCTTATTCCTGTGTTCAGTTTTGGTTTCGCGATTAATCAGTTTCGCGGTTGTTCCGTTCGCGCTTATTCCTGTGTTCAGTTTTGGTTTCGCGATTAATCAGTTTCGAGGTTGTTCCGTTCGCGCTTATTCCTGTGTTCAGTTTTGGTTTCGCGATTAATCCGTTTCGCGGTTGTTCCTTTCGTGCTTATTCCGGCGTTGAATTTTGGTTTCGCGATTAATCCGTTTCGCTGTTATTCCTTTCGCGCTTATTCATGTGTTCAGTTTTGGTTTCGCGATTAATCTCTTTCGCGGTTATTCCTTTCGCGCTTATTCCTGTGTTCAGTTTTGGTTTCGCGATTAATCCCTTTCGCGGTTATTCCACCGCCCCTATAATTTCCCTGTTTTTGGACTAATTTCCAAATTTCCAAATGTCGTAGCGACACTACAACCCTGAAGGTTTACTTAGGCCGAGACGCACCCTGGAGACCCACCCCTCCCGCGCTGTCCTTGCTAACACGTTCATCAATCGACCCCTCTTGAGTGATACACTAATTCGCCACGTGTACAGCAAGGAGAGGAGGTCCCTTGATACTTCGGATCTCAACCCCCGCCGGGGGGATTCGTCCGGGGGGGCAGTAAGTCAAAAAGGCACACACACCCTCTTATCCTCTCCAGATCTCCCTCCCACACCCCTTTTCAGATTCGTCATCGCTTGCTCCGGTTATTTTTGTCACTTTATGCAAGGGTGAACGTCAATGGGTAACCAGAGCGAGGCGTTCTGTTTCAGAATCAAACCGCTTTTCCTCGCTTGCACACGCACCCTGTCAATTCCCAACGCTCCTTGTATCACTTACCCCCAAACCCAACATCCCTCCTTGTCCTAAGAGATGATCCAATCTGTTTAAAATGCATCCTATTTCACGCTCTTCACCGTCCTCATCAAGTTAAATGGGGAGTGACAAACAGGATAAAGATATTATGGGCATAAATCATGGGAAGAAACTTCTAAGCGTGGCAACATTGTTATTTGATTGCGGTTCAACTTTGCCTCCCAAATCGCACACGGTGGAGCATTTGATCCCAGATTTCAATCTAACGCTGCTTAAAAATTCGTTCGCATCGATTAGAAATAAACGAAAGATGAATCTCGGATGATACCGCACTGTTTCATTTTGCTCGTTGATAGAAAGGGAGCGTCGGATCTTGTATCTCTGCGTTGGTGGAGAATCTTCACGGTTCGATCCTCGGACATGTCCGTAACATACCAGTGACTATGCATCACAATTGTCTCTTTTTTTTTTCAAAGAGAGAGAGAGAGAGTAAGGGAGAGAGAGGAGAGAGTGTATGAGAGAGACACACATGGAGAAAGAGAGAGTGTGTGTGTGAGAGAGTAAGATTGATTGATTGATTGAGTTGGTGATTTAAGTACACTTTATGCACGTATATGCTAATCGGGACTGGACCTACAGTTGAAAGTGAGATTCGAATCACTATGTGCCTCCACCGGGAATAGAAACCCAGGACACCTTGATTTCAAGACGACGACGCTACCACTGAGTCATCGGGGAAACCCTAGAGAGAGAGAGTGTGTATAAAGAGAGAGAGAGAGAAAGAGAGAGAGAGAGAAAGAGAGAGAGGAGAGAGAGAAAGAGAACGTAAAAGAGAGAGAGAATGAGTCTAGAAAGAGAGAGAGAGTAAGAGAGAGAGAGAAAGAGAGAGAGGGCGTAAAAGAGAAAGAGTAGAGAGAGAGAGAGTGAAGAAAGAGAGAGTAAGAGAGAGAGAGAGAGAAAGAGAGCGAGTAAGAGAGTGAGAGAGAGAGTAAGGGAGTGAGAGTGTAGAAAGAGAGAGTAAGAGAGAGAGAGTAGAGAGAGAGAGAGTCTAGAAAGAGAGAGAGAGAGTAGAGAGAGAGAGAAAGAGAGAGAGAGTAAAAGAGAGAGAGTAGAGAGAGAGTGTAGAAAGAGAGAGTAAGAGAGAGAGAGAGAGAGAAAGAGAGAGAGTAAGAGAGAGAGAGAAAGAGAGAGAAAGAGAGAGAGAGTAGAGAGAGAGTAAGAGAGAGAGAGAGAAAGAGAGAGAGTAAGAGAGAGAGAGAGAGAGAGTAAGAGAGAGATAGAGAAAGAGAGAGAGTAAGAGAGAGAGAGAGTAGAGAGAGAGAGAGTAGAGAGAGAGAAAGAGAGAGAGAAAGAGAGAGAGAAAGAGAGAGAGAGAGAGAGAGAGAGAGAGAGAGAAACTAGGTTGATATGATTTGTCACTGGAAACCAATTGAAGTAAGTTGCTTCATAAAGGGCTAAAAGGAATAGAATATAATATAGATTTATTTCAGTATGAGCCTTTGCGGCTGTACACACATTTCCATACATCAATGAAGATTTTTTCCCCTTCTTCTTCTTCCCCCCCTAACCCCTCTCTTTATACCATCACATGTTCAACTTTACCTTTCCTACTAATTGTGGGTTCTTCTCTCACTACAATCTTACAACCTGTTTTATTTTTCTCATAATTTTACGCTTATAGCACTTATATTGTCAAAAATAAGCTTTCTGCACACCGCTCTCGGGCACTTTCACTCCCGTCCCTCAACATATTCGCTCCCTTTGACCAGACGTCATGTAGGAAGGTTCCCAGGTCCCTTCTTTGAGTTTTGTCCCTTCCAGCTATTTCCCTCCCCGTAATGGCTTTCATTAGTCCCTCCCTCCATTTTTGATTCGTTCATATCCCTTACGTATTTCCGTCTAGCGTCTGCTATCTCTTTGCGCTGGAGGAGAGTGTGGAATATCGTCTCGTCTTCCCCACACATTGGACATTCTGCATTCCTCTCTCACGCGCTTGTATTGTGTTCACCCCCCTAGCCTGAACCATGCCAAATCCGTCCTGTCACTCGCTCCACACACGTCTACGTATTTTTTGTTACCCATTGGCGTTTCTTTGGGTCATTGTTCTGCGGTTGTATCGCGATTTCCATCCCCCATATTTATCAGCCTTGCCCAATATTTGAAACCTCTCGTTCTTGCATCTACTTCCTCCCTATACTTTCTCATTTCTCTAAGAACCCCTTCCCACCCCCAGAACTTGTTTCAGAAAGTTTGCTTGTACGCAGTTTACCATAACAACCTTAGGGATGCTACCGAGACTCAGGCAACCTTGTAAAAATGAGACGAGGGCCTTCGAGACGAGAACGAAACTTGCTGTCCGAGAGTTTGATATGATATTGAAAAGAAATTTGATATACTATGCGGCTTTTTCACACATATCAAGCGGATATCTATCTGCTTAATTGCATGTATCATTTTGCTTACCGAAATTTAAAAGTCAATCCATTAGTTGTGGTTATGAGCCTGTAAGGTGTGGTTGCATATATAATCAGAATAAAATCAGTTTTCGAGGGGTCGTAGCGTCGAAACAGGTGTAAAAAAGAAAAGCGTTTTTACGCGAAGGGTTGTGCGGTGACAAGCTGTATATCTTATATCTCGAGACCTCAGAGAAGCCGAGCTCCGTGGCGGAGTGACTATCACAGCGCTACGCAAAGGGTCCCGGGTTCGAATCCGGGATAAAATTACGTGATTACTTGTAATTGGGAAATACTGTAATTAAAATAATTGATATAAAGCTATGGGTTTGAGTTCAGAAGTTGAGTGCATCTGGTTTCGCCGGCGAACGACGTGATTCCGCTACAACACTCAGAGAACTAAATGCATCATATCGATTGATGCACCAAAGTGTGTTTTATGGCTTCTTCAAAGAATCAGATTCACATTTGATGCATTTGGGTGAACTTTTGTATGTCGTGAAAGAAACACCAAAGTGCATCATTTGATTCAAGTGAGGACTTACTTCAGTCGAGATGCACTTCTATGTATCAGTTGATGAGTTTTGATGCACCTTGATGCATTTTGATGCACCAGAATGCATCGTTTTTGATGATGCACTTAAAAACGCCGTAGCTCAGACCAAACGTTTAAGTGCATCACCCAAAAAGATTCAGGAAGGTGCATCAAGGAACATCAACTGATGCATTGAAGTGCATCTCGACTGAAAGAAATCCTCACTTGAATCAAATGATGCACTTTGGCGTTTCTTTCACGACATACAAAAATGCATCCAAATGCATCAAATGTGAATCTGATTCTTTGAAGAAGCCATAAAACACACCTTAGTGCATCAGTCGATGCATTCTGGTGCATCAATCGATATGATATGTGTGAAGAGCACACGTTCGAGCGGAACAATGCCCAAACGAAGGCACTGTACAACGATATGACCATATTTCACCCAGGATTCGATCGAGGAAAACCTAGCTTGACAGCGCAACATACGCTCACCTCTGCTCCATAGAGACTAGCTAAATGCAGTTCTAGTGTAGATAAATATGTTACCGCTGTACCGAGCTTGAAAAAGCATCCTTGTTCGAAGATTTCGTAAGGGTTGTAAACACACACCCCTCGCTTCCTTTGATAGTAAAGGGTCCTTTTTAGGGGATGCACCATCACTTTGCGTAAGAGTGCCGACGTACCGAGGTAAAAATACATGCTTGAAGACTCAACGGGATCGGGGACTCTGACAAAGTGGCATCGGACTTTCAGATGTGGTGAGTGGTCTCTGTTTAGTGCTGGAAATTTCCTTTAATAGTTTCTTTAGTAAACACTCTGGCGCCTGTGTGTAGCATACCGACAGGCGTCTCCCTCCCACTACCTGCTGGACCTGAGATGGGATGCTGCGTGTCGCGAAATGACTTCGTCTCCAGCCACGGTTGCCGTGGAACAGGCAGTGTTGCCATCCATATAGTTCAGGATCCAGACTACAGCCCCATGGGAATTGTCTAGGTCCAGAGAATTTCTCTGCTACGAGAAATTTGGGAAAACGGAAGATATTCAGCACTGATTCCAAAATATACTCATTTTTTCCTAATTCTCAGTGTAAAAAGGCTATATTTTTCTATAAATTCCAATTTTCACACCGCTGGATGAAAGTATAAGTTAAACTCATTTTATGAGGTCACAATTTTTAAAAATGGCGGATTTAATTCCCCGATTGAAAATCGGATTGCCTTTTCCATTCCTCGAACAAGATAACCTGCATTTTGAATGTAAATTCGACTTTCTAAGCCAAATAGATCAAAAGATAAGACAATGGTTAAATCTATTTTGAAATATTGGCCTAAACAGTGACTTGCCAAAACAAGATTTCTATCTAAGTTTATCTGTGAAATCTATGGGTTTGAAACACGAATCCGTAAAGAAACTCTTAGAATTTAAAACTTTTAAAATTTTTATAAACGGGATTCAGTACTAATATGGACATGTCCCTAAGTGTTAAAATAAATTGTTACTAAATTAACATATTTTCAGAAAAGTAAAAAAAATATATATATGTAATTGCTGGATTATTGGATACTGAGTGGAGTACTTTTGTATTGTACTAAATTGAGGCCAGGCCTTTGGAGACTTGTCGAAATGAGACTAAGAGGGAGGTTGAATTAAGAAGCAGAGGAAGCACGACAGAAAGAAAGAGCTAGAGGAACAGAAGAAAGAAAGCAAGAGAGCGAAAAATATGAAAATAAATAAAGAGAAAAAGGGAAATAAATGAAGAGATAAATAAACAGAATAAGAAAGAATGAAAATAGGGAGACAGAAAAAGAAAGTAAAGGTACAGAAACTAGGAGCAAAGAGAGGAAAGTAGGAAAGTAGAAAAAGAAGAACCAGAGAAAGAAATCAGAAAATAAGCAGAGGAAGAAATAAGGAGATTAATAAACAGGAGGAGGAAAGAACGAAAATAGAGAAACAGGAGAAGAAAGAATCAAAAGAGATAGAGGAACTGGGAGCTAAGAAAGGAAAGGAAAAAAGAGAAGCACAGAAAGGGAGAGAGGCAGAGGAGGAAATAAAGAGAAAGAAGATGGAAATTAAAATGGAGAAACAGAAATAGAAAAGTAACAGAAACTAGTAGCAAAAAGAAGAAATAAGAAAAATTAGAAGCAGGGAAAGAAAAAGGAGAATGGATAGATAAAGAAAGGTGGAGAAGCAGAGAAAGATGTGATGAAGGAGAATGAGAAGAAAGAACAAAAATAGAGAAATAAAAAGAAAGAAGCAGAAACGAGGAGCAAAGAGAGGAAAGTAGGAAAAATAAGAAGGAGAGAAGGAAAAATAGAAGGGAATTTAGAAAGAAAGAAAGGAGACAATTGTTTGCAACTCCAAACGAGACCAACAACTGGACAGACACACTTGTTTTACAAGACGACATGAGCCGGCCCCCTTGGCGGACTGGTTAGCACGTCGCCGGGTTCGAATCCCGGCCTGGGCATGGATGTTTGTGAGTGTCCATTCATCAATTTCATCATGTCATCACTCATCCCCATCTTAGCCAAAAGTGGCACAAGAAGCGAAGTAAAATAAAGCAAATCAATCAACAAGACGAGATGAGATTGTGCCACGGCTTTTCTCGTCTCGTGTCATCTCGATACCATTTAGCAGACATATGGAGTGACTGAGGATTTGAATTGCAAGAATAAGGAAGATTACAGGGCCTCCCCGATGACGCAGTGGTAGCGTCGCCGCCTTGTAGACAAGGGGTTCCGGGTTCGATACCCGGTGGAAGCACACAGTGCTTCGGGTCCCACTTTAAACTGTAGGTCCAGTCCCGATTAACCTTACTGTGCATAAAATGGACACCAAATCAATGAATAACGAAGATTACAAAACAGAATTATTTTTCACAGCATGACTGCAGCCGGCAAGTAGTGCAATTTTTGTCCATGGTAGGTACATTGCTGAAAAAATGGTTGGCCACACTGCAAACCTGAAGAAGCATGGTCAAAAAGAGCGCACACGGATACAGTGTTTCTTTTGTTTACGCCGCCGCATTTCAAAAGGATGATCTTCCGTTTCAAGTGGTCCCGCCTGGTGGGAATGCGTCCTCTGAGACAAAAAGTATACACGGAAAGAGCGCCGAGTAAGCCTAAAAATGGAAATTACGCCGCGCATGCGCACTTCATCCCCCGAGGTCTGCGACACTAGCGACGTCGCACCTTAGGTACAGTGAACTAACATGCGCTCTAATCTGTGCGCTCTACTGTTAACAAATGAATGCAGCATCGCGTGAGTGTATTCGAATTTGAAATAACGATTGTCCGTTTGGTCCGGTCTGGTTTCGTTGAGTGTAGGCTGACTGCTACCGTTGACGTCGAACTAGAGTATAATAGTTCGTTCGAGTTCGGGTTAATGTTGTCAAAAATTGAAACTATGAAGATAGATAATTATTTGAAGCAGTTTGTAATGATGTTTGACCGAATATGCTGGAAAAAAGCGATGGATATACATACTATATAAGAGAGAGGTACGTATTTGTGTGTGTAGTTCCTTACTTCACGTGTATTTTAGTTCCTATGTAACAACAAATTAAGCAAATATATGAAATGGGGATATATATATACTTTCATGGGTGGAAAATAAAATGATGCTATGCTTTGGTGTGTGCACAGACAAGTGAGACCAAATTTATCATTGAAAGAAATGGGAAACCAAATAAACATTACAGCGCACACATGGTATTTAGATAAATTGACCACATATTTATACTAAAATTAAAAGTGCTGGTATTATTTTGAATCTTTCTATATCTTTAATTTTTGTTTTGCCTTTATTGCCCAAATTCTTATTTTTTTAAAGTTCAAGCTTGTGAAAGAGTGGTTTGATGGTCATTCACTAAATACATAGAGATATAAAATGTTATTTAATTTATATTATAGTATAGACTGTGATTGTAAATGTATTTTTCTTTTTATAAAAATACTAAAATTTCGTTTTTTTTTATTACAGATATTCACAGGTGTCGAATGGAATGGAAAGTCTGGACTGCAAGGACACATTTCGCTTTATGTGTGAAAAGAATACCCTGCCTGTTTTCTGCAACAATAATACTGAAAATTTCAGTGTGGTCGATTTTTGTTATCTTGTTAGTGAATCTCCATTGAGGTGAAAGGGGTCAATTCTGTTTCTACGTACCGTACAGTGTTAGTGAATGAAGAAATTTTTATATAAAGATGATATATGATTTCATTGAAGATTGTGTTTCCAGACAGTGTATAGTGTTAGTAGTAATAGTATGTACATCAAAAGGGAGTGAAGACAATAGCATACTTTTTGTGGTGGTTATGTGAAACTACACAAATGCAGGGAGCATGGTGATGATCTGTTTTGATTAGTGTTTATTTGTGGCTGCTTTGTGGTTTCATGTAGTGTGCTAAGATACGTGGTTCTAGTGTATAAATGGATGGAATAATGAATTCTAAGAGAGTAATTCTGTTTGGTTTGTTCTTTTTCCTTACTAAGGTGTAGGCATTAAACAGGAGAATATATTGAGGTGGAAATAACACAGGAAATATATTTAAAAGCACAACCATATATTATAATGGAGGGACTTGCTTCATCGCTGTGAAGCTAGCTTTCAGGCTATTTTCACCAGGTTTTAAAACTCTGCATATGTATGATCTATGACCTGGCTTGGTCTTTTACATGGATATAATTGTTGATGTGAATCAAACTTACGTTAGTGTGCATTTATATTCATGGAGTTTGAAAAAATACCACCAGGTATTCTTATATGGACTGCTGCTGCTATGTCAGTGTTTTTCCTGCTGCTAAAAGCAATGCATTTCTCCATTCGTTCGTGTCCATATTGTTTACGCACAGTTGCTGTCATTTGTTTTGTTTTTCCTGCTACTAAAATATTGCATTTCTCTTATTCGTTCGCGTCCATATTGTTTACGCAGTTACTTTATTTCAACGAGGAATGCCTACAAGGTTAGGTTCCAATAGCATAAACACAATGAAAAATGTTTTTCCTGCTACTAAAATAATGCATTTCTCTATTCATTCGTGTCCATATTGTTTACGCAGTTACTTTATTTCGACGAGGAATGCCTACAAGGTTAGGTCTGTCAGGTTAGGTTCCAATAGCATAAACACAATGACAAATGTTTTTCCTGCTACTAAAATAATGCATTTCTCTATTCGTTCACGTCCATATTGTTTACAAACAGCTACTTTAATTATTTCGACGAGGAATGCCTACAAGGTTAGGTTAGGCCTGTTAGGTTCGGTTCCAATAGCATAAACACAATGAAAAATGTTTTTCCTGCTACTAAAATAATGCATTTCTCTATTCGTTCGCGTCCATATTGTTTACGAACAGCTACTTTAATTATTTCGGCGAGGAATGCCTACAAGGTTAGGTTCAGTTCCAATAGCATAAACACAATGAAAAATGTTTTTCCTGCTACTAAAATAATGCATTTCTATATTCGTTCGCGTCCATATTGTTTACGCACAGCTACTTTAATTATTTCAACGAGGAATGCCTACAAGGTTAGGTTAGCCCTGTTAGGTTCGGTTCCAATAGCATAAACACAATGAGAAATGTTTTTCCTGCTACTAAAATAATGCATTTCTCTATTCGTTCGTGTCCATATTGTTTACGCAGTTACTTTATTTTGACGAGGAATGTCTACAAGGTTAGGTTCCAATAGCATAAACACAATGAAAAATGTTTTTCCTGCTACTAAAATAATGCATTTCTCTATTAGTTTGCGTCCATATTGTTTACGCACAGCTACTTTAATTATTTCAATGAGGAATGCCTACAAGGTTAGGTTTTATTAGCATAAATGCAATGACAAATTATTATTCAGGCTAAGAGAACTAAACCTAGCTACCTAACAACGTAGGAATTTTTTGCTTTCACACCACCATGTCACTTTTTCCTTCCAAGAGCGCCCAACCTGCATGGGTATTTCTAGTTTTTTCAAAGAAATAAAATTTTCCGTACCTTCAAACTTACTTTTCCCAATTACTAACTAAAAACATTACCAAAAAATTATGAACCACGTTCCTCCTAAGCAGCCCATATTCTGCAGTCTTACCCAGCTCAGGTTTATGGCTGTTAGCATTAAAATTTCTTCCATAAATACTTTCAATACCTGATTGTGTAATTTCTGATCTTCAACACCTGGTGAAAATAGCCCTACATGCTCGCCTTGGTGGTGGAAATAATTCTCCATATTGAATATTGAAGACTTTCTTTTTAGCAGTATAGTTCACATGTTGTGGTGAAGACACTTCTGACTTTACCAAGATATTCCATAGAAAACTTATATTTGGGGGTGGGGGTGAAAACTAACTAAAACAGCTTCAGGGTAAGTACCTCCATGTGTTTCAGCAAGTTTTAACATGAGTGGCACATAATGCAAAGTGCACATCCAAGAGCTACTGTGAAAAGTGCGTTCCAGTGTCTACTTATATTTATTTGGATTTTTCCACATTCTTAACCACCAATTTGCTACAACAGGTAGCTGCATGTAAGATTTTTTTTCTTAAAAAAATAGGAGCCAACGATTAAGTATTTCCGAGAGGTCTTCCTTCTCGCAGATGGCGATACCAACCTTGTGTTATGACGTCAGACGTGATATGCCTACGTTGTTAAGTTTGGTTCTCTTAGCATAAATACACTGCAAATGTATTATTTATGCTCAGAGAGCTAATACTAATAAGCCTAACCTAACAACTTATGCATTTAGCCTAACAATGAAACCATCCCGCAGTGACTTCAGAACGCAAGGTTGGTATCATTAAAAACTTACCGAAATGTAAGTAAAAGAAATAGAACCATTACAGAATGTCCTGGAAATAATTGTTAAAATGTGGAAATGTGAAAATAAGTTTTAATAAAGTGAGCAGGGGACCTTCCGTGAGTTGGCATTTTGATGGTGGTGTCATCAGATTTGAACCTACATGTACTTCACATGTGGCCTCTTTTTTATTCTGAATTTACATGATTTTTAGTGAATTACACTTCTTTCACTTAATGAAAGGAGAGGAAGGAATGATTGCTTTTATTTAGGTATTATATAGACATTATATCATTACCATGGTATAATCTAAAAAAAAACATTTTTGCCTTCAAAAAATCTAGTGATTTTTTTTGTTGCACAAAAGAATTGTTACACCTTTCACTTGTTTAATGAATATACAAAGTAACACAATATGGGGACATAATACAGTAAGTACACTGTTCACGTAATGCAAATAAGATAACAAAATCATTATTCGTGTAGTCTCTGCAATGATTATGTTCAAGTAGAATACGTGCATACATGTAGTAAGAATTAGCAGAATCTTACTGAGGAATATGTAACATTCGATACGTTTTCATAGCTATTTAATTTCTTATGTTCATTTATGTAATGAAGAGGCCACCAAAGTAAACTTTTTTAAAAACAAAGGGAGCCTCCTCCTTGTGGGCAAATATAGGTTAGCCTGTATATGAAAATGGCCAGTCTATGTATTTGGACTGGTTCACATCTTTATTGTTGTTTGATAGTGGTGAAGTCAGTTTCTGCATTAATTTATTCTTGGGCACATACTCCTTTGATGATTTTTTTTTTCATTGAACAGTAGAAACACCTGTAAGCGAACTGAATTGATGGTTTGTGTGTTTTTAATTCCACTTATGCTAATCAGGACTGAAACTACAGTTTAGTAGGATCTGAACCACTGCTTCAACCAGGTATTGAAGTCAGGTCTAATGCACAGGTTTGGCCTTGATTACACTTTTAGGTTGTGAGGATGGGAGAGAGATTTAGCACCAGGTATGTTTTTAACGTGTATGAAAAATTCATGCATTCTTTACCTGCGCTACTCCTGCATGCATATCGTAGTCAACCATCGGTTTTTGTGTGTGTTGTTAGAAACAGAGCACCCAGTGTTGCTGCATCTCCTCTTCCCTCCCGACCAGCAGCAGACATGATTAACTAACATTCAAAGATGGAAGTGTATGGGACCGTTTTACAACTTGGTTCCAGTATGTTCAAAAACAATGTTTGTTAACTACGAAAAAAAATTCAAAATACAAAATAAGGAGGATTGTTTACGTAAAAGTCGGTAAGTAGGAATGTTTTAAAAATAAATTTGATTCATAATGACACTATGAAGTTGATAAGTAACTATCTGAATTATGATTATAGCTCAAATTAATTATCCAGAGTAATAGATTTTCTTCATATAGGATGAGTAGCAGGCTAAAAATTTCCATTTCTTGTTACCAAAAATGGACATTTTGCCAGTGCAATTTTCAGTGTCTTGAAGATATTGTGCATGCATACTATTATTACTTTAAAAATATTTACAAGTGTGAAGAAACAACCCTTTTTCCCCCCTGCATACACCAGGCTACTTCAAGATTTTCATGCGTACTGCCAATGAGGCCGATGGAACAGTTGGTTGCAGGTCTCATTGCATTTTACTTTCAGCGAAGATAATACCTCAGAATAAAAATAATGAGGTTTCATAAGTACTAAAGAAACTTTAGCAAGCCAGAAGCAACTCTCAGGCTGCATTTTGGACAATCCTCCTATGTACTGAATATGTTTTATTTGTTTATTTACTTGTGCTTTTCTACTGTTAAACAAATAAATAAGGAAATACTGGTTTTAGTTTGTAGGAACGATAGGAGAGCATGGTTTCATGCACTAATTGTGCTTTTTCCCCACTCTCAAGATCATTCTCGACTTTGAATTTATATAGGTTTACAATTTTATTGCAGCTGCATGAAGTGCCCGAGATTGTGCCTAAAATTATGAAAAGACAATTTTTCGAGGAGCAACGAAAAAAATACATAATAAAACTGATCTCATGGGTACAAATTAATTTACTCATATCACAGTGATAACTAGGGCTAGGATTTTTATGACCTAAAAATCACCAAAATATAAAAAATAAAATATGCTCTTATGACCCAAAATTTTACAAAATATGCCCTTATAACTGGACTGTTTCAAACATCAACATCTAAATGCAGAGATATTTGCACATATGTACTATTTTTAGTTCACTTTATGGGCCCTGAGTTGCAATACACAATGAATACTTTCTCTAAATTTTCAAAGAAAAATGCAAAAGATCTTACTGCAGTGGATAAAAAAAACTCGAGTGAAAATGGGAGTAAGAGCGAATCCACTTCAAAAATGACTATATTTGTTGAAAATGTAAAAATATGCTGAATATGACCGAAAATTCATCAAAATATGCTTATCACGTAGAAATGGCCAAATATGCCCTTAAAAAGCACCTTAATTTAATTAGTTTCTTCATAATATGAATGTCTACATGTTTAGGAAACATATCACCCTTACCCTAAAAAAATATGCTGTCATGAAAATGATCCTAGCCCTAGTGATAACTATTATCAAAATAGATAAATATATCCTTCTTAAAGTATAGACAATTAATTGATTTTATTAGTCGAACAACATATTTCAGTCCTTTAATGTTTTGCGCAACACGAAACTACTAAATTCAATATCCAATTGACTGTAGTGTTGAATCTGGAAGACGTCTGCGTATAGCTTGCTTGCTGCGTTGCTATGGCAACCAACGTAGTTCGGTACCTAGACGGCGGCGGCAGCACCATTCCACCTGCCTGTTCCTCATTGGCCAGTTTGTTTCAAAATTTCTGACGTCATCTCAAGCCGTCTGCTAAAATGTTTCCATTGTAGGGATAGGGAGTTATTTCTCTCCCCTAATCTTATTCTCTTTGCTCTGAGAAACTCCCTGGAGGATACCAGCATTCATCTTTTATAAGCGATAAAGAAGGAAGCTCCAGTATCTGCTGTTTACCTCCAAGCCCCTTGACTCCGGCGTCGCTGGAGCTGGACAGCCACGTCTGTGTTTGCTGGAACCTGGAAGGGGCCAACAGACGTCCCGGTGGCAGGTCCTCGAAGCTGAGGATGTCCAATAAACCTCTTGGACTTGTCGGCGCCGAAGAAGACGAAAGCCACTGCCGTCACTCCGAGAGCTTATTTCACCAGGGTCAATTACTGAGTTTGTGTTCTCCTCTCCCACTGTTGAGGAGACGAGTGGCTGTGTTCAGTAATTTTCTGGAGGTTATTTGTCACGAGGTTTCCAGAAGAGGTACAGACTCTGTGTGGCGAAATTCGCACAGCCTCTAGGATGATCCAGTGACACCCCAACACCCTCCTATAACTCCCGCCCCCATTACTACAAAATTCCCCCACAGTCTTTCCAAAGGGCCAGCTCATATGATCACTTAGGCTCTAAATGTTCAGTGGCGTGCCCAGGATTTTCGAAAGGGGGGGGGCTATGTTTACTTTTTCTGTTTTCTATATAGTCCTCATCTTGCCATATTTTCCTACCTTCCACGTTCTTCTTTTACTGAACGAAAGGGGAGGGGGGTTATAACCCCCACCAACCCCCCCTTTCGGTACGCCACTACTTACATCCAGTAGTTTCAGTCAATAGGGGGATCGTCAACTACAAATGAATCGACACGAGTACTACTAATACTGATAATAATAACGGATATTATTATTATTGCATACAAAGTAAATATAAACACAAAATATGAAGTCTGTTATTTCAGGAAATTAGGTTCTCATTTGCATCTTAAATGATCGATTGAGTTGGTGTTTTAAGTCCACTTTATTCACGGAAAGGCTAATTGGGACGTGCACTGAGTCTATAGAGCTTCTCAACCTTAAAAGTCAGTATGGGTTAAATGGAGAGCAGCATTGCCAGATCAACAAGCGGAAGCGCATCGAGTCGCTGTTAATCGATAATGATTGCGACAAATTTACTTCCTTAATACTGTACAAGAAATCTTCAAAATCTATGTATTTGATGCATTTTGGAAAAAAACGATAGTTACCTCAAGATTTGCATGTAATAGTTTATATTTTGACGCAACTATTTACTATTTTACATTTGCATTAAATGTGTAATACACGAAACTATTGTTACTTCTTTCGTTGAATGTTATATCCTTTACATAAACAGAATTAAATAAATGCAAAAAAAAAAGATATATTCGGTAACGAACTGTCATCATTTACCCTCCTCAATATTAAATTCAGAGTGAGTGGAAAGTTCTCGAAAACCAAGGAATGAACTATGCGACGCACTCCACTTTGCACTATGCCATCGTATTTTCTCGTTCTAGCATTATTCTGTTTTCCCATTCTTTTAGACTGCTTTTTTGCCGGCGTTTTGAGAGAACCTTCGGTTTCTTCCTTTCGTATTCTGCATATAAGACGTTCGGAACCCTCGGTAACATTAACCGCCTTGCTGATATCACTGGGGATATTTTATTTTGTGGCATAAAGTTTGATAACAGTTTCAGCACACAAAACAGCTGTGAATGCCATTTGTATGATTGGTTCAGTTGAATTGACTCCAGTTTAAAAAATAAACACACCATGGAAAATGTAGGAGGTAAAATTACTCTACGCTTTTCTCGGTAATATCAAAATTAGATAATGGGCTGAAATTCACATTAAAAAACTTATGAATATATTTTTAAATTGTTGCTAGGCAAGTTATGAAGCATTGCTAGGCAATATATCTCCTATGTTTGTGGGATAGTCGTGCTAGAGAAAAGCATTGGACGATAAAAGTTTGGCCCCCCAAGGGAAAATATTACAGTGGGAAAAGCTAATATCATTCACGAACCGCTGATAGATAGGGACAAAATCATCCTTCCGCCACTGCATATTAAACTTGGGTTGATTATTTATTTATTTATTTATTTATTTATTTACTCAGAGTTTCAGATACAGTCTTATTTGGCCATTTTACACTGAAACAACATAAAGTAGAAACAAATAATAACAAAAGATAAAGAAAAACTAAATATGCTGACCAAGGCAGTAATTTATTTTATTAAAAACATAAACTAACGTAACGTTTCAACCTTCTATAAGGTCTTCTTCAGACTCTGTATCAAGTACAAAAGTAACCAGATACAACAAGAAGGGTAATATATATACACAAACATTACTCCCTCCAGACTATTTAGAAAGTAGTTTGGAACTTTCTAGCAGATGACTTTCACTTTTATCTTTATCTCCTTTCTTCTTGCCCTTATTTCATTCCATATCAGTTCTTTTTCCATTTTCTGAACCAATATCCTCCATCTCCTGGTGTTGCAAACCACTCCCTTCTTACTTATTTTTAATCCTTTAGGCGCTGTGCCTCTCTCCAAACATTTTCTTGAAGAGGAAAGAAATACACAAAGACGAACAAGAGAAGTTTCTGAGAAAATGTTTGGAGAGAGGCACAGCGCCTAAAGGATTAAAAATAAGTAAGAAGGGAGTGGTTTGCAACACCAGGAGATGGAGGATATTGGTTCAGAAAATGGAAAAAGAACTGATATGGAATGAAATAAGGGCAAGAAGAAAGGAGATAAAGATAAAAGTGAAAGTCATCTGCTAGAAAGTTCCAAACTACTTTCTAAATAGTCTGGAGGGAGTAATGTTTGTGTATATATATTACCCTTCTTGTTGTATCTGGTTACTTTTGTACTTGATACAGAGTCTGAAGAAGACCTTATAGAAGGTTGAAACGTTACGTTAGTTTATGTTTTTAATAAAATAAATTACTGCCTTGGTCAGCATATTTAGTTTTTCATAATCATGGAAACAAGGCTTAATGGAGTTACAAAAGATAAAAAACAATAACAAGATGGGATAGATTTACATGTTCTTCGTCAGTAATATACAAAAGTTACGTTCTGGAAGGAATATATCTACATTCAGGGGAAGTTTGTTGTAGATTTCTGGGAGCCTGTAAAACAAGGAGCGTTGTAGAAGGGATAGCCTAGTGGTTGGGTTGTGGAAGATTTGCAGGTTGCGCGTTAGCTTTTGGGGTACCCTAAGTGAGAATTCACTGATTAGGAGATCTGTTCTGATTTTGCCATTTATTATTTTGTATAAAAATTTCATGTCAGCTAGATCACGACGAAAGGATGGAGTGTGAATATTCAGAGCAGCCATGGTGTCTGATTTGGATACATGTCGAAAGGAAGGTATTCTATGGCGAACAATTGCAAGAAAGAAACTGAGAACAGAATCTATTCTGGTGAGATTGGTTTTTGAAGCCATTGCCCAAATTGGGAAACAGTATTCAAGGATGGGCGAGATGAAAGATTTAAAGAATAAAGCAAGAGATGATGGGTTTTGAATTTCGCTAAATCTGTATAGAAGACCGAGAAGGCGCATGGCTTTTTTAGTGGTAGCAATAATATGATAATTAAAAGTGAGTTTTTCATCCATGATAATACCTAGGTCCTTTTGGGTGGAAACGTTTTGGATTGGTTTGTTTTCAATAGTATAAGTAGACACCACTTTGTTCTTTTTTAGGGAATAAGTAAGGAAAGAGCATTTCTGAGGGTTTAGTTCTAAATTCCACTGACGACACCACTTAACAAGTTCTGTGAGAGCATTTTGAAGAATCATCATGTCATGATGCGATGAGATCTCCTTAAAGAGTTTACAATCATCCGCAAACAAAAGTATATTGATAGGGAGGGAGGACAGTTTTTCAGGGAGGTCATCCATGTACAGAAGGAATAGGAGCGGCCCTAAGACACTCCCCTGGGGAACTCCAGACAAAACGGGAAGAAAGTTAGAAGAGGTACCTGAAAGAACAACACGTTGTTCACGCTCATGGAGGTAGTCCTGGAGTAAAGAGAGAAATTTGCCATGGATGTTAAATCTGGATGATAATTTATGAAGGAGAAATTTATGATTAATTTTGTCAAAGGCTTTCGAAATGTCCAAATATATAGTGTCAAGTTGGGAGTTATTATCAATAGCTCTGGCAGCATGCGAAAGTAAGACGGAAAGATTTGTTAGGCAAGAGCTGCCTGGAAGAAAACCATGTTGTGCTGTGTTGATATATGGTGACGTAAACTGAAGTAACCTGTTTTTGATGATTTTTTCACAAATAATTGATAGTGGCGATAGAAGCGAGATTGGTCTACAGGATTTTACACATTTTTTATCTCCAGTTTTGTGAATGGGCACAATGTTGGGCTGTTTGAAGTTTTTAGGAAACACACCCTTAGAGAAACATTTGTTGAGTAAGGCAGACAGAGGAAGAGCCAAGGAGTTGGCAGTTTTACGTAGGAATATTGTGGGGATTTCATCTGGACCTAGGGACCGGTGGAGGGGCAATGAAGCGAGAAGGTATTTTACTTCCTCGGGGGATGTTTTGATTGAAGATAGTGTGTGAGGACAGACAGCATTTAAGTGGGGGAGAGGGTCGGAAAGTGAGGGAGGTGAGAAGTTCTGATGAAAAAAAAACATTAAAAAGTTCGGCTCTTTCTTCTCCACTAGCAATATCAGTATTATGAACAATTTCTTTAGGTATAACTGGGCTTTGTTTTCTTGAATTTAGTAAAGTGAAGAATCTCTTAGGGTTTGTAGTACATTCGGTTGTTATGTTATTTATATGTTCACTATATTTTTTTCTGAGTAGGTATTTTGAATGACGTCTGATGTCACAATAGGTACCGTGAGTGTGAACATTAGGGTGCTGCTTCCATAGGTACCAAGCCTGTTTTTTATTTTTTAACACAAAGAGAACTTCTCTGTCGAACCAGACGGGATATTTGTCAAGGCCTTAGATACAAGTGTTAATTGTTTCAAATATATATGCTACAATTTTCCAGGACTAAGTATAGAAGAATTGAAAGCAGGAATATTTGACGGACCACAAATTCGAACACTTATAAATGATGCCAATTTTACAACTTACATGTCTTACATCGAATCTGAGGCCTGGCAGAGCTTTGTATCCGTCGTCAAAAACTTTTGGGGGAATCACAGAGCAGAAAACTACCGCGATATAGTTAAAGATATGTTGAAAAATTTTTAGAAATTGGGAACTAATATGAGTGTGAAGATACATTTTCTATATAGCTACATTGACAGATTCCCTGAGAAGCTTGGTGATTTTAGTGAAGAACTGGAAGAAACGTTCCATCAGGATATAAGGATAATGGAAGAAAGGTACAGCAGGAAATCGTATAGAAAACGTTTCACATAGTTTGTTACTTCATTGTGTACATAGTTTCTTAATTATTATGATCACAGGTCTATAAATTTATTTTTATAATAATTATTGTAATCACAAAAAGAAATATTAAATTGTTGTTGGCAGTTCATTTATATGTATGTCTTATGTTTCCGCCATTTTGATTTAGTTGAATTTATTTCATAAATTAGAGCTAATTCAGGAAATATATTATTATATCATTATTCAGCAGCATGAAATCGCCCTAAATTAGCTCTCAAACACTGTGCCGCAATTTTACTGTTCCCCAGTGTATTCATTGACTTTAAAAAGTGATTTAACACGCACATAACCATTATACGTTCTTTACCTCGAAGTTTACCAATACTGCGTCTTTTTCCAGCTTCTCTATCCATTATTAAACGAAATATGTAATTTACATGCAATACACAATTATCACACAGCACACTGCACTTCCTACGAACCGGGACACCTGCCTGCAACTGAATTGGAACGTCGGTGCCGCGCAATGAATTTCATACGCGAGATAGCCCGCGTAAACAATCTACGATTTTACAAAAAATAACGGTGCTGTGGAGTAACAATGCATTCTAAAAATAACTTCAAACAATCGTCAACACTTTTCTCGCTTGGTCTGCACGTGTACCGCGACAAACCGAAAAGTTTCTCGCTAACAAACTTTTTCGTGTTACGGTCTGATGATTTATACAAAATATCCAATGTATTAGGTCAGTCAAAAAGTAAATGCAATCATTTTTTTAAATTTTTCACAGCAACAATAGAAAACTTACAATAATATCATTTTCCAACATAGTCCCGCTGAACTTCAATACACTTGGTCAAACGTTCCACAAGCTTTCCGATACCCTGAGAAAAAAAGGTTTTCGGTTGAGCAGCAAGCCACGTATGCACCGCTTCCTTCACCTGTTGAATCGCCGGCCTCTTAAAGCATCTTTAAGTGGACCGAACAGATGGTAATCCGACGGAGCTAGATCGGGACTGTATGCAGGATGCTCTAACACCTCGAAGCCCAGATTCCGAAGAGTTTGAGCGGTGTTGGCGGCGGTATGAGGACGCTCGTTGTCATGCAACAAAAGAATGCCTTCCAACAATCGACCTCGTCGTTTGCTTCGAATTGCAGGCTTCAACTTGTTCGAAAGCATATCACTGTATCGTTCACTGTTTATTGTTGTCTCCCTTTTCACAAAATGTTCCATAATTACCCCTTCTGAGTCCCAAAAAAGTGTGAGCATTACCTTTCCTGCAGAATGTTGATGCTTGACTTTTTTTTCCGAACTTGTTCGACCGCTTTTGAACATTTCAATCCACTGGTAAACACTTCGCAGCGGTAAAACATTGTCACCGTATTGTGCTGAAAGTCTTCTATGGATTTCAGCTCCTGGTACACCTTCAAACCACAAAACAGACGCTGTTCTTCTGTGGTGCACACGGGCAGTGGCGCAGCCATGTTTACTTGGCAACACTGCAGGGCGAACTGAAGTGATAACGCTGTAACCTGCCACAGGCGAAGACAACGATACTATCTATCGGCTTGCGAGCGCAGAAAGCTGTACAGCCAACATACGGAAGAAAAGAGAAACATTGCATTTACTTTTTGACTAACCTAATATATATATATAACTCTCTTCGAAAGCAAATTAATTCATTCAGGCGAAGAATATCATATCTACGAACACCATAGATCCCATAGAAAAAAACAAAAACTGGCAAAGTTGTTCAAGCGGTTTGATATTTATGGCTTTTGAAGTATTTACTAGAAAAAAAATTAAGCGTTTTGCAAAATTGCATAATTATGTAAATTTCATCTGGCAACGCAGCGGTCGTAGAGAAGGACAGAGCTATTGGGAAAACTCATGTATCAGTATCCATACTGACTTTTAAGGTTGAGACACTCTATAGCAGAGATAGATCAATCAATCTCACATCTCTAATTATTTTCAAATCACAATATTTATTGTCTTGTTGAAGCCACAGTTCATATGCAACACTTTTTTTACGCGTTTCTCGTCCTCGGCCCCCAATGAACTCTAGCTGCTGGCTTTCCCTCCGCCTCACCAGTTCCAGGTAGAAACAGCCGCCAGAAGGGAAAGGGAAGATTTCTGCCTCTACCTCCATTGCCACCTTCCCCGCTCCAATGGTTGAAAGCCCATGCTTTCAGGACACCCAGTCTATCTTCTATAGAACAGATAGGGGATTGGTTTCCCTTTCATTGCTTTGTAAATCCTCAATTGAAAGAAGAGGAACATTTTCTGCAGTACTTATGTTCTCTGCATTACACCACAACTTTTTTACACATTGTACAATATGTATGAATAATATGGGATGTAGTTTTATTTGTTTATGAAATGGGAACGTATTATGTGCAGACAAAACTCTTATGCTTTCTCTCTTTCTTTCTTTTGTTCAAATATGAAATATATAATGATTACATAACCAATATTTTATCACACTCACACTCGCTCTTGTTTTAGTAGTGTTTTATTTAAATATACTATCTTGGCTTCCAATAAGAAAAATGGGTAAGCTAAACAGTCATGTCAGCGACGCTAAGTAACAAAAATCAAATCATTGATTGATTGTTTGATTTGTTTTGTTTTACTTCGCTTTTCCGCCACTTTTAACTAATCGTGAAGATGATATGATAAAATTGATGAAGGGACACACACAAAGAACACCCATGGCCAAGCCGAGATTCGAACCCGGGATCTCTGGCTTAGTAGTCAAGTAAACTTGTTTTGGATTTTCGAAAGAGGGTGGGAGTTACGTGTACTTTTTTTTTAGTAGTCATTCCTCATTTTGCAATATTTTTCCTGTCTTTGATGTTCTTTTTTTTCTTTAGGAAACTGGGCCCTAAAGAGGGGGAGGGGTTATGGCCCACATCAACCCCCCTTTGGCACGCCACTGGTTGCTACCACAAGTGTCGACGTCACCGCACGTCACTGATTGAGGCTGGACCTACAGTTTAAATTAGGATACGAACCACTACACACAGAACCCAACACGTGTCAATTGACACATATATATTTTGATTTCAATAACACGTTAACGTGCATAAACTGCAAATGATGCACCTTTTAGTCTGTCAAAATACACATTGGAATGTATTAAAGGGTATTTTTATCAGATGAAGTTCCGTGTGATGCACTAAAATGCATCAATTTGGAAGATCAGACAATATCATTTCAACGATAAGAAAATTACACATTTAGCTGTGTCAATTGATGCATTCAAAGTGAAAGTTTGTTATCTTCGAAATGATCTTGTCTGATCTTCCAAATTGATGCATTTTAGTGCATCACACGGAACTTCATCTGATAAAAATACCCTTTAATACATTCCTATGTGTATTTTGACAGACTAAAAGGTGCATCATTTGCAGTTTATGCACGTTAACGTGTTATTGAAATCAAAATATCTGTGTCAATTGACACGTGTTGGGCTCTGTGTGTAAGTACTTCCACCGGGTATCGAACCCGGGATCCCTTGATTACAAGGCGGCGACGTTACCACTGCAATGTCGGGGAGGCCCACATCTTAAATGAATATTTGGCAAAATAGATTATTTTTTCCTAAATTTCCGGACTACCCACAGATAGGACGTATCTAGGACAATTCCGATGGCGGACAATTGCGATGAAGCCAAAATCACGGACAATTGCGTAGATTTTGACGGTGATGGTCATTTTACAAATTAATGGTACGACTATTGCGACGATCCGGGCCTAACCTAAGCTAACCAAAGGCGCCACAGAACTAATAATGCTGTGGAAGGTTGGAACAACAAAATGAATAGGTGGGTTGGAAGACCGCATCCAAAAATGCATGATGTCCTGGCCTGCCTCAAGAGCCAAGCAAGACACCAACATTAAGTTCATCCGGATGGAACTTAATATAGAGGGTCCGAAAAGGAAGAAGCGTGACATTAGAATCGACGAGAGAGTTGGGAAGTGTATTCGCACATATGAGGAAACGGGTCACTTCAAAAGGTGTCTGTTGGCTCTAGCACATGATCAAATACTTGATTGAACCAAATTCCCAGCCGAAAATATCAATTTCACATAATTCTCTTGTAAGAGGTATTGTATGGGGTGTTAAGTCACCCTTCAATTAATAGAAGATTTGAAATGTCATCGCAATTGCAACTTTCACTTCTAACTGTGTTCATCGCAACTGTCCGGCAACCAGATAGGACTATACAGTAACTTTCTCTTTTCTCTTCATCTATTGTTTGCACACAAATTTCTTTGTAACGTAATGTTGCAGTAACAAATGTTTGTTTGTGTAATGTTTATTAATGTGACAAAGGACGGACTTTTGTACAGTGTGTTAAATTATTAAAATGGATGTCCAGCAGGAATTGAGTTCCGGTTGAGCCCTGCTTAACCCCCTAAATACGAACTTACCCCCCCCCCCCAAGGGAGAATTCTGGATAAACCTCCAGGGTAAACATCCCGGGAATGTCCAGAATATATATACGTACAGTCACGGACACTGCCGGCTTGAAATGAATACATTGACTTTCAATGGAATCGTTACAAGCCGGCAGTGTCCGTGATTGTACATACAGCAAACCACTGAACATTGATTGATTGATTAATTTAGTTCATTTTTACTTCGCTTTTTAGCCACGTTTGGTTAATGGCGAAGATGAGGATGAGTGATGATGATATGAAATTGTTGAAGTGACACTCACAAACATATAGGAACAACACAACGTGAGCCTAATGGGGGAAAGCGAAATATATCCAGATTGTAGGAAAGAATGAAAGAGGCGCGCTGGCATGGTTCGGTTTAGGGGGATGGAAACAACTAAGAAAGAAACGAAGCAGGGGAAACGATATGTTCTTTGTGCGATGGGGAGGAGACGGACGAGCATATCCTACCGAACTGCCCTTCTACACGTGACCCAAGGGACAAATGGATGAAGAACTTAACAGGGAGGGAGGTGATAGAAGTGGTAGACGACAGAATAAAGATAAAGGAAGCGGGGCAGCAAGTGGGGAAATACCTGGGACAAGTTAGAGAACGGCGGGGGAAAGCTATTAGAGAAGGCAGCGAAATGAGTGATCATGCTCCAGACGAGCCATCTTTATAGTGTAAGTGTGTGTAAAGTAAAATGTATGCGTTTTTTGGTGAGAGTGCAGGAAAGGAGAAGTGGGGCGAGGAAGAAAGACTGGAAGAAGAACTGTCGGGGGAGGGGAAGAATGTGTATGTAGGGGACAAAGTAAGAGACAGCTTAAAGTAAAACTAAATGTAACAGAATATTGCAGAAAAATCAAAACTATGTGGCGGCGATTGGGTGTGAGAAATGGGAGGTAACAACGGTTTAATTTCTTTTTAAGTACACCTTGTATGCAATCATTCAATGTCAATGATAAAACTCACCGATAAAAAAATAGAAATGAAATCATATGATTACTATTATAAACACGTTTGCACTACAAGTCATTGGTTCACTACAAGCAGGGTTGTTTACGGTCCAGGAATTTTAAATAAATTCAATTCCGGTCCGGGAGAGAAAATCGGTAAGCGTAAATGGGTTCTGGACCGTAAAGAACCTATTTGTCTGTAAAGTATTTCAATTCGGTCCAGGAACCTTTTTACCAGAATAATTTAATTACGGTCCAGGAACATTTTTTCAATGAAAAATACGTAACTTGGACCGAATTTAAATTGTGCGAGAAAAATGTTTCGGTCCTGCAACGGAACCCAACAGGACCTATTAGAATTTCTGGGTTCCTGGAACTTTAACAACCCTGACTACAAGTCATGAATTCTTATCTAACAGTTCTTCTAGACCAGTGGTTTCCAACTTCAAAAGGTCCGAGGGCCAAAATTATATCCAGCAGTTGATAGGCGGGCCGCATTTTTTTGGGGGGGGATTAAAAATTACAAAAATTGTAAGTACTGAACTGAGAATATAGTACTTACTTTCGCATGACTTAAATTTCTAAAATGAGGCAATAAAAACAATGGAATCACAAATCAAAATTGTACAATTACAATTTATTTCACAAAAACCCAATTCTTATGGATGAATTGAAAGAAATGAAAAACATACCATACAAATAAGAATCCTTCATAGTAAGTGTTCAATGTGAAAATTGAGACCGATCTTCTTCTTTTATTAAAGTTGGAATGTCCACTTCAATTTCTGTATTTGAAAGTCTCAGAAGGTGAAGCAGTGAAGAATCTGCCAGTCGGCTTCTCTTGATGAACTTCATTGAAGAAAAAACCCTTTCACACGTGTATGTGCTGCCGAACATCGATGTCATTCTTTGCCCAAAACTACGAAGGTTTGGAAAGCGTTCCTTTGAAAGGTATTTGAAAAACTCTGGCCCCTTTTCTTGCCTAGTTTGAAGGAACACATCGCCTTGCAAATCACACAATTCAAGTTGGAGAGAAGCTTCTTGTTCTTCGATGTTAACACCAAGAGGATTGCTAAATAGCTGGATGCTGCTTTTAAGTTCTTCAAAATCTTTAAATCTGGAGTCACACTCTTTAATATTTACACTGAATTCAGAAAAGTCCAGTGTTTCTTCATCTCCTGCTAGCCGCCGACAGCTTGGAAAATGGACCAGGTTATTCCTCTCCAAAGTAACGTTGAAATTCTTCAGTTTATTACGAAACCCATTTATGTTTCCCATTAAATCTGACACGAGCTGGTTTCTTCCGTGCAGATTCAAGTTCAGTTCGTTCAGAGGACCTGTGATATCTGTTAGAAACGCCAGTTGTGTAAGGAAATCCATAAAAAGAACGTATTTTAATAAAAATACATAAAATTAATGTATTTTGCAAACTGGCTTCGCGGGCCGGCCAGTTCCAAACCCGTGTTCTAGACGTACACTTTGATACAATTCCACCGCACCCTCATTCATAACTAATTGATCTATTATTACTTCTTTCGTTGCAAACTCTGCGTCTCCTTACAATTAACCTCCTTTTAGAAATACGTGACACAATCACTTACAACACGGAAAGGTGAATAATGCAGAAGCAATTCTTTGTTGCCTTCGATTAACCCCATGTTGACTCAGACGGTGCTGCACCTTTCACTTTCTTCTTGTACCAGACATTGCCAAACAATGACCCATTATCCAAAGCCCACACCGCACCAATGCTATAATCTTCAGCAAATGAGGCAGGCGCTCTGTGTAACCAGGATTTCTCGGTTTGTCTCAAGTTTGGCATGGACGTTGGTTCCGTTCATATGGGCTGGTCCATTTCAACATACAGGGTGAGCCATACATATGGCTGCAAGTTTCAAGTAAATGTACAGGTTGGCCCGAAAGTCCCTACCCATTCATATATCGTTTCCCCGGCTTCGTTTCTCTTTCTTAGTTGTTTCCATCCCCCTAATCTGAATCATGCCAGCGCGCCTCTTTCATTTTTTCCCACAACCTGGATATATTTCGCTTTCCCCCATTCTCTTATTCTTAGCTGTTCCCTGATTGAGGTCTTTGTTTGGCAGTCTGCTCTTATTTCTTGTCTGTCTATGTCCAGTAACCTGTATCTAATTTGATTTTCTGTTGAGATGCCCCCCTTCCTCCCTCTTCCCATACCCAACCCATTCCGCTATCATATAAGAGATTTTTCACTTCCAGACCCCAGCTGTAAACATTTTCCTCCCTTGTCTGTATTTCCAAACATTGTCCCCTCAGCGTAGTTTGGCCCTCTTGTGATAATCGCATCCAATATTTAACAACCCTCATCCGTGCTTGTACCGAGTCTCTGTTCAGGCCCAATTCCTTGAGAATCCCACAGTTGGCCGTTCCTCTGCTTACGCCCGTTACTCTCTTATAAAATGCGGTTTGTATGCCAATTATTGTGTTGTCCCCCTTAACCCCCACAGTTTTACTCCATAGTTTAATGTACCTAATACTATTGATGAATAGATGTTTTGAATGACCGGGAAAGGCATTCGAGGTGCCTTATTTATTGTCCTTATGACTTGTTCTATTGTAAATTTTGATTTAGCTTTTCTTGCCCTTATGTGGTGTGTCCAACTCCCTGTCATGGAGAGTGTTGCCCCCACCCCCAGATATGTGAAGTTCTTGACCCGCTCGATTAAATCCTCCTCGTATGGCCATGTTTCCTGTCTGCTAAATATGTAGCCATTTTTGAAAGCAATGATTTTTGTTTTTTTAATGTTTACATTCATTTTATATTTGATACACCCCTCATATATGCTATCTATGCCCCTTTGTAGACCCTCTATTGTCTCGGACAAGATGACTATGTCGTCTGCATACATAAGGACTTGTATACTTTGCACTCCTATACATGGGGTAGAATCCTGCTCCATTTTAATTTCATGCGCTACCCAATCTATGAACAGTGGGACGGAGGACTGGTGACTTTATTCTTGTCCGCCTAGCCTTTGTCTATACATTAGCCGCTTTCAACGAACCAAGAACTTTCTTTAGTTAATTCTCATTGTTCACACACAAAAATACATGTTTAATTGAACATTGTTGCAGCTGAGTTACAAAACAACTCTTTTAAATCGTAAGTGCACTCATATTTTATTTTCAAGAATTCGTGTTCATTTTCAGGCATTCACTTTGAAAGACGCGTGTGTTTGGAATGCTGTGCTTTCTTTTGTGCTGCATGGGAATAATAATTCAAATTATTATTATTATTATTAGTAGTATTGTAGCAGATCTCTGACTGTGATAAATTGTCCATTTTAATTTTTTTCCCACAGAATTTTTCATAATATTTCAAAAGCTCAAAGGGGGGTTAAACCCCGAAAACCCCTTGCGTACGCCACTGAACATCACATTGCTTTTTGCATGTAAACAGTGTTATGGTTCTCAGTTTTCTAACTGGGATATAATCAACGTTTGATGAGGGAAGTAACCATAAAAGAACACTATTGTTAATAAAACACTAAACCACCACGGCGATCTATCTACACGTCAAATGCACCGTAGCCTCTTTTATGAGCATCATAGATATATATAAACCTCCGTCTATAAGCAATTCAGGTTTTCAGACAATCTCCGCTTGGTTTTCTTTTGAGCTGTCAACTTTTTTACTGATCCTGCAGTGTCCGTAGGGGGTCCTGAGGGGGAGGAAAGGTCCACGGAGGGAGAGGAAGATTCTTGGAGGTAAGAAAAATTTGTCAAGAGTCCACCCGCGGAGCGACCGGCCCATCCATCGTTGCGGAGATGACGTCCGGACTGAAAGCCTCACGGTTCAGCACAAAGAAACGATGCTGGAAGTGAGCGTGACTCAAAAAGTCAACTGGACCATTGATCCATTAGGCTGCGAGCCGAAGAAACAAGGCCTAGAAGAACATTTTGGTTCGGGACGCCATGAAAAATTAAGTTTAATGCTATCAGCGAGATCGGAAATGGACATGTATTGAACATACTTTTGGTCGCTTTGTCATCTTCTGCCCTTTCCCACAACCCAGTGTGTCTCATTATTTTCCAAGACTTCACTTGTTCATGTTCTATCCCAGCTGTGGGGGGAAAAAAACTTCACAGAAATTCCCTCTCAGCGTTACTTTCCAGGTTTAACATTTCTACACTCTGTCTCGGGACACTCTGGAACGATCGAATGATTGATTGATTGATTGATTTGGGGCTTTAAGTCCACTTTATGCACAGTAAGGCTAATCGGGACTACAGTTTAAAGTGGGACCCGAAACATTATGTGCCTCTACCGGGTATCGAACCCGGGACCCCTTGATTACAATGAGACGACGCTAACACTGCGCCATCGGGGAGGCCCTGGAGCGATCGAACGAAATCAAGTCTCGCAGTGGCGTATGCTGAGTCTAAGAACTGTGCTAGCTCACTATGGCACCTGATCCTAGGCTATGGAGGAAGGGAGAAGACTAATAGGCTCATTCTTTACGTCTTCAAGGTAGCCACGTTGCCATCCCAACGGTAGTCAGGTTGCCAACTCCTAAGAATTCAGGTTGTCAACTCCTAAAAATTCAGGTTGCCAACCCCTAAGAATTCAGGTTGTCAACTCCTAAGAATTCAGGTTGTCAACTCCTAAGAATTTAGGTTGTCAACTCCTAAGAATTCAGATTGCCAACTCCTAAGAATTCAGGTTGCCAACTCCTAAGAATTTAGGTTGTCAATTCCTAAGAATTCAGGTGGTCAACTCCTAAGAATTTAGGTTGCCAACTCCTAAGAATTCAGGTTGCCAACTCCTAAGCATTCAGGTTGCCAACTCCTAAGAATTCAGGTTGCCAACTCCTAAGAATTCAGATTGCCAACTTCTAAGATTTCAGGTTGCCAACTTCTAAGAATTCAGGTTGCCAACTCCTAAGAATTCAGGTTGTCAACTCCTAAGAATTCAGGTTGCCAACCCCTAAGAATTCAGATTGTCAACTCCTAAGAATTCAGATTGTCAACTCCTAAGAATTTAGGTTGTCAACTCCTAAGAATTTAGGTTGTTAACTCCTAAGAATTCAGGTTGCCAACTTCTAAGAATTCAGGTTGCCAACTCCTAAGAATTCAGGTTGCCAACTCCTAAGAATTCAGGTTGTCAACTCCTAAGAATTCAGGTTTCCAACTCCTAAGAATTCATGTTGCCAACTCCTAAGAATTCATGTTGCCAACTCCTAAGAATTCAGGTTGCCAACATCAGAATCGCCATTATTTTCTAATTGAAAATCAGGTTAATTCAAAGTTTCTAATCCATTTTTCTTCAGTATTTTACTTTCTAGGCTTCAGGCTTCGCAGATAGCCTAGCTAGAGAAGGCTCGACCAATGAACACGTGCGGGAAAACGGGATTCCGTGGAGGACTGCACATACCAGTTGTTTGCAGCAGCGTGCACTGATTCTCTCCAGCTACTCACTTTCTCTCCTTCTCTACTGTCATGCGTGCCCTTGCTCCAGAGATTCCTGGGAAGTTCTATTTCTCTGAATTCCTCTTTTCTCAATAAAATTTCGTATAAATTCCATTTCGTAACCAAAAAATTCCCCAAATTTTATTTAGGCGATATTCTACTTAAATTTCACTCAAAAATGTTTATTTCACTTTCAGAAATGTCCTTACTTTCCATTTTCTAAGAAGAAATTCACTCGATTTCTATTTTTCCTTCCTAGATAAAACACATCCCGTACTTTCTCCCCAAAATCTCAGAATTTATATTTTTAATCTAATTTTTACCTCAGCATCTCTTTTCCTACATAATGTTTTCTTGAATGTCCCTGTCCTTTCATTTTCTGAAAAAGAAAATCCACTAATAAGCTCCTTTTCTACGAACCCGAGCACCTTTATGTGTAGCTACAATAAGGGGGGGGGGGGGGTGAAGCCATTTCGAAGACTTGAAAGAAATTTCCCTTTTTTCCCTTACACGAAGGAAAATTCCCCCCTTATGCTTCTCTCGCTGTGCTTCCCAGCATCCCACGTTCTCCCAGAATGCAACACATCTCCACGAGCTGTCATTGGAAGAAGGACACAATAGCCGGACCCCCCAAACAGCTACTTGTAAACTCTGGAGTCCTCCTCGCCTGATAATAGTTTCTGCATGATAAGCTCAACCCCGACACTCTTCTTCCACACACAAACACAAACGGTGGCCCTCCATGGCCTCTGGTCCCTCGCAACATATTCCTCAGTGGCAGCAGATACAGCATTCCAGCGGCAGAGAATCGAGGAGGTTGCAGAAGGTGCAATGAAAAAAGTTGACGGGAGAATTGATCGTCAATATCCGATGACATCCAACTACTGTACTAAAAAAGTGGTCATGACCATTTAAAAAATATTAATGCTATTACAAAGCTGGGTTGTTTAAGGTCCAGGAATTTTAAACATTCAATTCCGGTTCAGGAGAGAAAATCGGCAAGCGTAAATGGGTTCTGGACCGTAAAGAACCTTTTTATCTGTAAAGTATTTCAATTCGCTCCAGGAATCTTTTTTTTTTCCAGATCAATTTAAATACAAACACAGTCCAGGAACCTTTTTTCAATGAATCAATACGCAACTTAGACCGAAATTAAATTGTGCGAAAAAAAAGGTTACGGTCATGTTGTGGAACCCAAAACAACCCATAAGAATTTATGCGTTCCTGAACCTTTAACAACACTGTTACTAAGTTAACCGTAATTAATGTAATTTTAATTTTAGAAATATATTTATGGTGCACACAACTGTAATCTCAAATCATGAAATACGAGGGGCGATCAGGTTGCTCCGACCCTAACATCAAAATTCATGAGGACTTGGTGGATACATTAGGGGACAGTGCTCCTTCATACAGTATGGTGAAGAGATGGTGGCGTCAGTTTAATTGTGGGAGAGAGTCGTGTGAGGATGAACATGCAGGTGGAGCACCAAAAACTGTCATGACGACCAAAAACATTAACAAAGTCCACGATGTCGTGCTGAAGGATCGTCGAGTCACTATCCGTCATGTTCCTGAGATGTGTGGCCTGTCATATGGCACTGTGCAAAACATAATTACCCAGGAATTGCAAATGAAAAAAATTGCTGCGAGATGTGTCCCTCGAAACCTCACCCCAGATCACAAGCGCACCCGAGTGCTCATCAGTCAAGAACTTCTTGACAAGTTTCGTGCTGATATAGGCGATTTCCTTGCCCGATTTGTAACTATGGCTGAAACATGGGTCCTCACTTCGACCCAGAAACAAAATCACAAAGCATGGAGTGCAAACACCCACATTCTCCACCAAGGAAGAAGTTCAAGGTGCAAACGTCAGCCAAGAAGATGATGGCCTCAATTTTCTGGGACTGCAAGGGTGTCCTTCTTGTGGACTATCTACAAAGAGGCCAAACCATCACTGGCACATACTACAGTGACCTAATCAAGAAATTACGTGATTCCATCAAGAAAAAGAGACGTGGGATGTTGACCCGTGGCGTGCTCCTTCACCAGGGCGATGAACCTGTCCACACCTCACGCATTGAGAGGGCCGCTATCGAAGATGCATCGTTCGAATTGCTGCCCCACCCACCCTCTTCCCCAGATTTTGCCCCCAGTGATTTCCATTTGTTCAAACATTTGAAGAATAACATTCGTGGGCAAAAATTTTATGATGATTCTGAGGTGATAAGGACTGTGGACTCATGGCTGGAGGACCAGTCGGAAGATTTTTTTTTTTTTTTTTTTTTGCAAGGTATCCACGCGTTGGAGCACCAATGGGAGAAACGCATTGGAGTTGCAGGGGAGTATGTTGAAAAATAAAAAAAATTGAAACCCTATTGCCGCTCTTTCTATGTTAGGGTCAGAGCAACCTGATCGCCCCTCGTATCTTTACTTTATGCAAAAAAGAATATTCAAATTTAAATTTCACGGATTCTTTACTTATAGGTCTCGTTCAGGGTGCGAAAACCTTGGGGAACAGCGGGGGATTTCCCCCACCAACAATCTTGGCCTAAAAAATCCCCCTACAAAAAATTTCCAGAAGGAGACTTTTTGTTAAAACAACAAAATATAAGCAATTAATTTTTACTTCAAAGATACTTTACTAAGGATAATATTGAAAACATGCACTAAGTACTGCGGTTGTGAGTGTTGAATCTCTCTCTTCTTCAAGAGATCATTAACAAATCTACATCAATAACAATAAAAGTAAAACAAGAATACAAGACAATTAATTATAACTATTAAATCTAATTGATTTATATTAATAGAAAGTAAAAACTGAAGAACGAAGTGTGTAAAAGTTAATAACAAGAGACAATAACTATTCATTTCAGTACGCTACGGTATGAAATTTAAAAAAATTATGATGAATTTTCTGAAACTACTACGTAAACAGTTATGTATTCGCTCATCCAGTAGATGGAGTAGAAACGACTCCAGAAGAATGTAATAATAATAATAATAATGGGGTGAAATTGATTGAGTTGGTGTTTTAAGTCCACTTTATGCACAGTAAGGCTAATCGGGACTGGTCCTACAGTTTGAAGTGAGATCCGAACCACTGTGTGCCTCCACCGGGTATCGAACCCGGGACCCCTTGATTACAAGGCGACGACGCTACCACTGCGCCATCTAGGAGGCAATAGGGTGAAATTAGTTTATTTTTATTAATTTCTAATAGTTATTATTGCTTATTAATCATGATAATTAAACTGATACTAATAATAATTATTATTACTAGTCTGCTATTCACGTTTCATCACTGACCTGAACTCCCCATCCCCCCCCCCTCTGCTCTTCAAACATTTCTGGTGAGGTCCGTGGTTTCGAAGTTACTGCTTTCCACGTTTATTCCATCCTCACATGTTTCTTGGGAGCCACCACAGAAACCTGAGGAGCAGAACGATGACGTGTCAGCCACGTTCCATCAGTAGGCGTGGCCGAAGGAGGAGGGGCAGCCGGGTGGGTGGCCTGGCACGGCAAGGGACCCCCTACGGAGAGGCCCCCTCCACAAAGCAAGCACCCGTGACAATGATGAATGCGTGGCAAGGATGGGAAGGGGACTTCAATCTGGAACCCTAATTAACGCTATTGTAGTGGACAACCACCGGTAAGGAGGTGGGATTGTCGTCCTACCACTTGCTTTCTTATTGACGCAAGTTATGTTTTTTTTTTATCATTCTTTATAGTTATGCTCCTCCCACAGCTTGATATTAGAGAAAAAAGAGGTACTGAAGAACCACGTGAAAAATTAGTTTTGGCAAGCACTTCTGAAGCCAGCGTGACGACACGGCAGTAAGGTGTGTTTGCTGGAGCCATTGTGAAATTTTTCACGGCCTTAGCAAGGAATTATGACCGTGCCCGTAATCAGTAGGTGGACATCGTGCTGTGGATAACACATGCGAGGGCGGATGTGCATGAAACACCTAGCAACACCCGGCCGCGCCACACACGTCGAGGGTCATCACTCACGCACGCTACACACATGGATGGTCTGGGAGTAGAAAGCAAGGTAGTCCGCCCAGTAAACATTCAGGCACCTTCCCCCTTTTTTGGGTCTGGTGTGTGTTTCCAATTAGATCTTCCTGTTTACCTTTAACGCAATCAGATATTTATGATAATATCCCAGCATTCCTCTTCGACAACCTCAAAAGCAGTGAGATTTTTTCTGGTGGTGAGCGAAGTAGCGTCATCAAAGAAAACACGATATTGAAGAAATAAATTACAATAGGAGATATCCATGTCAATCAGGAGCGTATATTCCAGGTTATCTACGAAGCCTAAAGCCTAGAAAGTACAATTCTGAACATAATGTCAATTCTGAAGTTGGCAACCTGAATTTTTAGGAGTTAACTAACTAACTAACTCTCTAGCCTTCCTAAACTCGAAGGTTCATGGCTGCAGCAACACAAACCTTCCATCTGTCCCTGTCCTGCGCATGATCAATCCGATCTTTTCCATTCTTACCGATTTCATTCAGGTCAATGTTATCCCTCCATCTTCGTCTTGGTCTTCCTACAGGTCTCTTACCATCAGGTTTCCCAGCAAGAATCCTGTAAACTCCTCTTTCCTCTCCCATTCGTGCCACATGGCCTGCCCACCTAAATCTTCTTCATTTAATTATTCTAATAATATCTGGACATGAATACAAATTATGTAGCTACTTCTAAATTATGTAACTTTCTCCACTCACCTGTCTCCTCATCCCTTTTAGGTCCAAATATTTTCCTAAGGATCTTATTTTCAAATACTCTCAATTTATGTTCCTCTTTCAATGTAAGGGACCAAGTTTCGCATCCATATAATAATACAGGAAAAATTACTGCTTTGTATATTTTAACTTTTAGTTTCTTAGATATTAAACGAGAAGACAAAAGTTTATGAAGAGAGAAGTAACATGCATTTCCTGAATTAAGCCTACTTTTTATTTCCTCTTTAATATAATTATAATTATATATAATAATTAAATATAATTTGTTAATATTACTCCTAAGTAGTTGAATTTGGAAACTGGTTAAAACGAGTTGTTATCAATAATTAGATTTTTATTATTAACTAACACTTGGTTTCGGCCTGTAAGCATATATTTAGTTTTCTCTTTGTTAACTTCCAAACCTATCTCTTTAGCAGTTTTGAAAAATATTTTAACATTATTCTTAATTGTATTTATATCATCCCCTAATAAGTCTACATCATCTGCATATGCTAACAACTGAGTCACACCATTTAATTTTAGTCCTTCGTTAGTATCTTTTGCCTTCCTGACAGCATATTCTAAGGCAAAATTAAAGAGCAATGGAGATAATGCATCTCCTTGTTTTAACCCATCATGAATTGTAAATTTGTTAGACCCATTACTACCCACACGAATTTTACTTTCTGTTTCACTTGTGCAATTTTTAGGAGTTGGATATCAAAATTCTTATAAGCTTGCAACCTGACTACCGTTGGGATGGCAACGTGGCTTTCTTGAAGACATCAAGAATGAGCCTATTAGTCTTCTCCCTTCCTCCATAGTCTAGGACCAGGTGTCATAGTGAGCTAGTCCAGGTCTTACCCTCATCAGACGCCACTAATGTCAATTAATTGATTAAATTAGATTCCAATGGCAGAAAACGTTAATTTATTCTTCTATTATTATTATTATTATTGTTGTGTTGATATTATATTATACGTGAGTGAGATCGTTTTGCCTCTGGGCCGAGATAGCGCGTGAACAACTTTGAACAACTCTTGGGCGTGGCGTGCATGTAGCCGGTGTTACCGCAGGTAACAGCAAAATGTAAAGAATTAAAAAGTTGTTTGAAAAAAATGACGACATTGTTAAATACGTTAATGAACATCGTTGCAGTCGAGTAGATATTGCCTAGGACATTTTTTCTGCAGCCGACAGAAGCGAAGAGGGAGGCCGTTCCGCTACTCTGAGGAGGCAACAAGGGAGAAGAGGGCGCCAATGCAAGGAAAGAGCGGGGAAGGACTTTATGGGGTTATTCATACCTGTTAAGGGGCCCTGTTGCCGTTCAGACCTACCGGATCAGCCAGTGTTGTCACATCGGATTGGCAGAAAAGAGCTAAATCCCGCCTAAAATTGGAATACCATTCCTGTGAAGCAACTAGGGGTAGACTGCAGAGCCAAGGCTGGATTGAACTACAACTCAGACCAGTTAGGTAATAGACGAAAATATAGTTCCTTGGTGTGATTCGTGATTTGGACAAACCTTGCTCCAAAATACTAAGTTGGCAACAGTAGTACGTACAGTTGGGCTTCCCTTCCACAAAGGAGCGGAGTTCTGTCGTCTGCTCAGTGCTCACCACACAAACGTCAAACTGACCCGAGAAAAGTGTAGTTCTTTCTTCTTCCCCTTCCCAAAGAAACGGAGACAGATGAAGAATTGACAAGGATCTACCACTATTCATTGGATTTTCGTGGTCACTGTCTCATGAGTGGTAGTTCTTTCTAGAAGTGTTTGTGGCTAAATCACTGTGCTGATTGCAAAACAAGAACGAAATGAACAAATATCTAGCTCGAAGACATGTTTTCTTTACAAGGGGGGAGGGGGCTGATAACGTCTAGAAAAAGTCACGCCACGCCACTAGGCTAGTACTCGTTATGCAATATAAATATAATTCTCTACATGCTAAATATATGTGCGTAAATAAGCGACACATTACGGGACGAAAATGCCGGCATCTGCGCCATGTCATGCGCTATCTAGGTCCACAGCCAAAACGAACGCACTGAATTATTACATTCATCTTTACCCAGAAGACTTGTATTGCTGCAGCCAGGGACGTAAATAAAAACCCCGTTCGAGCTTCGGGGCGCAGTAAGAATGATAAATGAAGAAAGACCGATAGTTCACGAAAGTTTTCCTTTCGGAATTAAAATATATTTTCAACCAAATACATTATATGTTTATGCCCCTACAACTGCAAGCAGAAAATGTTAATTACTTGCAAAGTAGAAAGTGAATTACCAGATTAGAAGAAAACCTTCATTACCTGAATAGTTAGTCATTGATTACGTCGCTGAAACGAAGACGACATACAAGAAAATGAGCGATTCTACCGTACTTTAGATGTTCTAGTAAATCAAGTAAACAATATATTTGAGAGTATGAAACAAATCAAAGAAAGCTTCACCCTTTTAAACCCCACCGGCGTAACGAAACACACCGACAGCCAGTTAGTGGAATCCGCTACTAATTTCTGAGAGAAATATGAAGATATAGGCTATCTTGCACTGTAGCTACAGAAATGGTTTGTTTTCGTGTCATTAGCGAAGTTGCAGAATTCCTCTTGATATGAAACAAAATTGTGGCTAGTAGCAGAATTCCTGGCTTATCTGTGAAGATTTCATCAGCTGAGAAGTCGTTTTCCAAGCTGAAATTGCCTCCCCGATGGTGCAGAGGTAGCGTCGCCGCCTTGTAATCAAGCGGTCCAGGGTTCGAGACACATAGTGGTTCGGATCCCACTTTAAACTGTAGGTCCAGTCCCGATTAGCCTATCTGTGCATAAAGTGGACTTAAAACAACAACTCCAAGGTAAAATTGATCAAAAATTACTTGAAAAGCACAATGACAAGAGTGAGATTGAGTGAACTTCGAAAGCGTTTGATCTTCAAAACTGGACTTGATCAAACTAGCACGATAATTTGCTTCATCAAGAAGCGCAGAGGAGTTGTAATGGGCATTTAACAATATCGTAATTTTTGTAGTGAATTTTCATGGGATAATTATAGCATATTTCCTTTTACAGTTTGTCTGTTGTCTTAACCTTCTGTACCAGGTTTCATTGATTTATATTACATATATGTATTGTCATATTTGTATATATCTAATATGAATGTATGCGTGAATTAATATTTTAGAAAACAGAGCTTTTTTTAACGAGGCGCACAACTGAAAGTTGCAGGGGGGGGGGCGCAGAGCGTCTTAGTTACGCTACTGGCTGCAGCCATAAACCTTCGGGTTTAAGAAGGCTAGAGAGTTAAGTTAGTTATTATTATTATTACAAAAAGGATGAGGTTTGATTGGAGCAACACAAAAAAATAGTTTCTGGTAAACAAATATCTATTTACAAGTAAATAGGCGACAAACGAACCAAATTGTTTTAGAAATCCTCAATATTTGTTTAGTGTTAGGAAAGAATTTGGGCAAAAAGTACCAAACTTAGTAAATGCCACTAAAATTTTTGTGTACAGTTACTAAAAAAACATTAACCAAATACGTTTCGTTAAATCAAGGAAATCAGTTTATCTGTGATGGCTATGACAATTTCAATTTTGCAAAAGATCATGATAATTTTTTTGTGGATTTTAAATAGGTCCATATCTGATAGGTTTGTAATTGATACTGACGTAGATGGATGTATTAAGCATTTAATAGCCTTTACGATTATTTGTAAAAAGTATTAACTTATACCTTTAATAGAGTAAAGAGTGTTTGAGAATTTGTTCTAGATGACAAGGAAACTGAAAATGATGATGATAAACAAGAAGAAAAGATACAAGATCAAATATAAACAAAGTGGTAAATTTTAATATTATGCAAGTTATTCCAATATAACATGAGATGCTAAAATAATGATACATTAGTCCAATTGAAAGCCCGCTAAAATTTGAAGGAAACACTTATTTATGACTGGAAATGAAAGTCAATGACTTTCGGACGCCATCTTGGAAAATGGCGGATATTTTGAGTAATTAAAGTTTTAATGATTTAATTAATTACGCTGGTTAATGAAAATATTTGGGCCTAAAAGGGACGAGGAGACAGGTGAATGGAGAAGGTTACATAATTTAGAAGTAGGATGTATGGTAACCTGATGGTAAGAGACCTGAAAGAAGGCCAAGACGAAGATGGAGGGATAACGTTGAGATGGACCTAAAGGAAATCGGTAGGGATGGAAAAGAGTATATAGATCTTGCTCAGGATAGGGACAGATGGAAGTCCTGTGTTGCTGCCGCCATGAACCTTCGGGTTCAAGAAGGCTAGAGAGTTAGTTAGTTAATGATTAACTAGTGGGGGGGGGTTAAAGGTGGAAGAACACCATTTCTGTGATCAGGATAACTACTGCAAACTTAGATATTTCGATCTGGATATTTAGGATACATTAGAATATTCGCCCAGTACTATATTTGAATAAAATCGGTCAACGTGCTTCAATATGGCGAACGATATATCGAAACATCTCATTCACATACATCAAACATAAAGAACACACAAAACCAATCCATAAACAACAGAAAGGCATTTATTGTCTCAATGGGTTGAACAGTGAAGTAATTTTGATTTGGGGGCAAGTTTCATTTACCTTACTGTACCCTGTATCAGCTACCAAAGAAGCAAGGTCGCGCATGGCGACAGAAAAGGGGAGGAAATCGAGTCTGCAGGGTGAAGCATTACACGCTGCTGCAAAGGCTGGTAACTGCAGTCGCTTTTCTCCCCCTCCCCGTAATGCCGTTCCCTCTCACGTGTTCATTTGTAGAGCCGTCTCGCATCACTACTTGCGCAGACTTGTTTTCGTTCGCCAGCTCCAGAGATAGTTGGGACAGGGTATAAGTCTCGAACGACCTAGCTATACGGCGATATGTGAATTTTACTGGCTTCTTCTACCACCGTTAAAATTTCTGAAAGGAGGACCAGTCCCCATGAGGCCACGTCTGGCTACGCTCTGCATTATTTCCTTTTAAATTTGGGGTTGCGGGGGTAAGGGGGAGGGGTTTGTTCATCACCTAGCTTAATGACCAGCAGCCTCTCGCAGCACGGTCTGCTTGAAGACCACGGAGCAGGGGCCGTGAGATAGGTTGGAAAGTTCCAGACGGCAGTACATCACACGGCGCGAACGGTAGCCGCTCCGTCCTCGTTAACCGGCGTGAGAACGGCCACTCCATGCGAGAAGCATCCCCTCGGGGAGCCGTAAGATCCCGCTGCGGTACAAATGAGTCTATTAGCGCGATTTTAAGCTGGCTAAAACTGCTTTAACTTATCACCTGGGAATTATTTTCGGAGGTGGAATCGTACGTCGTTCCCGCTGATTGACATGCCATTTGTAACTCTTGTCACTTTCTTGTAACTTCTTCCAATCTTATTTTCTCTGCCTCTACTTGTTCTTGTGCTTTTTTTCTCGCTACTTCAATTTTTTTTTATTTATCTGCTTTTCTTCAGATATGACTTATTGTCTTTTTCACTCTCTTTCTCTACCTGTCCGGCTCTCTATGTGTTTTGTTGATTATTTCACTCTTTCTCTCCCTTGGTTCTTTATTTATTTCCCTTTCTCTGTCGCTTTTCTCTTGCTTTGTCGTTCCTCACTTCATCATTTCTCTTTTCTCTCTATCTCTCTTTGTACCCATAATACACACCAGGAGCGTATATTCTAGGCTAGCCAGGCTATCTGCGAAGGCTGGAGTAAATAATATTATTCATATCAGTGAGATGCTGGTTCTGGAGTTGGCAACCTGATTTCTTAGGAGTTGGCTACCTGATTTCCTATGAGTTGGCTACCTGATTTCTTAGGAGTTGGCAACCTGATTTCTTATGAGTTGGCAACCTGATTTCTTAGGACTTGGTAGATTTATTTCTATTCATAGCCTAGGACCACGTGACATTGTGATACAGCCCAGCTCTTGGACTCAGTATACGCTACTGACACACACATAATCCTCAATATGTGAATATTCTGAACTTATTCTTACGCTACCACCAAGGGGGTCCAGGGGGGTCTGGACGCCCCCTCAAAAAGGATTACAAAATACTAATATTAAATGATGAAAATATACTTGTTATTTAATATTATTAGAAGGCAAGGATCATTAGGAATCATACGGCTTTGGATGACAATACCTAAGAAGATCTATGCGAGATTTATTACTACTTACAATAATATGCATAAAATATTACCAGGAACGTTACTTTTCGTCAACTAGATCTAATATCCTTTTTTGATATTTAAGAAATATTTAATTCTTTATCTATTTGACATTAATTTCGTTGTCAGGGCAGTTGTTCTTTTCACAAAATTTGCCGACCTTAACTATACGTAAGCTAGATAATGAATACGTGTTGTTATATCACTATCCTTGTACCGTCTTGTTACCTATCCACGCAATAAAAATATTAATTAATTTGAATATTTCAATTAATACTGCTAGGGTGAATCAAAAACCAAGTTACACCCGACCCGTGTTCCTGTAGCAAGACAGATAAAATAATCACGCTTGGTGGCAACACTGTCTGGAATGTTTTCTTCACACACCAGAGGCATGGCGCTTCGTATTGAGGTGACGTCCAACATTGAGGTGCGCTCCGTCGTCCGATTTTGGTGGGCACAAAGGCATAATCGGAGCGAAATCCATCGCCAAATTGTCGATGTATGTGGTGAGAATGCAATGTCACGCCCGATGATTGCAAAATGGTGCCAGATGTTCGAAAAGAGGGAAGATCGAACGTGAACGACGAACCGCTTGTCGGGCGGCCTGCAGTGAACACTATCGACAACGCGGAGCGTGTGAATGCAATCATTGTTGCTAACCGCGGGGTGAAAATTAAAGATATATGCAAGTGAACTGAACATATCCTATGGTAGTGCGTCAATGCTGATTCGTGATCAGATGGATTATCGTAAACTGTGCTCTCGCTGTGTGCCGCGCTTGTTATCCGACGGGTACAAATATCAACATTTTGATGCTGGGCTTTCATTTCTTCGACGTATTCCACGGATGGTCCGCAGTTTCTGAGCAAAATCATCACAGGAGATGAGTCCTGGGTGCACCAATACACTCCCGAGACAAAGAGGGCATCCATGGAATGGAGACACAAGGATTCGCCACCACCAAGAAAAGCCAAAACCTGTCGAAAGGTCATGCTGACGATCTATTTCGATTCCGAAGGCGTTGTTTACAGTGAGTTTGTGCCCCGAGGAACAACAATGAATGCCGCAAAATACTGTGAGACTTTAAAGAAACTGAGAAAAGCCATTAAAGATCGAAGGCCCGAATTGAGTGATGAGGTTGTTGTTCTTCACGATAACGCTACCCCCATACAGCTGGTGTCACACAGGATTTACTGCAGAAATTCAAGTGGGGAGTGTGGTCTCACCCTCCCTATAGCCCCGATTTGCCACCTTGGACTACCACCTTTTCGGTCCGCTCAAACAAGACCTATTGTCCATTTTTTTCCACTACGAAGTGGATGTAAACAAAAGCACGTGTTCTGGAGAAAGCCAGTGCAGCCCTATTGGTGGATTCTGGCAATAGTCCCTCCGCAGACCTTTTGCACCCTGATAGATAGTCCATTCAATGCCGTCTTGAAACTAGAGTAATACAGCATTGTATGCTGTTCAAAGCATTTACTAACCTTATCCTTTTTTATGAATTCATAACCATTCTTTAGTAAAGCACCTATGGTGACATTCACTCATTTAAATTAACGAAATTCCCGCTACTTGTCCGTCACTCCGTGTTGTTCAGTGTTGCAAATTCGCAATATTAAGTGCAGTCTATAATCTTGAAACACAGGACTAGACAGAATCAGAAAACATGATTTACACTGACAGTAACTGACATGGGAATCTCTAGATTACACATGTGTTGATGTATATACCACAAACACGCACACACTACTTTCAACTTCATGCGTTTTATCTAGAATGGTAAAATCAACACACTGCAAAAGATTGTAGCGAAACCTTTGAGAAAGCCAAATTGCTTGGTGCAAATACAACCAGTGATGCTTAAAATCGTACGGAATATTAGTTTAGCATTTATTAAATGATCCACCTATGCTTCCTTTCCTTACTTCCCACATAAAACATGCTCAGATTTCAGGAACCTGAATTCCCCCAGCTTGTCAAAGAAAAATGCCAGATGCATACACTGGCAACTGCTTCCAGGAAGGAATTTGTAGAGGGCGGGGACACAAGCTTTTGGCGTTACAGATGGGCAAACTGTGCCATTCAGTGTTGCTACCCGACCTTTATAGAAACATCGTTACAATTTGGTAATATTCCAAAGCTGTTATCGTATCTAATTGCTACATAGCCAACTTCGCAACTACAAAGTTTTATTAATGTTCCAACACGCGTGTACGTAATAAGACATTCACATTTCTTGTATCTAATTCATAAGGGAAAAACTAACATAGTTGGAGACACTACTTCTGGTGGTCAAGAATCTTCCGAAACACTATTACCCTCAAGCACACGGCTATTTATAGCTTTCCTCCCCTCGACCCTGCAAAACCTGCCCTCCTCTCCCTTGCCGTGTGTTGGTTCTCGAGATTTTGCGTAGTGTTTATAGGTTGTAAGTATCATTGAATGTTGATGTGGCTTCAATAGCAAGTGTTACAAAACATCTACATTTCAAACCTTGAGCAAGTGGCGATACCAAAATTGCGGGGAATCCAGAGTATTGTGTTGAATCGTTAACTTCTGAACAGGTGTCTTAAAAACAAGGATTTATGCGGTCCGCAAGGAAATTCAGCCGAACAAAAACGCGGATGGCACATTTTAGCCGATTTTGTACTTGCTGCCGTCAGCAGGAAAGTGGATGTTTGTTTTTCATGGATATGAGTTTGTCTACGCTGGTTAAATTATTGCATGATTCATTTGGTTTATTTTACTTCGCATTTCTGCCACACTTGATTAATCGCGAGGATGAGGATGAGTGATGATATGGTGAAATTGATGAAATAACACTCACAAAGAACATCCATGCCCAGGCCAAGATTCAAACTCGGGACTCCTGACGTCGTAGCGCACAGTGATAACCACTCCGCCAGCTGTGTGAATTCTTCTTACATGGTATATTACCATTGACGAGAACTGACATCGTAAGTGTTTACCTCTATTTTATTATATTTTCTACATCTCTCGTATTTACAACAGTGTTCATTTTAAAAACTAATATTTGCACATTTTTAAAAGCCACTTTAGTTTCGAAACGTTGTGAAAAATACTGACACTGAAGCTAACACGTGCGCTAGGAGGGAGGGGCAAGTGCTGGCGAATAGAAAGTGGGCACCGCGCGCATTAATACAAATTTCGGTAACTTATTGGCCACACCTACTTCGTTTTAAAGCTGGAAACAGTATAGGGGGTCAGCGTTTCGCGTCAGGTGAGGAAGTGCAGGAAGCAGTCTCAAAGTGGTTCAAAGAAATTGAACGGAATTTTTACACACAAGGAATCGAAAAACTGGTCACACAATACGAAAAGTGCTTACCTTGGTGACTAGGTCGAAAAAAGTTAAATGTTCATGCGTCTTCGTCCAATAAAGTATTTCATTCTATTTGTGTTTTTTTTACAGGGGGTGTGTAACTTACTTTTTGATTCACCCACGTATTTTAATTAATTTAATATAATTATAATTATTTTAATTTAAACATTATTGTTATTGCTATTATTATTATGAGACACTTGGTTAGGACCCCCCCAAATATATTTCTAGATGCGTGCCTGATTACATCACTTCCTACTCGATTACTATACTCTGTCCCGGGAATGTCTGGAGCGAGCGAACGTAAGCAATTGTCTCTGCGCAAGTAGTGACTCGAGAGGGCTCGACCAATGAACAAATGCGAGGGAACGGAATTGCGTGGAGGGGGAAAACGACTGCAGTTTCCAGCCTTTGCAGCACCGTGTACTGTTCGTTGCGCCCACTCGCTCTCTTCCCTTCTTGCGCGGCCTTACTCCAGAGATTCGAGGGATAGAGTATAGTTAAGATATTTTGGTACGACCAATAGTGAAAACAATCCTATAATAACACAGAAAATATGTACTTTAAGCATAATATATTTTGTGTCCTAAATTCTAAACCAGAACTGTTCTCCACCCCAAGAACCAGGCTGGTCACACTCTTTTTTTATTTATTGAAATTTCCAGTACAGCAGAAGCCATTTTAAACAAGAAAAAAACAACAGCAAAACACAAGACTAAGATTAAAAACACAAGAAAGGATAACATAAAATAAACAGTACAAAACAGTACCAAGGCAAACAGATCAGTTTCACAAAAGCATTACTTATGTACAATTTTTTCTATGTTGGTGATTAAAAATGAATCTGTTTCGTTTGAGATGATATTGAACTGATTCGGTAGCGTATGGAATTGTAGTGTGTGAAAGTTTCATTGCTCCGTGTTTTATGTCTAGTCACTCTGAGTGAGAGTTCGTGGAGTGGGATTCTGCATCTTAAGTTTCCATTTACGATCTTGTATAGCAATTTCATAACTGCAACGTATCCACGAGTTTCTGGAGTATTAATGTGCAGATTTACAAGCAGATCTTTCTTAGGTAGGTGTCTCAGGATCAGGCACTCTATATCGAACGATGGAGAGGAAAAAGCTGAGAACACTCTCGATCTGGGAGGTATGAGAAGGGGAAGCCATGTTCCAGATTGGTGAACAGTATTCTAGAATGGGAGACACAAATGTTTTGAAGTAAATGGAAAGTGCTTTCGGGTTGTGGGTTTCGGTGAATCTGTAAAGTAGGCCTAGCATGCGCATTGCCTTTTTTGTGATGGTTGATATGTGATTATCGAAATTTAGTTTTGAATCTATGAGGATACTTAGATCTTGGTGTTGTGCTTAATTAAAACAATTTCTGTTTCATTACAATATTTTATTATTACACCATATTGGCTATTTCAGAGGTTCCTCCATGAATTCTTTCTCTATCTATTTATGTATCTCTGTCCTCAGTGGCGGCGATTAGGGGGGCGAGGGGGGCAGTTGCCCCCACTTTTCTACACTTTTTTCTCCTGTACTATGCTAAACCTTATCTACAAAGGGATATACTATACTGTCTTTGCCCCCGAAGTTTTGGAAACCAATCGCCGCCATTGTCCCGCTTTTTACATTTTTCTTGCTTTTTAGGTCCGTTTCTTCCCCCCCCCCCTCCCCGTGTGTTCTATATCTTCCCTTTTCTACCACCTCTTTGATCTTTCTTTCTAATAATAACGTATACATAACATCAAAATATCTCGATTTTGACCCACCACGAAAGGTTTTCTGTATCAACCGATGACAGGGAGTGTGAAATTTTCATTTTCGTACCTAATCTCTTCCGTCAGCCACCTTTAGTATTCAAAGCACCGCATTACCTAGAGCAAGCGACCCCTACCATCCACATTGAAGCGTGCCGAAACCGTCCAATCGGGCAACAATAGTCAAGCAATTAGCCCAAGAAACTGGAAGCCGTAATGCAGAGACAGTTGTACGTATCCTTGCGGGCCCATTAGCACGTCGATATTGCTTTCAGGGCCACCTGTTCCCGCGAGGAGGGGGCCCTCCGCAAGTAAACAGAAGGTTAGCTACTCGAGCACTTTGTTTCCGCTGACCGTTTCCCGAGCGGAAGGAAGGCTATTGTTCCCCCGGCGCCCGTCGTTCCCGCTGGAATCGGGGGGCGGGGGGTCGACCCCTGGAGACGTGATTTGGCCGCTAATCACTGATGCGCTGCCGTAATTGACCGACACGCCACCTTTACGGGCGCCTAGGGTGCGGGAGTGATTTTCTTGAGTCGGCCATAATTGAATCAAGCGTCCGGTCCCAGATGGCTGGTCTTGTCTTCGGGAGAGAACACGATCTCCTTCCATTGGGGAAGCGGCCATCAATCACAGAGTTCGGGGGCTTCTTTCCGACCCCCCCCCCCCCAAGCCTCCCCAATGTTCGTAAGAGGGTTTCACAAGCTGCAAGCTACAGGGGCTTCTTTTGGCAAAAACATTGGGCGGGTTTAATCGTACTACGGGAAAAATGCGCTCTCGCAATAAAAGTGGGGAAAATGCGCCCTCCCAAGAGTAACCACATTAGAAAGTGGGAAAAATGCGCCCAGCACACATCATCTCCACCAACTTATCTATTCAAGGGTTCGAATTCCCGGTTATCTAACTCTGTTCATTTGTTTGCTTCTATCGCACACCAGGTAAGCTTTCCAATGACTCAGTAGTCATTACCAACCCATCTCTGGCACAGGTCAGGTGTGTGCGTTTGTGTTTCTATTTGTGATGGCTGATTTGACAATCACCGAGACGAACAGAGGCAAGCCGTGTGCTCTGTTCAATGGATTTCAATATCGAGTTAAGAAGAAGACGGATGGGAAAACTACTTGGCTTTGTGTTAAAGAGAAGATAGAGAAATGTAGAGGACAGTTAGTTTCGAAAGGAAAACAAATCATCAGCTCAACAGATCACAAGTGCAAACCGGACGTCGCCAAAACAGAAGTCCGAATGAAGCGAGTGGCAGCTAAGAAGCGAGCAAGAGAAGGTGACGAGTCTAAGCTCTACCAGCTCAAGGATTCGACCTCGTGGCGGAAGTTCCTGTGTACTCCAGCTTCAAACGTAGCATGAACTATGTGAGGAGGCAGGCAGAAGGAGATCGTCGGGATCCGAATTCCAGACAGAATATCGTTCTATCCGAAGAAGACCTGAAAATGGGCGACATTTCAAGTTTCCTTTTCGTAGATGAAGGAGACGAGCAGAGAATCCTCGTTTTTGTAGCTCCAAAGGCAGGGAAATACTGCAGAATCACAATCAGTTCTTCATGCACGGGACTTTCAAATCGTGTAGCAAGCAGTTCACCCAGCTCTATACAATCCACGCAGACCTTGGCAGTATAGATAACGAGACGAATATCGCTCCATTAGTATTTGCCTTCCTGCCCAACTGTGGCACTGTGGAGATGCAAAGCACCGCACGAACAGTGCTGTCGAAGGGTGGAACAACAAGCTGCAGGAGAAAGTTCGACTTCATCCCAACTTCTACACCCTTCTGAAGACGCTGAAGCAGGAAGCGGAATACGGCGGATACAAATATGACAGGGCTAGCATCGGTTTGGAAGGAACGAAGAGGAAACAAACGTACATAAAACTGGATGAACAGATTAGCAAAATTTTACATACTTACAAAACAAGCACACCCAAGGACCATACCAATGGCCTGAGAAGTCTGGCGTACATCCAAAAAATGGAGTCTTGTGTGTTGGGCGCATTTTTCCCACTTTTATTGCGAGAGCGCACTTTTCCCGGGCGCATTTTTCCCGACACCCTACGTTCTATCACCAGCAATAAAAATCAGACACCTACAGTGCAATCACAGCGCAGAACGGTTATTTTGACAAAATCTTGTCTCCCTACTCGCTGCTTCGGGGAGGAGGGATTTTAAAGTTGCCGCTTCTTGCCCAAGCACTAGGCCTGATTGATTGTTTGACCGCGAGTTTCTTCGTAGGTAAACGCGGCAACAGAGGGTCACTGCCAGAAAGGCGGGTCTTGCATCGGGAGATACCGCGATATCACTAGAGATCCTGAAGTGCTCGCTTCCCTGCAAGAAAATGGCGACTTTCACAGGTTCAGAAAAAGGCTGTGTCTGCGCCCATAGACTCCTGCATTTGGGGCTTTGAGAAAGACAGAATGTGCAACAGCGAAAGAAGAGAATAAGAAACGCCCTTGCTTTGGTGGACGAGGAGTTCTTGGGAAGGGTGTGGCAACAACTAGAATTTCAATGGGATGTGTGTCACATAGCTGGTGGAAGCCACAGAGACCATTTGTAGACATTCAGTGAAACTTGAAGTGTTACTGATCGATACACAATAAATATCATTGCTGTATTCCATATGGTTTAGTCGAAATAAATTCTCAAAATTGTTTACTGCATTACGAAACACCCTGTATTTCATTCATCTTCAAAGCCACATTTCTAGCCGCTTTTCCTCACTTTTCGCAATCCAAGTCCCTACATTACTCAGGGGTGGGGTGGGGTGAAGGAACTCCTCCCCCTTGCACATTGAACAACAAATCAACAACAACAATAATCTCGGTGTGTAAAAGGTGACTATTTTCGAAGGCACCCAAATGTCACCTCACACCCACGTAGTTCAGCCTGGACTGCATTTTGCAGACTAACAAGTCTCTGGCGACCAGTATAATCCTGTGTCTCCTGCGTTTTGTATTCTGTCCATGTGTGATAGTCCCTTCACCCATCTCACGTTCTCGATTAGCCAAAGGAGGCAGAAAGGCGAAGTGAAATACAACAAATAAATCAATTTTTCACTATCTCGGCACTTGTGGAGGTGATGTAATCAGCACCACCCTCCGGAAGCCGTTACTCCCAAGGGTTGTCCAAGGCACTATAGTAGTGTCGCCGTAAGAACCGGTCGCCATTCACAGCGGAGAACTGTGATTTTGATAAAATCCTGTTTTTCTGCTGGCTACCTCGGGGAGGAGGGATTCTAAGGTTACCGCTTGTTTCCCAAGTAGGGGGTCAGCGGTAGGCCTAATTAGCTGTCTAACTGCAAGTTTATTTGTAGGAAACAGCGGGTCACTGCCATAAAGACGTTTCTCGTCATCGTGGCCTCACTCTAATAGAGACTCGATGGACTCCAGAGCCATTTCATGCATGGGTATATTACAATTCCAACGAACGTGCAGTAGATAAAAATATTTCTCATTATACGTTTAAACAAAATGGTTTTCCATAACCATCTGGTTTTCTGGGACCTCCCGGTGGTGTAGTGGTTATGCCGTTGCCTTGTAATCAATGGGTCCCGGGCAGTCACGTATCCAGGAATTCCTTTGGGGGGGGGGGCTGAACACCATTTTTTAAATGGATATAGATAAAACCTCATAATTGTATGTTTAAGGCCAGTGGTGGCACCAAAATGGGGGGGAGGGGTGCAAGGGGTGCATTAAGAAGCCATAGTGTGATACTGTGGAGGCAAAAAAATGGGGAGCAACTATCCTCTAAATCGCTACTTTTTGAGGCTGTCATTTTAATCAGAACGTGAAATCGGAACATTTTCTACCACTCGACTCCTCTGTTTCCATGCATTAACATTGTGTGCCGGAACCATCTCAGTATGTGTGTTTGTCCATTTCTTCTCATCAGGCATCAAAACCTATATACCAGAAGTGTTATTACGAAGCTGTTACACAGGCACGGGGCATGCATACCGCGAGATTCGAACTGTGTGCTGGGAACTGGACGCAGACAGTTCTCGAATATTTCTCTCCGATTCGAGCCTGAAGCACTAATGTGTCTAGTCCTCACAAGTTTTCAGCTCTTACAAAAGCCGAAACCCACCAAATTATTCGTATTCAGTCCTAAGTACTCGCAAGTGTTCACAATTGTCTGTTGAGTGTGTGTCGAACCCAGTAGGCTTAAACAAAAGTATTTTTTATGCCACGAAATTCTCGGACTGCATACACGAAATTTGGTCCTGGCATAACTAAATCATCACTCAAAACTTTGATTTTCAGTTGATCTGTGCAGCTCAATTCCTTTTTAATAAACTGCTCCAATACCCGGTACTGCCGAAATATTCACTTTAGAGAGAGAGACCTTCGATCTCTTCGGCCCTCGACCCGAACTACTCGTAGCACTACACTGAGGCTCCAGAAGTTCCGCTGTCGTCAATGTCTTCAGTCTTCAGCTTTGGGCCCGAACTGGAAGTATGTAGTAGTAGACTTCGTTGCTTTACGGTATTTAATCCATTTCATTTTCGAATCACTAGATCTTAAAAAGCAACCAATGGGCACTGACTGATCACTAATCGACTGTATGAATTGTCACACTTACCTCTGAAGTCTCAACCTATTCTGTTGTACAGATCAACCGGGAAATTGAAGCCGCGTATTTATATCCTCATTATATCCTAAAACGTTCCGCAGATAAAACGATTCGGTAATATTGCCAGTAGTTCGACTCCTTCTCTTATTCAAGAACGTTCCTTCTCGCACTAGCCCCTTCCAGAGATTATAAATCGCCCTACGTGTTGCGCTACCTTTGTTGTGCAGCTTCCAAATGCTGACAAGTCTCTACATAGTGCTCAAGTGCGCTGCGACAACACCGAAAGCGCAAGAAAAGCTTACGTACAATATTATCAACAACAGGGTCTTGCCTTGCCTATTTCTCTCCTTAAATTATCGTCACATTATTCAACAAGACAAAAACCTAATTTTATGTAATGTAAACTGAAAAATTTCCTGGTGGGGATGGGGGGGGCCTCGAGCCACCTGATCCCCACTTTGGTTTTGATTGATTGATTGATTTGGTATTTTAAGTCACTTTATGCACAGTAAGGCAAATCGAGACTGGACCTACAGTTTAAAGTGGGATCCGAACCACTATGTGCCTCCAACGAGTATCGAACCCGGGACCGCTTGATTACAAGGCGACGACGCTACCACTGCGCCATCGGGGAGGCCCGATCCCTACCTTGGATACGCGCTATTAACAATAACAGGGTTACAGAACATTCTCCGTCTTGCCTCGATAACTATCTCTCTAAAATTATCATCACATTATTGAAGAAGCCAAAAACCTAATTTTATCTAGCGTAAACTGACAATTTTCTTAAAGGGGCTCCAGCCCCCTGATTCCCACCTTGGATACGAGCTATTAACAATAACAGGGTTATAGAATATTCTCCGTCTTGCCTCGATAATTACTTCTCTCCTTAAATTAACGTCACATTATTTTATTTAACACCACAGAAACAAAAAATATCATTTTATCTAGTGTAAACCAAAAACTTTCGGAGGGGCTCGAGCCCCCTAACCCCCCTTGAATACGTGCCTGGTCCCGGGTTCGATACCCGGTGAAGGCAGCTACACTCTGTCCCAACTATCTCTGGAGCAGGCGAAGGAAAACAAGTCTCTGCGCAAGTATTGAACGCTCTACCAATGAAGACTTTAGAGGAACGGGATTGCGTGGAGGGGGAGATAGTTGCTCCAGAGATAGTTGTAGCAGGGTATAGTCGCTCGGATTCGATTCTAAACTGTAGGCACAGTCCCGATTAGCCTATCTGTGCATAAAGTGGACTTCCTCAAAAGAACAGGCAAGGACAAAGACTTTGGATGAAGATTGTCACGTGCCGGAATGAGCGAAGCCAATGATAACATATGGGAAACAGTTGGTGAAAACGACAATAGATGGCAGCACAACTCGAAAACGGAAAGTAAATTATTAATGAATTAAGAGGAACTAGAAAGTGATTAGAACTAAATAAAACAAATAAAAGGGAATGAGTAGTGACTAAATAGTAGTAAATATAGAATAAAAAAACATAAAGGAATAAAGGAAGTTCAATGATTGATATAATCCTCATACGTTATACATATAGGAGATTAAGGAAGTTAAGCAGCCGATTAAAAAATCTGTCCTTTTCCGTCTGGCGAGAAGGAAACTTCTTGCTAGAGTTTTGGTTTTGTTCCCTTGGTGGCGCTATGTCCATGTTTGTCGCCCCAAAGCACTACGGTTGCGCTATCTACATTATAGTCGCACTGTATCAACGGTAGCGCTGGTATAACCGCGATCCTTGGTTGTCCTTTTGGTCCTTATCCTGGTGGCGCTATACCATGGACGCCCGCAGAATTTTTTCCAGGAAGGGGCAAGGAAGGAATTTTTTTCAGGGTGGCCAACTTGGCATATTTTCCCCAATAATAGTGTTCATCCCTCAAAAAATCCTTAAATTTGAATTTATCATGTTCGTGCAATAATTAACACACATTATTGTGGCTGAAATTAAATTATATGTGAGAAATATGTAATTTTTGGTTGACTTTCGTTTTCCAGGGGGGCCACGGCCCCCCTTCCGGACGCCCATGCGCTATACCCATATTTGTAGCCCCAAAACACATCGAGTAACAATAAAAACGAAAGGGAGGAATAAAAGGCAATTATTCAATAAAAAAGGAAAGAAAAAGATAATATTTCCATAGAAGAAGAAGAAAGAAGAAGAATCCTTCCACGAAAGAAGAAGATGACCTTTCCTTAAAAGAAGAAGGAAGAGAATTTTGTAATACGAATTCATGCATATAATCTTTGTATCGTAGAAATTTCAGAATATATATTTCCTTTATTTATATCCATTGGTATATATCGCTGTAGTTTGATTCACATTCCAAAGAATAGAACCCATAACCCTAGAGATTAACCGTGGTATACAGAGTGCACTCAAAACAGAGGTAGCAAGATCAGAAGAAACTGTGCAGACTTAGAAGATCATATTGCGTCACTCTTCTCAACGAAGTCCTTACCTTTTATCCTCATCGCACACCGCCCAGCCAAAGCTTGAAGTTTTAATATTAGGTTCAACAACCAAAGCGGACGGCGAAAACATCATTTTAATGCCCCCCTGATATGTAATTATGAATTGCCACATCTGCAAGGCATGGGCCATGAGGTGGAATGTTATAATAATAGTGACGTGGATATGAAACAATCAGAGAGATCTTACTTTGGAGAGGAGATGAGGACAACAGGTAGCTTGTCATGGGCCGGCAGAAAGCATCGGGCAGGGGGAGGGGCAAGTCGGTATCGCTTCCAGGCTGCAAGTTAACGACTCATGTCTCTTGACAGTTCCCCGCTGAGAGGTAATTGCCCGTTGTCAGAAGTTGCTGTCTTCGGCTCCGAGGCTGAGGCCCCAAAGATTTCAGGGGAGGGGGCTGATGGGGGTGCTTCTTTACAGCGCGTTCCCTCGACGTCCACGTGGAGTTTCAAGAGTTTTTTCAGGTATTTTCGCCGTAAAAACTCTGTTGCGAAACAGGGACTTTCACTGAAGATGCTGACCACGTACGGAAAATGCCCAACTGAAGGAAAAATGGTCAACAAATTGTGCTTATAACGGAGAAAAACAGACAAACAGCAGTGTTGCAAACATGTGGACGTCCGCAGTGAAATTACAATTCACTCACGATTCACCTATCTGTACATAAAGTAGACTTACAGTAAAACCTCGTTAATCCGGACTAATGGGGGATAAGTTGACCGGTTTAACGAAAGTTCGGATTAACTGAAATAACCTAAAAGAACAGTACCAGTGCATTAAAATTCCGTTTATAGCAACGAAACACGTTTATTATGGTGTATTTAAAGGGCATAGGCCTAAATACACTATACAGTACAGTACAAAGTCTGCGGGAAACAGAATCTCATCAGTGGTTGACTGCCTTTTCTTTGGAAAGTTCTCTTGTTATCTTCTAGCCACATTTAAAACCTTTCATTGTCACGGTATCTAGTGACATGTGAAACGCAGTTCGATATAAATTATTTTTGTTTATAAATTCATTTTATGCACAATCATGAAAGTGTGAGGTTTGATTTTATTTTGGGGATAAATTTGTATCCGAGGCAGACGTCGGGAGTTGGGAGACGGGTTTTTCCTGAGTGACAGCCGCCGCTTAGAAAACGACATATTTGCACCAACACGGAGAAAAGGAAAGATTATTTTCGTCGCGACCGGGCTTCAAGTCGCAGCGGGCGGTCGAACCCATGTTCACGGATGACCAGGAAAATCAGCTGGAGCCCAAGCCTGCAAGGATCGAAGACGCCTCGGTGACCGCGTTTCAAGACAATGGACAGAGGTCATTTCCATCCCCTGGGAAACCGAAGCGAAGCCACCTTAGCGTCCTTCCCAACGGACAAATTCGAAAGTGACATATAAACAAGAGTACTACCATTCCAGACACAGTTTTTACCCGGATTTTATAGAGAGAGCATCTCCACGCTACACTCTCGCGTGATTATTGTTTTGTGTCCGTGAACTTTGTTTCCTTACGTACCGTGAGCGAATTGGAGATAGAGAGTTACCAGTGTGCGCCTTATTTTGGTGAAGATTACGCGGTGATTTGTTTTTTGCCAAGCGTGGACTACATAATAATGGAGGGCTAAAAAAGAGATAGAGAAGGGGGGCCGTCGCCTCCCCGGCACCCGCAACGATGCAGAAGCCAGCCAGACGACGCCAAAACCAACCACTGCCCAAAGCCCGAAGGACGTTTCCAGATCGACGTTCCAACCGAAGCACGTTACCGGAGAGAGAGAGAAGGACGACTCCAGAACGACGTCAAATCGAAGCCCGTTACCAGAGAGAGATGATTGCAGATCGACGCCCAATTGAAGCCCGACACTAGAGATATTCCGAACCGGCGCGTGAGCACGTACAACCGACGCTAGTGACAAGAGGAACGCCCGAAGTACTGAGGAGATGCAAGTACACCATATCGTCGCAATTATTCTTCGTCGCGATCGACCTCGGAGAACAATTTCGCCACAAAGGAACCGTGTGCAAGTCCCGCGTCCAGGAGAGATGAATGACCACGCAATGTAGCAGAGTCCGGTAGAGTATACTTCAGAGGGTCTATGTCCATGTAAACGTGCATTGTTAGTATCAACACCGTACTGTTAACGCCGAAGTCTCACTTATTTGCAAAGTTACTCAGGAAACCCCAAACCTAATTTCCGTGTCTGATAATTTTTGGTATTGTTGTAAAAAAGGGTTATTTCATGTTCAGATGTTCTAATTTAATTTTCTGTATTCAGCGTTAGAAGCTCCATTTCATTTCTTTAATATTTAGTGTAAATTGTCAAAGTGTGCTCCATTTTTTGCGTAACCGACCGCCCTGTCGCGCCATTTAACTTGTCAATAGTTGACTGATGAGTCCTTTTTAATTGTGGAAAGCGTAATTTTTATTGCAAGGTCGTGCGCATAAAGTAGTATTATTTGTTGCATAATGGTTTTTGATGTAATTTTTGCTCGCGCCGACGATTGATTTGTGTATTTCCGGCAGCTGGAGCCAATTAAGTTTTTGCATCCCTATGTAATTGTGTAGTTGTTCTCATTGGACGAGAGAGGCTTATGTGTAATACCACCGTCCGAGAAACTTGTATAATGTCGTGCTTACGACTGGATGCATACGTTCATTCGAACGAAAGATTTAACCACGCCGACCCAATTGTCTTAGTTAACCGCTTTCCGAGGTTAATTTAAAGGAGCACAGGAGCTGGCAGACAAATGCCCTAAATTCACATAAAGGTTTAAAAATTAAAAGGAATGATATGTTAATGAGATCCATGATTTGTATCTATACTTCACATGTAAAAATATCTCGGAGGTGTGAAAGAGAGAAAGAGTGAATGAGTGAGCGTTTGAGGAGGCTTTGTAAAGAGTCTTTGATTGCAATATTTTTTTTTTGTTGTTACAATATATATTCACTTTTTACCGTTCGTCAGTGTTGTTATTTGACGTTTTTCAGGTACCGGATATTATGCTATTAGTGTGTTATGATTGTTCGAATCTACATATCCAAGGTAAACAAAAGAGTATAATATTTCAAGGTATTTATCCCCGCCTCGCAATAGTATGACAATAAACGACCGTCTCAGTACCGAACTTGAAAACCTGGACCGAGAGTCACGACCGGTTTCCCGTACACATAACGACGTTTGGCCCCGTGCACGGGTATGATTGACACGTCATTTCGGGGACCGTGAGTGCACTCGTTACATCATTGTGCTTTTTCTTTCCTTTTGCCTTTTGCTAGTCCGGATTAAGCGAAGTCCGGCTTATCGGGGTCCGGATTAACGACGTTTAACTGTATATAAAAACTTTAACATAGAAGATAGAGAAGTAAACAAGCGTGACAGAGAGAGAGAGAGAGAGAGAGAGATGAAAGAATAAGTAGACAATTTTAACTTATTCTAGGAGGTTCTCATGGTTGCAAACTATCGAGGGAATTGCATCTTTGCACATTATCTAAGTTGATGAAGCAAAAATGCTGTTCACACTGAATGAAGATGCCAGAACAACGATAGATTTCCGCGAACAAAATGACAGTGTTACCAACCTACTTAATAATTCAACGAATTATTTTACTTACCTAAGCCTAGAATTTCTCTCCTCTATAGTGCTGTCTGCAAAATACCGGTTTATGCATCCCAGGATTACGGTGATAGGCCTAATACTGCATATTTAGGAAATCTGAAAAAGAAAATTTAAAGGAAATTTTAAACTTTTAATGAAAATCAAAATGAAAGTAATGGGAGAATTAAAAATATATTTAATTCAGCTCAATGCATGTTACTTTTCCTATTAATAAACAGTTAACTTCTCGTCTATTTTATTATTCTACATCACTTTTCTACCTCTTGGGATATTAATTTTGCATGTAGTGTTATATGGTCAGTTGCTGACACTAAAAGAAAAACACAAATTAAGGTAGGGGGTTCAGGTTCGATACCCGGTGGAGGCACAATTTAAACTGTAGGTCCAGTCCCGATTAGCCTTTCTGAGCATAAAGTGGACTAAAAACAACAATCATTCAATCAACACATTACGAGTTTTTGAAAATGAAATCCTATGGTAAATATTTAAACCTAAAAAAAATTGTGAAGAAGTTAGTGTGCAAATTAAGCTTTTTGCTTGGGGAGGGGAATGCCCACTCAGTGGCGTATTTGTGGTTTCATTTTGGGGGGTAGGTTCTTTTGGGCTGTAACTTGCTCGGCTTAGGACATCAGTACAGCATGAGATACCTCAGGGTAGGGTACTTTATAATGCAATATATATATAAAGAAAACAACGTAATTAGCTTATAATGGTGATATTCTAATTATCGTTGTATTCTGAGATCATCAATATTGTATATCAACAATGTTTGACATGTTTCTTTATTAGCATGTACAGGTTGCTATTTGATAATCTTCTTATTGATATTTAAATATATATAACAGTTGGGCTGAAAAGTTCGTAGGCTGACTCATAGATGGCGTTACTAGAATTAAATCCATGTAATTTTTACTTAGTACTAACCTTCAAAAGATACGTGTATAAATTTCACAGCTGCCGGATAATTAGTTCGTGAGATATAGCATTGTGAGTGAAGCAGCTTTTGTTATTGTGAAAAAATGGATAAAAAAGAATTTCGTGCGTTAATAAAGCATTGCTTTTTGGCGAAAAAAAATACTGTTGAAGCCAAGGCTTGGCTTGATAAACATTATTCGGACTCTGCACCAGGAAAATCAACCGTTGAGAAGTGGTTTGCTAAATTTAAACGAGGCGAAATGAGCATCGAAGACGATGCACGCAGTGGACGCCCCAAAGAGGCTGTTACCGACGAAAACATCAAACAAGTCCACAAAATAATTTTAAATGATCGTAAAGTGAAGTTGATCGAGATAGCTGAGACTTTAAAAATATCAAAGTAACGTGTTGGACATATTGTGCATGAATATTTGAACATGCGAAAGCTGTGTGCAAAATGGGTGCCGCGCGTGCTCACAATCGATCAAAAGCAACAACGTTTTGATGATTCGGAGCAATGTTTAGCGATATTCAACCGTAATAAAATTGCTTCCCCATCCACCATATTCTCCAGATCTGGCCCCCAGTGACTTTTTCCTGTTTGCAGACCTTAAAAGAATGCTCGCTGGAAAGAAATTTAGCACTGATGAAGAGGTAATCGCCGAAACTGAGGCCTATTTTGAGGCTAAAGAGAAATCGTACTATAAAAATGGCATCGAAAAATTGTATGACCGCTATAATCGTTGTATCGCCCTCGAAGGCAACTATATTGAATAATAAAATCGAATTTTGTCAAAAAAATATTTTTTACTATGTTAGCCTACGAACTTTTCAGCCCAACTGTTATATATATAAATTGGATTATTCCTCTACGTGAATATGGCTTCTACTTCTACGCCGAATGATTAATTATCTCCTTCCTCAGGAACATAGAATTCTGTTTCCGCAGGAACATAGATTTCTGCTTCTCCGCAGCAATACAGACTTCTGCTTCTACAGGAACATGGAATTCCTCTTCCCCATTCCCCGCAGGAATATAATAAAATTAGTTTCATTCTTTGCCACAGGTGCTGCCATCTGTTATTGTCTAAGTCAAACACTTTCCTTATTATCGCTCCTATGGACACGTAAGTGCGTATGCAAATTTGTACAGTTAGTAAACTAAAGTATTGTCTTGCGGTTCTAAGCAAACGTGGTTCTAACCAAGCACATTAAATCTTATAATAACATCATAACTTTTACAAGTACACGTAATTTAGAAATTCTTAGTGTATTTACGTTCTAAGAAAACTCAAATTGGTACATAAAGGAAACTATTGAACTAGCAACACTGAAAGAAACCTGTCCAAATTTCAATTTTCCGTTCAACTTACTGATGTTGCGGGAAGGAACGTGGTCCATGACAAGCGAAGAAAGCTGACCAAATCAACTCTACTTACCTTGGCGGAAGGTTCTTGTAGTTTGTTTACCTTTTGTTTACCGAGCCAATTTTGCCAGGTAAGCACGGTGAAACCGGGCCAATTTTTAGCAAAATGCAGAGTTTAATTTAGATGACTGTAGCTCGGAGGCTAATTGCCCTAGACGGACGAATGAAGTGCCGTTATACGCGGAATGAACCGTAGATTCGGTCTATATAAAATTTATGCACATTCAGTGTATATATGGATGCGGGGAGGAGGAACCGGAAAATTCCAAAATTTCTGAAGAAAAATGCCCCTTTCCTCCCCCTCCGCCCCTGGACAACAAAGTACAGGACATTGTCAACATACACATGGAAATGATCGCAGCAAACTATTTTCAAATTGAGGTTCAACTGCACTATTGGCACTATTCTAGTGGAACAAAAATTCCGGTCTTTGTTGGGCACAAGGCTTTCTTTCTTCAGAGGAAGACGCCACAAAGAAAGCCGCCATTTTCCCGCCTTTTTATGGAAGAAGAAGACGTGCAAGGGTCCTTACGGTGAATATATGTGTTAACAATAAAATGTAAATGTAATAGAAATATGGACATTATGACCCAAGAACTACGACCTTGTCAAGGTATCTACATTCTACATATAGATAGCTGGTAAACAAAGGGTATACCTAGAGGTATCAATGTACTTATAGATAGCTGGTAAACAAAAGGTTTAACAATGAACGGAGCAGAGGGCTCGACCAATGAACACGTGAAAGGGAAAGTGAATGCATGGAGGAGAAAACGCGGCTGCAGCTACCATTAGCTTTCACCCCTTCTCTACTGTTATGCGCGGTTCCACAGATTCGCGAGACAACATCTGTGGATTCAACAATGAAGCTATAATTCTGCCGTCCCAGGAACCCGTGCGTAATCACAGCGCAGAACGGTTATTTTGACAAAATCATGGCTGCTTTTTTTTGGGGGGGCGTTGTCGCTTCTTGCCCAAGCACTGGGCCTAATTGGTTGTTTGACCGCGAGTTCCTTCGTAGGGAAACGCGGCAACAGAGGGTCACTGCCATAAAGACGCTCTCCAGGTATAGTGAGTGCTCATACAATATTTGCTGCGCTGTTACGTGCGCTGCGGTCTTCAGCGCATGCGCCTTAACAAGTTGGCGTGGCAGAGTTTAGACTCGCTTCAGACCTGCGCAGCCGCAGTACGGTTTTAACTTTTCCTTGTGGAGTTGCTGAGAACGTGCGGAGCCTGACTCGTTTCTCCGTCAAGGAAAAGCGACCTTGCATTCTTTCCTCGATCTCCAGGAATAAAAAGAGGAGAGACAGAGAAGAAAAACGCAAAGTGCAAAGCTTTTAAGACCTGCGGGGAATCCCCCACCACCAAGCCTTATAACCCAGACCGCATCATTCACTTATAAAAATGCTTTTCTGACGTTTGGAGAATCATCACGGAGTAGTCCAACCCGCTCTCTTGACATCCCGAAGAGTAGAGGCCACCTGTGTTCAACGGACGGCATCAAGATAGCGGGGGATCGCCTCGGACCCAGCGCCGCATGAATACATATTTGCATTTCGGATGCATGAGTTTAGAGCTTGCTACTCTTCTTTCACGAGGCACAGGACAATGTTTTCGAATTCCACGTGACAGGTTTCTGACAACCTTTCAGCGTTGATCTTTCCCCAGACCACCTGCGGACTACAGGGTAAGAGAGCGAAACAAAAAAAAAAAAAAAAAAAAGGAAAGAAAATGAAAAGGATTTTTCTGGAGGCGTGGTTCTTCCAGTATCTCGACAGCTTATTCACACTTCGGAACTATTTCTTACAGAGAGATGATCATTTTTAAGGACGTTGGATGCCCCTGGACCGCACAGCGCGCTTGTATATATATTTTTTTGGTATTGAAAGTGCAAGGTACGAAAAGTATGTCTACGGTTCGGTTCTTTTGGGTGGGAGAAAGAGGAAAACGAGGAAGATTTCATTTTCAGATAGCAACGATCTTGATTGGTCCGTTTGAATTGATTGATTTGCTATATTTTACTTCGCCTTTTGTGCCACTTTTGGCTAATTTGCGAAGATGGGGAACAGTAAATGATATGATTAAATTGATGAATGGACACTGCGAAAAGGTGGCCTCCCCTGTCCCTGGTTTAAATCCGGCCCTCTGGATTACTACCCTTGTATTATCCTTCCAAATCTCTCCTTCCACCTCACCCTGAGTGCCAAGCGAGCAGATTTATATTAACGCCGGAATTACAAAGGGGGGGTTTCACATAACATTTATATGTTTAGTCCCTGGTTAGTCCATGTACAGAAAGTGAATAAATATTTGGTTTAAAATGGACAGTACAGTAGTTAATAGAGTTAATTCAGCAAATCATAACATTTCTAGTAGGATTATATGGGTTTATTATACGTTGTTGATTGATTGATTGATTGAGTTTATTTTACTTCGCGTTTTCTGCCTCTTGGCTAATTTGCGAAGATGGGGAAGAGTTATGAAATGATGAAATTGATGAATGGACATTCACAAACAACCAAGCCCGAGCGGCATTCGAACCCGGGACCCCTAGTGTTGCAGCGCGAAATATTATACGTTGTTATATATATATATATATATACATATTTACATAACGTTTCCATGTGTGTCTTGCATAGACCAAATTAACAAAACTCTAAATCAACATAATTGCGCACCTATGGCTTACACCATCGGTACTTCCTTTACCGCAGAGTTAGCATAACTATCTCTGCAGGCCTATCCTCAGCTTAAATGATATTCCGTTCATTACAAATGCGTTTCCTTACGCCTTCACTCTTTCTTTTGGGCATCAATTATTTAATACGGAAATATCCACATATTCAAAGCTTTTTCTAAAAAGGGGACTTGGGACAGCAAACAGGGGTTGGCTTGCACCAAATGCTACATTCTTATATCAGTCTAGCCACCGAAAGTGGACTAAACTTGAGGAGATGTTCCTCGCCGCCGATCAATGGGGAAACACTGTTTTTTTGCTAAAGCCCACTGGCCTTTTTTATGGTCGGGGTAAACGCCCGTGGACGTGGACCCCGTAGCACTGGAAAATTCCACTGCAACGGTCTTTTTTAAGACACCTAGCTCCCCCAACCGGGAAGCTAAAAAACAGGGGAATCTAATATCCAGTAAAGCACAATCCAATAAGCACATACACTAATATCCAGGTAAAAGGTAAAAAAAAAAAAGGTGTAGTGCTCCCCTGTGCTTAGCACCACGCCCTGAAGGCGTATAGGGGGTGTGGGGGTAACGCCCCACACTTTCTTGATCCGGTCGTGAGTGGGGGTGATGTGATCAGCATCACGCCCCTGACCGCCTTTACCCCTCAGGTACCCATGTTATTCGACGCTAGGTGGGCGCCGGGGACGCTTACATCGTTAGAAAAGTTCCCGGATTTGAACCGACCGGGGATCGAACCCGGGACCTTTAGCATGGTAGTCAGACGCGTTACCGACTGAGCCACCGCGGCCATATCCAGTAATAACATAAAAGTACACTCATGGAAACATATTACTTAACCCTAGACCTTGTAGCTGGCCAGCAATTAATTAACATATTACCAAAACCAATAATGGTCAATACGGCCATTACAACACTCACAAACATCCATGTCCAGGCCAGGATACGACCCTGGGACTCCTGGCGTTTGAAATGCAGAGAAGAGAACTGCTCATGACGGATGTTAACATCCCTTGCACATAGTTTTATCTCTTCCTATTGTCCAAGGACGTATTTAGGGGGGTCCAGGGGTTCCGGACCCCCGAAAGAAGTACTAAGTACGAAAATTAAATAATGAAAAAATCTATTTGTTGTTTAATCGAAGCTTATTTATTTCCGTCGAACTATTTGAAAGGCAAGGATTATATTGCAAGATCTACTAATATGCATAGAATATTACCAGGTACTGTACGTTTCGTCAACTCCATCCAACATCCTTTTCTGATATTCAATGAATATTCAATTCTTTATCTATTTGACATTAATTTCCTTGCCAGGGCATCCTTTTTTTTTCAAATTTTGCCGACGTCGTAAGCTAGATAATGAATACGTGCTGTTATATCACAATCCTTACACCGTCTTTTTAATTACGTATTCACGTAAAAAAGTATAATCTTCATTAATTTGAATATTTCAATTAATACTGTCATTAATCATATTTTCAATCATTTTAATCTATTTAAATAAATTTTAATTTAAGCATTATTATTATTATTGGTTCGGACCCCCCCCCCCCCAAGTAATGTATTTCTAGATACGTACCTGACTACGTCCAGTCTACCTCTGGAACAAGTGAAAGAAAATAAGTATTGACGTGAGACGGCTCCACCAATGAACACGTGAGAGGGAATGGGATTGCGCGGAGGGGAAAAGCAACTGCAGTTAACAGCCTTCGTAGCAGCGTGTACTTCTTCGCTCTGCCTCCCTCCCTTCTCTGACGCTATCCGCAGCCTTTCTCCAGAGATAGGTGGGACAGGGTATACACAAGTATTGGCGAAAAGGAGAATGCACAGATCAAGATCGAACCACAGTTTAAATAGGGATCCTGATCAACTACACTGTGCTCGCACAGTGATTCGAACCCGGGAACATTTGAATACAATGACAATGTTAACCTTACCCTACACCGTTTGGCGTAGATTCCTTGTTCCTAGAGCCGGCCCCCGTGGCGGAGTGGTTATCACAACGTGCTAGAACCGCAGGGGTCCCGGGTTCGAATCCCATCCTAAGCATGGATGTTTGTGAGTGTCCATTCATCAATTTCATCATTTCATCACTCATCCACATCTTCGCAAATTAGCCAAAAGTGGCAAAAGAAGCGAAGTAAACTAAAGCATATCAATCAATAAATCCTTGTTCCTAGCAGTGTTGCCAGCAAATTGTGGTGTGTATATGTTTCGTCCTCGAGTCAGTGTTGCCATTTTCCCTTCGCAAAGGGCAAACTTTCCCTTATATAATAACAATAATATGGCATACTGGTATTTTCGTTCTTCCATGTTCGTATCACACAATTATAGCCAGACTTATTGCTACAGGACCAGATACCCAAGCATGAATTTGGATTTGTTTCATCGCTCATTTCGTAAGTTCACTTGTCCACATCGTCGCTATATTGACTGAAGTGTAGAAAAGCGACGTAAAATAAACAATTTTATAAATAATACGCATGTGCATATACGTAACTTGGCGGGGGCAAGGGGCACTTTCCCCCCAAAATTTTCAGGTTTGTTAAAATTTACAAGTTAAGGATACTATTGTTAACATCCTAAGGCCTGAGAAGCTAAGTAATAAATAATATTATTTGTGATTTCGCAAATTAATCCTGGGCACTATTTTTATGGGATGAAAAACTTTTTGACTCTGCCGCCTCCCCAAAAAGTTAATGCTCAAGTTCGTACGTGTAGCCAAAACGTGCAGAAAAGCGACGCTAAAAGCATTAAGGGCATGCGGGACAGTCTCCGCCCGGCTTTTCCCTCCGAGTCAGTGTTGCCAACTTAGCTCTCTTGGAGCCAGATCTGGCTCTTTCCTGCACTCGTTTGCTTGTGAACTGGTGCGCCCGCCCCGTGCCTCAAACTACCATCGCTGGTTCCGGCTCACACAGACCAACTTTTGCCATGATTATACATTTTGCACGTGACGTAATATTGTTATATTGGCTGCGTCGCCCCATCCCATCTTACATCCCCAGCTACTTTTTTTATAGCGCCGTGTTGACGTGAAATTGGCATAATATTGTTATCAGAGAATCCTTTATTTTCGATTTCGTATACGATCATGAGATGGGTGATGCCGCCGGATCTAGATGGTGAAAATTAAGAATAACTTGTCATCAATTTAGAGTTAACGGTAATTGCAGCACCCCACCCCTTTGACAAGTAACATTACTCTAGGAAGCACTTCGTAAATCTAGCTCCTTCAAAGTCAGTTTTAACTCCATTTAAGGTGAAATTTAGCTCTTTTATGCGCACCAGGTTTGGCAACACTGCCAGGAGGCAAGGGGAAATGCACTGGGCATATGGGAGTATTTTTTGATTTGTTATCTTGGGAATATCAAACTTCCGATGGAATAGAAAATGATATCAACGGGAAGAGGGCAGTTTGAAGAAGTGATTGCCCAACAGAAAAGTCGAAACTCCCATTTGATTAGCCGTAACTTGATGCTGAAGTTGATTCCCCATAAGGAATACATGGGATTCCGAAAATTCGTATTATTCATATTTTTTACAGGTCGTATCTAGCTTAATAATCAACTTTGAAAAACGCTTCGACCTGCCACATGTGGAGAAATTCATACTCTCTTGTACCCCCACGTTTTTCTTCAGTAGCATTGCCCATTCCGACGATATTCAAATAAATGCACATATGGTGCGTAACTGTATCAACGGAAGTGTCCCTTTCGAGAATGTGTTCAGCTTATTCAACATACTTTACCCTCATTGTGTCAGCTAATGAAATTGAAATTGTTCTCTTGTTCTGAGAGAAATAAGGATGTTATTCCAGCCCCCGGTTCTTCAAACAACCCAGCACGCGTATATCAAATCTCCCATCGAGAGAATGCTCAGTGTCAACAGGCTCGCCACCAAACTTGTCTCCGCGCGGTCCAAACTCGTGGGAGTTCGATGGTCGTTTAGGCGAATGAATCACCGGCAGGTCACTGGACAAATATCGTTCCCTGAAGGTCGATACGTGGCGCCCAACTTTACCGTTCGCTGGGGGTGGGTCGGAGTTTAATGTCTGAATGGAACGTGTGAGTTTACACCTTCGACTTGAGAATGAACAACCGACTTCTCAAATTGAAGTTTGTTGCAAAGCTCAACGCAAGCACGGAAGCAAATTGGGACTTCTAGCTACATTTTGAAGTGGGGAAACTATAACCACTGAATTTTCACCTATACTCTGTCTCAGTTATCTCTGGAGCAGGTGAACGAAAACAAGTCTCGGCGCAAGTAGTGACGCGAGATGACTCCACCAATGAACACGTAAGAGGGAACGGGAATGCGTGAAGGGGGAAAGCGACTGTCTCGCTCTGCCAACTCAATTCCCAACAATGATTACAGAATGAAAGCGAAGAAACACTGTCGCAAACTTTGGAAACATTTGGCTTAGGATACTTCACACAGATCACAAAACGTGTCAACTCACACATATATATTTTTTGATTTCAATAACACGTTAACGTGCATAAACTGCAAATGATGCACCTTTTACTGTGTCAAAATACACATAGGAATGTATTAAAGGGTATTTTTAGGAGATGAAGTTCCATGTGATGCACTAAAATGCATCAATTTGGAAGATCAGACAAGATAATTTCGAAGATAACAAACTTTCACTTTTAATGCATCAATTGACACAGCTAAATGTGTAATTTTCTTATCGTTGAAATGATATTGTCTGATCTTCCAAATTGATGCATTTTAGTGCATCACACGAAACTTCATCTCATTTTGACACACTAAAAGGTCCAACATTTGCAGTTTAAGCACGTTAACGTGTTATTGAAATCAAAAAATATGTGTCAATTTACACGTTTTGGGTTCTGTGTGTTCTTAGTTCCTTCAGTTAACCAGGTAACGTTATTGCCTTGTAAATAACAAGTGCCGGATTCCACTTCCGGTGTCGACTTATTTATCTAGTAAATATAGTGCCGATTAATATATTTATGCTGAACTTTGTTTATTATTTTTCCTTATTTGAACAGGTATTGCTCGCACATTTGTCGCTAGTAATGCTCCCTTGCCCGCCATCTCGAATAGCTAACATGAAGCACTGTCTTCTGGGTTATAAAAATCCATGAATTTGTGTACTTATTATTATTATTATTATACATTGTGCAACATCTATACAGCTTCTCTAAAATTGTCAGTCAAACGGTTAAAGTTTCAAACGTGAGTTATCCTGAATTTTGAAGAGATTTCTTGCAACCATTCGCTTCAACGTTCAACTCAGTAATCCTCAGACCTGCCAAACTGCAAGGGAAGAGTCACCAGAAGTCGTTTATGATTGGTTTATGAACTGTCGGCTCTTCCGCACGCTGTACAACCAAGCGTGTTTATAGCCAATAACGCCCAACCATCTTTATGGGAACGGCTCCGCACAGCGAAGACAGTTATGATAAGATCCGGAAACATTAAATCCAAGAATCGCTCCTTAAGACGGCCCAAGCATGGTGGAGGCACCTTACCCTATGATAAGGGGCGAATGATACTCGCTTTAATTATATATTTTTGGTTACATCTTGTTGCAAGATATGCTCCAAGATTCCTGATTTGGTTATCTTTGTTCATTGTTGCTCTGCTCGTCAAAGCTTGTTCGGGAAGATAGGATCAGTGATTCTGATTCTAACGACCATGCTGTAAGGGCTCTAGGAACTGTTCTTTTATGAGAAGTAACGAGTTAGCAGCGATCAAAGTTTTGGCGATGGTTGATGTTATCGAATTCGCGAGAACTCAGTTAATGGTTGTTTTTGCAACTTGGAATTGTACAAACTTAACTGTTGCATTTGCAATTATAACGGAAGTCTGCAAAGATTCATGGATGTGATTAGCTAAGGTGCATAGCTTAACAGTTACTCTTCAGGTATTGTTGCATTTTTTCGGTCTGTGTTAGCAAGAGGTTCCGCTAAAGCATCTCGCGGTCAAAGGCCTGACTCGAACCCGGGCCCCTGGAGTCATAGCACAATAGACCGGCGACCTCCAGTGCATCTGTAAACTCCGCTGACTCCGGAATCGACAGGAAATCAGTTGAAATAACGTAACGTCAGCCTTATGCAAAAAGTACGTTTAACAACAGGATGGAACTGTCGATAGAGGCAACTAGATGATGAGAAAATGACGTGATACATGCCTATAGACATACAGCACGCGAAATATAGGTGGTTACACCTGATTAAAATATATGAATGCCTATCAGCGAAATATGAGAGGGCATGTGTTGGACATACGTTTCAAGGCAACGCACGATCTGCAGCGCTCCACAATGTACAGACACACTGCAGCGAGAGAGCTACATCATTGAATGTTCGCGGTGTGAGAAACAACAGTGTTTCCAGCATTATATTTTACCATTATACAGTATGACCCAAAAAAACGGGCCCCATCTTTCGATAGGCTTCATGTCTTCATTTTTTGTCGGAATTAAATGCGACTTCAGTTATAACTAGTTTATTGTGTTTAGAACATCAAATTAAAACATGAAAGTCCTTGGTCTTTTCCTCTTCATTTTGGAGCATGTGTTCAAGATGACTTCCATTTAACTCTGTGCATTTCTTGAGGCGCAGCACAAAGTTGTCCAAGACGTCCTTACAAGCAGACCGAGGAATGGCTCTTATCTCCTCCCTGATGGTTTCCTTGAGTTCAGTGATGGTCCTGGGTCTCCCTGCGTACACTCGGTCCATGAGATAGCCCCAAAGGAAGAAATCTGTGGGGGGTTAGGTCTGGGCTATGAGATGCCCACTCAATATCAGTCTTGAGACTGATCACACGGCCTCCAAAGTTCTCTTTCAGCCAATCTTGGGACAGGTTTGAGGTATGAGACCTTGCTCCATCTTGCTGGAACCAGAACTTTCTCATAAGCGACGGATAGAGGGTCTGTATCTCACTCTTGAAGGTTTTGAGGACCTCAACATGTCTTTCTTTGCTGAACTGACTCTCTCACCAGCTCCGCTGTACGCATCCTGGGACATCTTGGACGGTTTTCACTTGCTGCATTGTGGTTCTCCACAGTCCCATACTTCTCAAAGCGGTCCACGTAGGTCTGTATTCTGCTTTTGGAGGTGGCCTTCTCACGATCGAACTGATGCATGAAAGTCTCCTGGATTTTCTTGAACGAGCCTGTCTTGTAGTAATGTTTCACGCAGTATATTCTTTGCCCGAGCATACATTGAGGTCTAGTTGTGTTCACAGGTATTGCTTCTGCTGTGTCCTGCAAAATAAGGGTGATTTGTGAATCGATATAGGAGATATCACAAGAAAAAGCGCGCGGGGCCCGTTTTTATTGAGTCACTGTGCGACTCAACTAATGAAAATGTAGAAGCCACTCTGAAAAGGGTTTATCCAGAGTTTTCGTTTTTAGGTAATTTTAGCTAATTGCGAAGGCGAGGATGAGTGATAAGATAAAATTAATGAAGGGACATCCACAGAGAACATCCATGACCAGGATGGGATTCGAACCTAGCACCCCTGCGGTCGTAGCACGCTGTGGTAACCACTCCGCCACGGTGGTGGGCGTTTTTAAAGAGACCCAAAGGTAAATTCATTGACATAATGACCATAAATTGGGCCTTTGGGATGATTTTACTGGATGTTGAGGAAAATTTATTAAATATTATGATTGTCTTGGGGGTGTGTGGATGAATCACGGCACTGAATTCGTTTTTTTCTTTTTTGGTTCCCACTAAATGTTCCACAAAGGCTAGACCTTGTATCATTTTGGTGCTACACACACACACATATACAGATACTGATTGAAACTTTTATCAACAATTGGAAAAAACATATTTTTGATGTTTAATTTCCACAGTTTTCCAGATTATTTGTTAATTTTTATCGTTTAGGAAGCTTGCAAAACAAGGCAATATGACTTTCATTCTTATTCACTGAAAAACACACTGTCCACTCTTTTTCCTCCCCTTCTCTGGCGCTATTCGCAGCCTTGCTCCATAGATAGATGGGACAGGGTATACTTTAATACTCTTCGCTGTCAAGGATATGCTGTTTATGCTCTTCGTATTGCATACATGATTTCTTCGAAGAGAATACTTACGGTAAGCCTAGTCTGGACACTTAGTGTTAAGTGTTCATTGTTTAAATGTTTAGACACTATAAATTAATGCCATTAAACAATTCAGTACGCTAATTTCGCAATGTTGACACGGGGAACCGTTATTCAAGGTTATAAAATTTAATTAGTGCCCAGGTTCGGATACTAAAAAAAGATACATTTTTGATGTCAATCTACGTCACAGGCACAGATTAAACGAGATATAACTTTTCATTATGCCCTCATCATCTTTGGCCTCGCTTCCAATAGTCATTAAGTGAGTATCTGGTCTCGGCTGAGTGGAAAATTACGGTGTACAAGCTTTACGATCATCGGAAAGGAGCTCTTCGGCAGCGTCTTCCAGTGACGTCATGACAGTTCCGGGGCGAATCTCTTGGCGGTATCGCCATCGCACTTAAGACCATCGGGTATCAAGAGGAGCTTTCCCATCGAGAGGGTCTCCGTTAGATAAGACTGTTAGTAAAGTCCGAGGCCCCAGATACACAGAAGACAAGGCTTAAGGAAAGTTCTCGGGATCGCAATGCCAAAAATCTCCATTCCCTCCGCCGGAGGTCGTTAACCAATGACGACAGTTAATGCAGCTCTCGGGTTTTTCTGCCGGGCTTTTCGCCGTTTCCGCCTTCTAGGTTCGCCAAATCCTCTCCGGGGATCCTGAAGTTTACTGCAAGAGGTTAAAACTCCGACAAAGGAGCTGTTATCCCACCAGCAGGCAATGCGAAACTGTAAACACCGACAACGACGTCTCGCAAGGGGCAATCGGACGTCTTTGCTGTAATCTGCGGGCCAAATGCCAGTTGGGGGGGATTCCAGCGTTCATAGAGATCCTATTGCGAGATGCGGAGGATGGGAGCTGAGAGCAGGGGTCGGCAGGGTAACATGTTGATGTATCAGACAACAGTCAACTCGACCATTATGTCCTGAATTGTACCATTTAGGACTCCTCCTTATCAGTTCAGACCACATTTTCCCCAATGTCTCTCTTAACTGAATAGAAGCCGATGAACATTGCACAAGAAGGCAATTTCAAAATATTTTCCCGATCAAATCGATAGTGTTGCCCACGAGACGAGACGAGACTTTGGTCTGTCTCGTCCCGTCTCGTAAAAATGCCGTCTCGTCTCGTGTCTCGTCTCGAAAATATACGTTTGTCTCGTCCCGTGTCTCGTCTCGAAGGGTTCTGTCCCGTCTCGTTTTGTCTCGTCTCGTCTCGTAAAACTAATGCAGGATATTATGCCAACAAAAGTTAAAACTGGAAGACATCACAAAATATTATTCCCGAAAGTGGGTAAAACCTTAAAATATTTTGTTCACTGTATAGTGAGAATAAATAAGGTTCGTTAACCATAAGGACATTTATCTAATATATAAAAATGGATGTATATGAGTGTGTATGTTTGTTCCGGCATTACTCTCGAACGCCTGGAGCGATTTCAACCAAACTTGGTACACGTATCAGTTGCAATCTCGAAAGAAATACTGTGGGGGTAAGACACCCCTGGGGGTGGGGGGTGGCGGGGGGTGACATGTAAAAATAATCCAAAACTACCTATATTAGTGTGGGATTCATAGTTTTCTGGGTCTCTAAGATGAATATCAACACTCCTAATGCCGTTCAACTCCAAGTTCATCACCTATCGGGATGGGGGGGTAAGAGGGGGTGAAAATTAAAATGTAAAAAATACCAAGATTAGTGTCGAATCCATAGTTTTTGGAGTCGCTAAGCTAATTGGTGACATTAACGATGACCAAACTTAGTACACATATGAACTACACTCTGGAAAGAAATACTGTGGGGGTAAGACACCCCTGGCACCCCTAGGGTCAGGGGTGGGAAGGGGGTGACATTTAAAAATAATCGAAAACGACCGATGTTAGTGTGGAATCAATAGTTTTCGGGGTCGCTAAGATGAATAGTGGCACTCCCAATGCCGTTAAACTCCAAGTTCATTTAACACTATAGTTAGAATTCATTTTATTCCTGTCTAATAGAAGATTGGGATAAATAAATACCCGAGCAACGACGGGAAATCAGCTAGTATTTAATATAATGTTTGTTAATTACTAATAGGTAGAGAATGAAATCTACTTTGTTGTTTTTCTGCCTTCAATCAACTCTTTTATCCATCGTACACTAAGGGTGCTTTCAGAGGGAAGCAACAAGCGACAGGCGACAAGCCGCATGGCGAGTTTGCACCGAAGTGACGATCAACACGAGTCCCTTGCGTATGTAGGCAAATATTCACCCCATAGTACGCACTACCAACTTACAGACCGAGGCTACACTATGCACGATATTAAGTTTCAGCGATAAAGAACACGAACACCTTGTCGTGTTACTTCGGTTCTGGAGGTCACATTTACTGAGTGTTCGATTCCAAGCGGTTGCTTGTGGCTTCTCGCCTGTCGCTTTGGTCTGCAAGCTCCCTTGAGGGACCGTTCAGAACGAAGTGACAAGCGACATGGTAGTTCACACGTGACACAGGCAACTTCAGTGTATTAGCAAGCATTCACAGTCCGAGGCAACATGACGCATGGTATTCAGAAAACGGTCTAATCCGTTCAACACGCAAGCGACAATCGACCCCGAACAGTTTGTTGCGTCTCTTCGGTTGCAAGGTTTCATGTAAGGGAGAGTTCAAACCAAAGCGACACGCGGCACATGCTGCTTGGGAACTAGCCCATCAACAGCAGTATTGCACCCCGTGGCGGCATGAGACGCCGTGCAAGCCTGCATTCGATCGGTGGAATCTCCAAGCGACACAAGGGTTTCGCACCGAAGTGACAAGCGACACAAGCTCCTTTAGTCTCTAAGCAGGCTTTCCCCACGCACGCGCTACCAACGGATAGAGACTGCACGATGCACTACATTGGAAAACGGTCAAGTCCGAGCGACACGAAAGCGACAGGCGACACGTGCGAGGGGATTTAGATGGGGAAATATTACAATTAGCAAGGGAGGTTACATGTCAAAAATCATATCACTTCCTTCCATGAGAAGAGTACAAAAATTGCTTTAGGTCCGTTCCTTAGATGGCACGATTTTATGTGTAATATTCCTTATTCCTTGTGCGGGAATAATCGTGTTGTAAACATAACAAATATTGTATGTCTCACTTAACTGTTCAGTGTGGTATTTAAGAAATTTCCAGTGGAGGGAAATTCTACTGACTGTCTAGGGACAGCATGAGATAATGACTTTTTGCCATATAACATTCCCCTCCCCCCCATGGATAAAATTTTCAAGCCGAGGGGGGATACAAGTACCCAGTAGGGGGAAAAACCACCCTGAGCGTTATAGCAGTAGTTTTTACTTTAAAGGCTTTAAATATATTTAAGCTGTTTTAAGGATAAACAAATAATAAATTTCATTACTATGGAAAAGCAAACAAAGACCGCAATTTTCGTAATTTTCGTAAGGTTTACAATATTTTTCATAAATTTTCCATTCAAAGAAATTATCGAGAATACTTCTCTCTCCCATTTTTTTTATATAGTAGCAGGGGGAGACACTATCAAAGGGAAGGCTCTCATACAACAAGGAAGGGGAGGGGAAATGGGCTCGTGGGCAAAATAAGTTAAAGGTAAACTATTCGAAATCGGGTTGGGATGGGTATGGGAAGAAGAGCACGTAGACCAAGGAACACTTGAACTCGTTAAACAGCGACTACAAGATGTAGATCGGCAAGAAACATTGATGGAAACTGCAACTAAAATATCACTAGACCTCCAGACAAAGGACATTCGGGAATGGGGACAAGAAAGTTATATAAATAAAGTAAGCAAGGAAGCAAGAGAGGGATTAGTATGGCTGAGACTGGGGCGGTGGAGACACTGTTCGCTGAAAAGAGAAGGAGGTACATATGAATGTATAATATGTAAGGGGAATGACGGGGCGGATCATCTGTTTGCATGCCTGGGGGAAAAGAAGAAGCACTAGTTCTGGGACAGAGTGCAGCTAGTGTGGAAAAGTTAGAGAAAGTGGGAGTGTTTTTGGTGAAACTGAAGGAAAAGAGAAGTGAGGCGAGGAAGAAGGAAGAAAGACTGGAAGAAGAACGAGTGGAGTGAATGAGCTCTTAGGGGAGGGAAAGAATGTGTACATAGGGGACAAACTAAGAGACAGCATATAAGATAAATCAAATGCAAAGTATATAAATATATATGTATGTATTGTAGAAAAAATCCAAACGTTATGTAGTGCGTACGGCTTATGGCTCGCACATGAAAGAATAAATCTAATCTACACAGCAAGACACCCTTTCCAAATCGCAACAGCTAACATCAGTGATTCTAATCACATTGATATTCATTATACAATGTATTTTCTGATTGCTCAGATATGGATCAATAAACACAAACACACACACACACACAATGATTCTTAATTATATTTTATAATTGTTATATCTGTGAAGAGTTTCAAGAAAGAAGAAGCATTGCGTCGTCCACACAGAAAACTAAATGAATCATATCGATTGATGCACCAGAATACATCGATTGATGGACTAAAGTGTGTTTTGTAGCTTCTTCAAAGAAACACATTCACATTTCATGCATTTTTGTATGTCGTGAAAGAAACACCAAAGTGAATCATTTGATTCAAGTGAGGATTTCTTTCAGTCGAGATGCACTTTAATGCATCTTTTTAGATGATGTACTTAAACTTAGCTCAGACGAAACGTTTAAGTGCATCATAAAAAAAAAAGATGCATTCCGTTGCATCAAAACGCATCGTATTAACGTATTACACACAGAAAGCCTATCTGATATTTGTTTCACATTCATTACAATTTGCTAGGATAAAATGGAGCTAGACTTCCATACAACAGATCATAATGTTTAAAAGGGCAGAAAGCGAATACAGCGAATAGTAGTTTGTAATTCCTACGTTTTAATTTCGAATTCTCTTTTATTTATATTTTTCACATTTAATGTATATCTGTCACTTTGAGTAGCATGCGCACTAGAGACATCTGGTGTTAGGTTGAATAAATTAGTCAATCATGCACTGAACGTATTCAAGTGGAAGTATGTTTGAAATACTTTCAGTTAATGGAAAATTAACAGGGGTTTGGGAGGCTAGGACCATAAAGTGTATTTCAATGTTCGAAATTTCTAAGTGAATATGGTCTTATTCAAAATTTCTGTGTGTAATATTATCCTCTAAGCGTAGCAGATAATGCAATTTTAAACTCCGTTCACATAACATCTCCTCGGATAACATCAATGTCAAGATTAGTAACATGAGCAAAACTATGTTCATACATCGCGCTGCGACGCCAAGGGTCCCGGGTTCGAATCCCGGTCGGGCTTGGTTGTTTGTGAATGTCCATTCATCAATTTCGTCATTTCATCACTCATCCCCATCTTCGCAAATTAGCCAAGAGGCACAAAAACGCGAAGTAAAATAAACTAAATCACAAATCACAAAACTATGTTCATGTATGAACTATTGTTCTGGCGAGCAAACATTTGTTTGTCGCCTATTTACAGAAATATTTTATTACGGGGGATTCTCTTTTGGTTATTACAAACAAACGTTTTTCTCTGGGTGCAAATTTTAGTAATCTTAGGCCTCACACAGAACCAGAAATGTGTCAATTGACACATTTTGACTCCAATAACACATTAACGTCCATAAACTGCAAATGATGCAATTTTTTGTGTATCAAAATACACATAGAATTGCATAAAGGGCACTTTTATCAGCTGGCGTTCCGTATGATGCACTAAAAATGCAACAATTGGGAAGATCAGACAAGATGATTCCAAAGATAACAAAATTTCACTATTAATGTTTAAATTGACGCAGGTCTTGTATTCCCAAATGCTTACATATCAATAGAACATTAAAATGCTGACCAAGGCTAACTTTTATAGTATAAAAATATACATAAAAACGTAACTTTTCCACCCTCCAACAGGGTTTTACGTTACGTTTTTATGTATATTTTTATACTATAAAAGTTTGTTTTGGTCAGCATTTTAATGTTTATTAACATGGAAACAAGGCTTAACAGTCTTACATATATCACTCTCGCCTTTGTTGACTCAGCTTCGTAAGAACAAAGGGGATATTATACCGGCAGGATGTAAAAAATGGCGGATTCTGGGTTAGAAAGTCACTAAATTGTGTCGACGGGGCTCAATGAGATGACCAAGGGAAGACTGCCCACGGAGACACGCCAACAATCTATTACAATAGACCCATTTTTACTGAACCAAACAGAGAATCGACTGAAAAAGATATGTTTTTTTCCAATAATTTCTCCTCGCCTTAATGCACTTTTATATGTAAACAGAATCTCAAAACAGATGCTTTAGGTTCCACGCTCGAGTGTATAGAATCAAATATCATTTCAATGTGACAATAATCGTAGAAATGTATGTGTAAAAATCTACACTGATAGTTTCAGCCCATAATCATCTCTTCATTTTCATGTGTCGCTATGTACATTTGGACATGCGTCTTTCACTTCACGATCCATATTTAAGGGGCTACTACCACAGACAAATTACGGTTATACGTGAAGTACTGCTACCTGTGTGTACCGCTCGTTTTGTCTGTACGAGCATTATTCACTGGAGCGAAGAAGCAAGCATCGTCCGTGCGAACTATTGGACGCTCGAACAAAACCTCTCGATGCAGCACTGTAATTGACATTGGATTTTTCTTCAGAGCATAATAGATGTCAGCACTGATCTTCTGTTTCGAATCGACAATAACAAATAATTTTAGATGTTTACTTGCTAGTAAATGCATAGCATCAATCGAAAATAATTTTTGTGTGATAGCTCCATTATTAAGTGCATATAAGTAAGAACACATAACATTACCATAAGGTTCATTCAAACGTAAATAACCAATTAAGGAATGGGAAAGAAATGAATAAAAATTGATTTCTCCTATCACAGATTAAGATAGAATCACAGTATTAATTTATACACCACTAGGGTAACTTCGGTGAATAACGCCAGGCGGGAAATAACGCCATTTCAAAGTTTCAACTCTTAAAACATGGACGCATGTAAAGTTAAGGTGTGACTCACCGTTGTGCGATAAACAATGGTGCCTGGTAGCATTGCTGATAAGAACGGTTGCCATTATCGAGCCTTTATTTAAGAGAAACACTTTGAACAGTGTAGACGTTTGAGTTGAGTTTCGAGGAAAAAGGGTCCACATTTTCATCGCGCCGACAAAGGTGAGTGGTTTTCTATTGTAGGATTAGATTTTAAATGTTAACAATGCTGTACGTACACAATACGTTTATTACGTAAGTGAATGATGTGTGTACGGTTTTCATGGTCGGTGTCGTAAGTTTAGAACAGTTGGTTAAACTACAGTCTGTTGTATCGGGAAATAACGCCATCATCGTGTCGGGGTATAACGCCACTCAATTTAAACTCAAATTTAAGGAAATGTTGATTTCGAAAATAGGTTTATCCTTGCTCAGTTACTTTCGAGGCGTACAGATATTTATTCTCGGATAATTTCCTCTTTCAGATGGCGAGGAAATGTAGAAATATACGGGCCAAATGGTCAGTGGATGACTTGAGGCAAGCTATGGCGGCCATCAAACAAGGGATAGAAGATAGCATGTGCTGCACGTTCCTCGCAGAACTTTGAGGGACTGGGTATCGCGAAAAGACAAAAAAAGACTTTTTTTTTCTAATAACTTACTACAGTAATTATTTTTCCTAGTACAGTTTAGTAAAGAAAATGTGAATGTTTTACTTGTAATTAGGATAATGTGAATGTTTTACTTGTAATTATGAACATGGCGTTATTACCCCACAGGTCTGGAAATAACGCCATTTTGCATTAACACAGAATTTAGTATTTTATTGCTTTCATTATAACAGTGCAATCAATATTTTATTATTACACAATAGAGGAAAGTTCATTCTCCTATACATGTAAGTTTCATGTTCCTAACAATAAAAATGTATGAGTTCTAGAACGAAATGACCAATTGGTGGCGTTAATCACCGAAGTTACCCTATAGGTAATGAAAAATTCGACACTTCAAACGCCAGATCAAGTCTACGTTTTCATCCGCCGTATACAAGCAATAAATGGAGAAATTGTTAGACTGATTTGCATATTACGGGTGCATCACATTGGCTATATTTGCCCGTCATACAATACGAAGATATGTCACGACCGCGAGCACCTGCAGTGAGCTCGCCGGCCGGCAGCAGGGTTGCCCTGTCAAGAAAAGTGGAAAAAAAATTTGCGATAAAAATGAATTAATTAATTTTCGCGTCATTGATGCATAAAATGAAAATATCAATCAGTAGTTCTCTAGAAACATCCTTTAGAAGTGTTCAGTTAAAATTTGAAAATTTTCTGTCGACCGGTTTTTGAGATAATCCTGACCAAATTACCCCCTAAGCTTACATGGAAAATGCTTTTCGCCTTAACTGAAACAAAATTGATCGAAGACCTCTGACAAGAAATAAAATATCTCTGCTAAAAACTTCCTTATTCAAATTTCAAAACTAATTCATATGGCCGTGTCCGAAAGGTGTAGTAGACTAAGACCGTACTTGAAGCGAACACTCTTCTACCAGACCAAAAGGATAGCAACACGATTTACGTATAGATCGGATACAGGCTATATGTTGGTTTATGTGCAAAGATTTTTAATTTTTTTTTTAATGAAAATATTATCCATGGATATTCTCGAGACGTGAGACCGAGAACGACACTTATTCACGAGAATGTAAGAAGTCTCGATTCGTCTTGTCTCGGTATCAACCCCATCGATACGGTGTCGTCCTAATTGCGAACAGTCCTAATTGCGAACACTTGCTGCCTAAACAGGATTAACCTCGAAGGACAGGGTCCTAATTGCGAACACAAGTTTGCAGAACTTGTCTTTTTAACGATTTTTTTAAGGGACTTTCAGACTGGTTAGTGGCTTGTTGGAATATAGAAAATTCAACATGATTAAAGTCGTAGCCCAAGTATAAATAATTTAATAATAAAAGTTTGGCCTATTTTCTGTATACGACTACATACTGCACACTTTCTAACTGAAAAGAGCTTCGTCATTTAATAATATAATATAATTATTAATTTCAAATTCAAATTTCAAAACATTATGCTGTACTTAAAAATTTATGTATAGGTACCATCAATCCCTTCATACCTCTTAGTGCTCTTCGCCACTTTTTCGTAAAAAAAAAAAATAATTAAATGTTCGATACACTGAAAGGGTGAATTGACTATGAAGGGCTTTTCAAAGCAGAAGAGCATGATAAGTCAATCAGGTTGGCTATTATTGCTAGTCAAACCAGCTGTCTCTCTGGGTCACTACCCTTATTACGTTTTGAAAACAGGTTTTTACAGTGACATGTGTTCGCAATTAGGACATGGAAATATTTCTTAATTTCTATGTGTTCGCAATTAGGACGATTTAGGCACTGTTCGCAATTAGGACACAACCATCCATACAGCCCCTTTTCGCCGAATCCCCTTTCGCCGAATATTTTGAATGGAGGGAATTTTCCCTCCACTGGGAAACTTCAGGGACTTGGATGAAAGATAATATACTGCTGGACAAAAAAAACCGGACACTTGCATTTTTTGTGATAACGCAATGGGTCGATAAAAGCTCTGGTACAAGGGCTAACTAAATGTTGCAGAAACTGAATTAAGTACGAATGCATAAACAAAGTCCGAGCCTATGAATGGTGCATATGGTACTACATGATCTGCCGAACATTCTGTAATATACCTGCGAGCTGTTATTGCAATTCAGATGTCAAATATTAAAGTGTCCGGTTTTCATTGTCCAGCAGTATATAAACGAAGTCAGAAATTCATTGTACAATTCTGTTCACATAAAGTAGCACACTCGTTTGAGGTGAAGTCCGGCGTAGGAGATCGAGTGGGGCGGTACACTGTTCGCAAAACAGCACCCACCGTCAGTGTTGCTTACTAACAAAATTGTCCACAACGCGCGGGACAAGACAAAGGAAACGGTTACGGGAAAGCTCTGCATTGTAAGTATTAATGCAATAAAATACAGTGTCGAATTTTACACACAGAAAACTAAATGCATCATATCTATTGATGCACTAAAGTGTGTTTTATGGCTTCTTCAAAGAATCAGATTCACAATTGATGCATTTGGGTGCATCTTTGTATGCTGTGAAAGAAACACCAAAGTGCACCATTTGATTCAAGTGAGGATTTCTTTCAGTCGAGATGCACTTCAATGCATCAGTTGATGTTCCTTCTTTCCTTCATATTTTTGAATGATGCACTTAAACGTTTGGTCTGAGCTACAGAGTTTATGTAGCTCAGACGAAATGTTGAAGTGTATCATCAAAAAAATGCATTCTTGTGCATCAAAACGTATCAAGGTGCATCAAAACGCATCAAGGTCCATCAAAACGCATCAACTTATGCATTGAAGTGCATCTCGACTGAATGGAATCCTCACTTGAATCAAATGATGCACTTTGGTGTTACTTTCATGACATACAAAAATGCACCCAAATGCATCAAATGTGAATCTCATTCATTGAAGAAGCCATGAAATTGTGCATAATTTGATTCAAATGAGGACTTATTATAGTCGAGATGCACTTCAATGCATCAGTTGATGCACCTTGATGCATTTTGATGCACCAGAATGCATTTTTTTTATAATGCACTTTAACGTTTGGTCTGAGCTACATAAACTCTGTAGCTCAGACCAAACGTTTAAGTGCATCACCCAAAAAGATGCAGGAAGATGCATCAAGGAACATCAACTGATGCATTGAAGTGCATCTCGACTGTAATAAGTCTTCATTTGAATCAAATGATGCACTTTCACGACATACAAAAATGCACCCAAATGCATTAAATGTGAATCTGATTCTTTGAAGAAGCCATAAAACACACTTTAGTGCATCAACCGATGCATTCTGGTGCATCAATCGATATGAAGCATTTAGTTTTCTGTGTGTACTCTCGGTTTAATTCATCATTTCAAGGAACAAATTGCTTACGAGTCACAACTCCACCACACCTGCACTTATCTTATTCAGTATCTCTACAAGTTTCATCCAATTCACTCCATCAAATGCTTTCTTCAGATCTACAAATACTACTATAAACAGGGCCGGATTAACCTATGGGCAACTAGAGCAATTGCCCCGGGGCCCCCACCAAAAGGAAGCTGTGAAGGGCCTCCACCAAATTGTATTTTAAAAATAAAAAAAAATCAATATTGTCGTATGTCTACACTCTTCTGGATCCACCTCTCGCTTAGTGAACATTTCAGAGTGGAAAGTTTTCTACCAGTGATTGATCAAATCACCTCAACACTCGCAGACAGGATTTTTCCCTATGAAACTGTCGCAAAGAGGTTCAGTATTCTAAATGAACTTGCAGTGGCAACTCCATCACATATTACATGTGCAGCTCGCGAGCTTGTGAGCATCTACGAGGAGGATCTGGAACCCCCGCTCGATACAGTTTGAACACCTAGTAAGCAGTAGCAAGGTCAAACATCAGGAAGACATCCCAATGGAACTGTCTATGTATAATATTATATGTAAGGACACATTCCGCAGTACATTTCCCAATGTCGAAATTCTCTTTAGAATGTATTTGGTCTTAATGATACCAAACTGCAGCGGAGAAAGATCTTTCTCAAAAATGAAATTAGTGAAAAAGAGGCTTCGTGCTGCCATGGGACATGATCGCTTATCCAATCTTTGTTTATTAAGCATTGAACATGAACTTCTTCGTGAATTGGACTTCGATGATATAGTAGATGAATTTTCGACGAAAACGGCAAGAAAAGTGTGTCTACTTTGAGAATTTTCTTGAAGAAAGTGTAGTTACTACATTTTCCACAATGAACCTGTTGGTAATTATTGTCCATATGTAGTGACATATTTACTCTTAATTGTAAATAATATCATTTATAATAAATTATGTACGTAAGTACAGTCTACTGCTGAGTTCTCTGTTTCCGTCTGAACCCCTTAGTATTTACTATATAATGTAGTTACGGTGTTCATTCTTCAATATACTGTAGACATTTAGACGAAGAATTTTACTGCTGCTTTGCGCTACAATTTTTGTCCTGTTATTTTTTTTTACTACGCTATTCTCCCTGCAAACCTATCTGCGATATGTTCCATCAGGTCTACCATTTCAACTGCTGAAAATTAATGGTTAACATATTGAGCTAATAAAGCTCCTAGTAAAAAATAATTTAAAAATGGGGGCCCCCAGAAAACATTTTACCCAGGGGCCTCCACAAACCTTGATACGGCCCTAACTATAAATAGTACTTTCTTTCTCAATGCATCTATTGACACAAATGAAATGTGTTATTGGAGTCAACATGTTTGTGTCAAATGACACGTTTTGGGTTCTGTGTGTGGTGTCTTACGCCATATAATTTCTTAAATATGTTTTCTGTTTGCTTAAAAAAATGAATGAGGTGTACAGTATAATGGAAATAAATATTTGCACCATATTAAAGGTCCTATGGGGGAAGCATTTCTTTGCATGAGTGTACTTTGGTCGCGAACACCTGAAATTTCCCAGCGGAAGGAAAATTCCCTCCTTTCAAAATATTCGGCGAAACGGGAATTACCCTTTTATCGAAAATTTTACTCGGATGGGAAATCTGATATGATGTGCCTCTGGGTCATTCGGCCAAACGGGAATGACCCAGCCCTTTCCTACGAATGAATCGAGTTTACAAAAAAACTCAAAATGTGTTGCAAGTGTATAGGAAAAGAAAGAAAAAAAAACATGTAATAAGTCTGAAGCAGGGAATCTTTAAATGGGGGAGAAAACGTGCGAAAACACGAGCTCTTTCATCTAAAGAGCACAGGAATCTTAGAAAAGAGGAATTGGATTTCCCAGTTTCCGTGATTTCCTTTCACCCGACGTTTCCCACTCAGCTCATGTGAAGCGTCGGGAACCCAAGGGAAAAGCCGCAGGATCGCTGAAAATTGTCTTAATTTGACAGCGTCTTCTCGAATTATGGCTCAAACTCCGCTTCGCATCTCCACAATCAAGTTAGGAGGCTCCTCCTCTCTAGGAGGCCGGCCTCTTCTCAGACGCTCCGCCCGCCTTCTACGTAAGCCCTGCCGGATCCCGCAGAGGGGGAAGCGGCTTCGACATGGCCTTTTTTTCTCTTTGCTTCATCTCTCGCCGAAGCGCCAAGCAGAAAAGATCCAGATCTTACATTCATGCAGAATGAAGATGTTGTGGACTTTGTCGATATTTGCTTACGTATACGCAGTGATGTGCCGTAGACTATAAGTTTACGTCTACATGCGTTGTCTACGTGTAGATTACTTTGGGTTGTAGTTTACATAGACTACGTAGACAATCTAAAGTGCATTAAAATTAATTTTCAAGGCTTTCATGAAAGGAAAGTGACATTTTCAACTATATTGGTTCCTAACGAAATGAAAAGAATCCAATTTACAACAAAATTTCTCTTCTCTTCTATTATCAACTATGAAAGAAGATAAAAAGTATTAAAAAAACAACAACAGATGGCAGTCGTGAGGCAAGAGCGGTATTTTCCCCATAAAGCACTAGAATATTTCCTATATTAGGTTTCTTCCTAGGTGAGAAATTTTTCGAATTTGGAAGAAATAGTATGAAATGTTCTCTTCACACATCAGCAACTGATACGCAGTATAATTTTCTTTTAATTCCACGGCGCCCTTCGCTAAATTATCACCTTTCGCCATGTTGTTTACATAGATTACGTAATCTACGTGTATAAAATAGTCTATGTGTAGAATGTAGGCTATCGTTGTTTACGCGTAGACGCACATCACTGCGTATACGTCGTGTTTTAATTGTTATTTCCTTCCCCATTTCTGATTATTTGTTTCTCCTCAGTCGCTTTTAAATTGACTTTCTGCTTGATTTCATTACGAATCGATCACTCTTTTTCACTTCATTCTCTTTTCTTGCACCTTTCCTCTTTTCGTTGCTATTAATTCCTATTTCTTCTCTTCTTACTTTCGACTTTTTTACTGTATCTAACCTCTTTGTTTTTTTTATCTTCAGCATTCTCATTTTACTTTACAATATATCTCCAATGTTCGTATTTCTCTATATACTTTTATCTTCTTTTCTTACTTCAACTTTTTAACCGTATCTCTCTTCTTTCTTTTCATTATTTACCATTCTAATTCTATTTCACAATCTTGATTTTCTTTACTGTATCTAACCTCTTTGCTTTTATATCTTCTAATTTTATTTTACAATCTTTTCTCAATATATCTATTTCTCTTTCCTTAACTTTCGGCTTAGTTTGATTTTTTTACTGTAACTTCTTGGTTTTTATCATCTACAACATTCTAATTTTATTTCACAAACTCGTATAAATGATTTTCTTCTTTCCTTATGGGCTACTATCATTGAAATTATTCTATGTTTGATTTAATGTCATTTAACGAGACCTGCTTTCAACCGCTTTAAACTTGTAAACACAAAACACAATCAACACAAATGTGTTGAATCCAGTAGCACATTAAAAGTGCATGAAGATACACAGAGAAATGCATCCCAAGTGTTCTTTTATCAGCAGCTGTTTTGTGTGATGCACTAAAAATGCATCACCCTAACAGATCAGAAACGATCGTCTCAAAGAAACCAAAATTACACGTTTAACTGTTGCAATTGATGCACCATAATGCATCAAGCATTTCGATTTTTGTCTGATAAACTTTTATTGATTTTTTTAAAAGTATTTCTCGGTTCTCTAATCTTGAACAAATTTACAAACGTACGAAACAAGTGATTATATTTTAAATAGTCTACCTTGCTTTCCACAAAATTATTTCCTGAAAATCATTGTCAGTGTTCTGAAATTTAGTAATCAAACAGTGCAGTTTTTAGGAAATTATGATGTACGTTTTCGCAATGTTTGTTGATAATAAACACAATAGTGAAACGCAACGTTTCATATTAATAGAATCAGAATGAGGATAGTCATTTGTCGGAACTTTTTGTAGATTAAACGACCTTATGATCTGCTGTTCTGGTGCGCGATTCTTTCTATCATTCATTTCCATCGTCGCGATTAAGTGAAAAAGATGCCAAGTGAAGTAGAAATAAAGACTAGATAAATGTCAATGCTCGTGTAGGGACTTGAACTGAGGACCCCAGGTTTAGTAGGCTAATACGTTAATATCCAAAACAAGTAAGTCTGTCACGCGCCTTGTAATCAAGGGGGTCTCGAGTTCGATACCCGGTGGAGTCACACAATGGTTCGGATCCCATTTTATACTGTAGTTCCACCCTCGATTAGCCTATCTGTGCATAAAGTGAACTTAAACAAAAAAGTAAGTCTGAGCATTACCCAATTGAACGCTAAGTTTAGTATTAAAATGTACTGATATTATTAGTTTTAGTAACAGGTTACTAACGTGAATTTCAGTGGGGAAACTAAAAAAGTAGAGCCGCGATTCGAACCCTGTACGTCTGATTAACCAGTAGGGTGCGATAATCAATTCTCCATGGCTGTTCTTGTTCAGTGTCCCTTCATCAATTTCAACATAGCATCAAAGCAATTCTCATTGTGCTGAATTCGACGTTCAAAATACGTATCTGACTTGTTTTAAAGGATTGATTGATTGATTGATTTACTTTATTTTAGTTAGCTTTTGTGCCACTTTTGGCTACCTTGCGAAGATGGGGATGAGTGATGATACGATGAATGGACACTCACAAACATCCATGCCCAGGCCAGGATTCGAACCCGGGACCCCTGGCGTCGTAGCGCGATGTGCTAACCACTCTGCCACGGGGCCGGCTTCTTTTAAAGAAGTAAACCGTTAAAGATTATAGAGAAACATTGATGCTTTAACCTGGATTCGAACCCGAATATCTCGCTTACCAGCACGATGTACAGTTGGATCCATGAGTATTACCGTGCAAATTGTCCATGACTATTTTCATGATTTTTTTTCTGACATCCTGTATGTTTTTAAGCGATGGATTTTTATGTATGCTGGTGCATAAGTTGTCGACAGCTTGTTTTGAGGTTTCTTTTAATTTTTGAAGCTCTTATTGGGTCAAATAAAGTGCACGAACATGGTGATTTGCACGGCAATACTCATGGATCCCACTGTACAAATCGCTATAGCAGTTACTTTTTACCATTTCTAGAGATTCGTCTCTCGTCTGCCAGGTAGCACTTCTGCGAAAAGAATTCTCAATTTTCCTCGCTCCCGTTTCAGAGGCGATTCCACTTCTTCCCCCGGTTCGGAGCACGAATGCCTCCCGCGTCGCCCGTCAGGTGGGTCTGGCAGCGCCATCGTAGCGGCATGTCCTCCTCGCCTCGCTTTGGCCGCGAGGCTTATCAGAGTTCGCCGCCGGTGGCCGAGGCGCAGAGATCCTTCCCCGCCCTCCTAGAACCAGGTGGCACTCGGCTTCCCCCGTGCGTGCGACGTTGCCGGCTGGGTGGTTCGGTCAGCGTCCTGTCAGCACACCCATCGTCGGACGTCCGCAAAAAAATGGCACCCTCGCCACGGAGCTGCCAGTCCGGAGTCGCCCACCGCGTTGCTAGGATACGGTGCATCGCGTTCTCGACCCTGTCGTGAGCTGCGGCTGACGGTGGACCGACACGTGACATCCAGGAGAATTCCGCCGAACGTTCTTCAAGGAGCTGCGACACGTGAAGACTTGCACCTCCGGGTCACCGTGCGGGTGGTCTCGTCCCATATGTGAGCCGTTTTTGCATGTGTGTTCTTGTGTGAAAACCCACGTGGTGAACTGGCATATTTTTTTGTGCGAATTCCGGATCCCTTCACGAAGTCTTCCAAGAGGATTTTTAACGAACTGACTGACAGAAGCTTTCCCGCGCGATAAATGGTTCCAAAACTCTAGCCCCGTCGGTGACGGCCGAAAAAGACTTCCGGTGTGACCGGAAGTGAGGAAGGAAATAGCATAGGGACCGAAACGTAAACAAACACACGCGCCGGCACGATGGACGTTCCCCGAAGGATTCCGATTTCGATGCCGATCAGTGTTCGTTGACACCTCTGTACCTTTCTTGGTGGACTTAAATGTGGCGGTGCATTGTCCTGCTGTGAAGGAACACCGTGATCACCCATGCTGGTGACCACGACGATGGAGGACAATTGCCCTTTGAGAGCTTCAGGAACGGACTTCTCCATCGCTGCTATCATGGCGAGACAAGACAGGAAGAAGGATGACGACACCATTCGACCTTTGGGTAAGTATTCATTGATTAGCACTATCCCGTTAAATTCTCAAACACAAAAAAACAAAAACTCCTAGATTTATGCAACAAGACAGCACTTCCCTCCTTTTCCTCCTCAAAAAAACACTCTTCATACTTACTCGAGTGTCTCAATTGAAGATATTTTATTCTATAAAATTAAGCTATTCGCAAGCAATAAAAACCTACTGTTCCTTAAAATTTTATAGCATATTTAGAATAATATTCATTGAAAAGTTATTCTTCAAGACGCACACATAAATTTAGAACAAATTTCATAATTGCTATTGAAAAATACTGTGTATGCAATGTGGAGACCCTGTGGCATGTTGTGCACATAATAGAGTCTAAAGTGTTCCATGAAATTCGGAAAGAAAACTTTAATTTATAGGTTACGTTAACATTTTATGTTGGAAACCTATTTTTAGGGTTTACATTAGTTCCGCACTTCAAATATGCTTGAAAAGATAAATAATATATGTCGGAATAGAAATCTAAGTTTAAAGTCTGTGAAGAAAAAAAAGCTTCCAACGGACAATCAAAATGGAGAAAAATCGTGAACATGCTTTCATTCCATTGTTGAGCTTTACAGCTGTAACAACAAACAAAAAATACTAATTTAAAAATAAGCGGAGCGGAAATACAAATTTGACAGAAGAGTATGTTTCTGATTATTTCCTCAAAGACAGGAAGCCAGAAAGATGCTCGGAAAATTTTCTAATGCTTTTAAAACGAAAAAAAAACCTTCTCATTCGTTGAAAAGGATTTTTAAACCGATATAATGAGATTATGCAAATTCCTACCTGCAAATTATACCCAGATGCATGTGCTTAATAAAATATGTCTATGTATTCATTCAATATTTTGTAGGTTTTGAGGTCTTTGTTTAATACAAATAATATTTTTCACTTATTAATGAACTCTAACACGCAAATTATCCAGATATATTATGTTGATAATTACTACTACAAGCAAAATTATTAAATGAAATATAACTTGCGCGACGCTGTTAAATGTAGGGAAGGTTTCAAAACTTTTAAAATCTCAAATACGTAGTTTTAAACGAATTCATTTTACAAAAACTAATTCTGAATCGGTCACAAACCTACACGATTCTTCGATCTGTCCGAACCTTGAAACTATTCAGAGAAAAGCGTCTGATAGACAAAATCATGTTTCAGAGATTCGAAATTTATATAATCATACATTCCCGACGTCAATCGGAAAAATAGTAGGCATGGGTTATTGTTTACGTTTACAATCACTTTCTGTATTGATTTTTAACGCAGAAACAATTATTCCTAGATAAATATCATGCTTTCCCGAGCATTGTTTGGTGTGTTTTATATCTACATCTATGCCTATTTTTGCATACTCCCTACTCGACGAAAAAAAACGGCCATGTCTGCTAAATGATTTTCTAAACTAGACGAAATTAATCCTTCTGAAATTGTCATTGAATTATATGGCTTGTACTAAAAAATATATTTTTAAAAATTGAATATTGATTGTGCTTTAATTAATATATTGCACATGACAATTTAAGAAAGTAGATTTTAAAATGATCTACGGTAGATATTTGAAAACAATTTTCGTTTTCTTTACAATTTACAAAATGTAAGCCTACCACTTCTTATTCACAGGGAATTGAACATATTCACTAAAACAACAATTATATTGCACTAAAAAAGTGCATAGAAGATATATCTCAAATAAATGTCTGACATCTTCAAAGGTTTATTCGCCTATTACATCAGTACCTATTTAAAAATTTAATATTTTGCCTAAAATACAACGGGTTTTGGCACCTTTTCGCAATGTTACGAAAGTCTCACACTTCCTAAAATATAAAAAATATATTCTTTAGAACTCAGCACATAATTGTGTACATTATATAAAGAACATTTCTTCTATTTTACTAACAGATTGGCAAAAATGACTTGCACGTACAATGAGCAAAGGAAGGTACCGAACAGAGTTCGAACTAATGCTTGACTTTAAAAAGTGGATTGAATGAGTATTTTACTCTGGATTCTGATTCAATGAACACGTTAATTGTCTCTCAATTAATGCATATAAATGCCAAAAATTAAGTGCATTATACTTTTCTCTGAATGACCATGATATTGCAAATATAATTTCAGTATAACGTACTTTAGAAATTTTATAATAGTAGCTTTACAACCGAAAATTTGTTTAATTGTTTCTCTGAGATTATTAAGCTAATAAAGAAATCATCGATTATACATCATTAATATTAACCAGACAACATGAAACATAATTTCTTAGAATTTTGTATCAACTTCCTAAAATGGAATAATATTGCAGTCGAAAATTTCATGTATATTTTTACCTTCAACTGAAAAGTTGGAACTAAAACACTTTTCAAAAATTGAATTCTCGTTTAAAATTCCACTGCTAATGACAATTCAACAACATAAATGAACATATTATTTAAGTTATGTACATTATATTTTTCGCAGATCCTCTCTGATAAATATTCACCTATTTTTTTTAAACTGATGAAGAAAAAATAACACAAGAGAAACATATTTCAAATTTCTTCGGTTTATATTACACACGATTATGCACAAATAATATTTGTATCTATGTATACTGTATTATATGTGCAATACGTTTCGTAATCAACAAACATTCTTTCACCATGACATATAATAATTGAGATCAATATTGTTTTACAGCGGAAAATGAACGGATGTTTTCCTGAATGTAAACGTTCCCATAATTTATTTATGTTTTGTAAACGATTAGGCTGTACAATTACTTATCTCATCTTAGTATGCGTTTGACACGATGTTCAGATGTTGGTCTATTAGGAAAAGTTTAGCATTTTCCGAAAAATAAATAGAAAAATCATTGCATTGCATTCTTATTTTTAATCGTTTTTCTACAATCTTGGGCTAATTACAAGGATGAGGGCTAATGATGATTAGATGAAAAATGATACAGAACACTGAGAAAGAATCCCCAGATCAAGAATCGATTCCGGAATGTTTCTGAGTCAATCACTCAGAACTATCGCTCCCCGATTGGACAATATAAACATTTAGAATTAGCTATTATATGTAACAAGTACAATTGTTAGTGAAGTAATGACGTTTTATAAATTATACGATCATTTCACATGTATTTATTCTAATTTTGAAACATATTTTGGCAGTCTTACGTAATCAAATCCCGTCTATTTTCTGTGTAATTTTAGGTTCAACATTATTGAGTATTTAGAGTAATACACTCCAAATATAATAGAAATAAGATACATTATTTCAAGTAATACTTTGATTTGTAACTTAATGTATGTGTTCTGCCTTTCGATCATTTAACTCAGTCGATTCGTTTATAATATTTAAGAACTGAGTTTAATATTCAAAATACACAATGACAAATCTAGAAATGCATTTTAATAAGAGACGTGCCCATTCATTAATATTAACATTTATAGAATTCTGGTAGTTATTAAAATAACTTTTTTATTCCATCTCAAAAATTTTTACAAAAATATAACCAAATATGAGGATTTAAGTTTTTAGTCAATTGGAAAAATGTTTTAGAGCATACATTTTAAATCCATATAATTCTTAAATTACATTTTTGGCTGCTACCATATTCTTTCCATGCCATATTGACGGCATCTATATAAATCAAATTTCTTCATTGGATGGAAAAAGTGTAACTTCTTCAGATTTGCTGTATTCCCTAATTCGAATTCAGTATGGATAATCCTTTCGGCTTCCCCCAACCCCATTTCATTATTAAATCATTTAATCTTATTGTCCTGATTAATCAATAGAGATATTAACGCGACTTAGAAATAACTAAATTTCAATACAGTGCATACTGACTGGGAAACAAACATAATTTACATAATTTGTGATTACAGTTCCCATTGAACTTTCTAATCTACATAAATATATCATATTTATAATGTTATTGATAGCATTATTTGGAAAGGTTTTACGTTTTTTCCAGATATTCCAAAATTAAAACTTCTTACAACAAAGTGGACTACATTATTTTATCAATCTTTTGCCTAAGGCTTTGTTTTAGGGTGTATTTTGGGAATAATTTTCTAAACACACTTAATTTTAGGAGAGGTGGAATCGTTCGAATTTATAACGTAATGAATTACAAACCCAGTTTTCTGCAACAAATAACTATTACTGTGATACTCGATAATACTAGTAGGATGCCGCGTTGGCCAATCTCGGCATCCACGCTTTGGACTTCGAGTACCAACATTGGCATAGGTGAATATCCATTCAACAATTCCAGTTTATCATCACTCATCATAATCTTCCCAATTAGCCTAAAGGGCAGAGAAGCAACGTAAATTAAGAAACATAAAAAAATGTCTTCAAACTAAATAGAAATTTCCTTTCTCTTGATGTAGATACCAAAAGTGTAGGAAGACTCGATCAATGATAAGCGAAGAGGGGAAATAATTTCAAGCCTATTTTGTATCAATTGTTACATTTAAGTGCATATAAATAGATTTGTTACAACCGTGTATTATAGCAATTTTAATGTATTCCTATCCGTCAAATCTACAGTTACATGTCTCTCAGAATCGTTTTTGAAAAATTAACCAACACCTCTACGGGAGAAATTATTGTAATTGTACTACACAAACGCTGCAGAAGAGATATATCGTTTTCCAATTAACTAAGATAGGCTGACCAGTTTTTTCAAATTACAAAACTGGACATTTTTCATATTTTCCTGAAGGAAAAACGAGACGTCAAAATATACACATTATAATACAAACTGTTTCGTATGTTTGAAAACTAAATAAATACTGTATAAATATGCACAATATGGTGATATGCACTGCACTACAACTAAACAGTGATTTAGAATTAGAAATCATTCACTGATATTTTGACGATGAATGGATCTTTTTCAGTGCATCCATCTTTTTTCAAATAACATTTTGTAAAAGTTTGCAGACGTGTGATTAGAGTTTAATAAACATAGCTAGCTCTCAAAGTTTGTACAGAAAGAACATTCTTGTCACTTGTCCACAAACCATTCATGTACATGAAAACACTAGTTTAGTGGGGGCATTAGTTTCAAGTAAACAGAGATGAAACTCCCAATATTTTAAGAAAATTGGAATATGGCACATTGTTGACATTGAAATGTAAAATAATTTCTACCCAAACAATGCCATAATTCATAGTAACACTAGAGAAGGTGTATTGTTGCAGTAAAAGTCACTGTTTGTTACAAAAGAGGGACATTTTGGCGTCCCATTATATGTCCCAAAAAATCGGGACAGAAGTTTAAAAAAAGTGACTGTCTCGGCTAATACGATCATATTAAGTTAACATACACTTCACCGTCAAATAATAGATAAAACTTGATAATGATATATAATCGACGAATTTTATAAACTATAATTTCTTAAATTTAGTATACACATGTATTTTAATAGAGTCATTTCACTTTTATCGTTTAGCGGTTTACAAAAAGTCGAACAAAATGCTTCTTCGTTCCAGTTCTGAATTTCAGACATTCTAAGATACAAAAGATTCTTGGATTTCGATCCTATCTTTTCCGTCACGCAAAACAATCGCATTTTCATTTAGCGAGAAACATGCAAAGAATAAAAATTGACCGTGAATACAACAAAAGACGAACGTTTTTATATTGGCCCGTCATTGTTCGAGATCACTTCTTGACTTCGTAGGAAGGGTTGCAAATTAAAATATTCAAGCTGCGATGATTTTTACCCGAAGGAATAGATAGAAATTGCATAATATTATGTATTTGATTGCCCATTTTTTAAAATACCTCAGAAATGGCTCAAGGGTTTCCGTTATAGTATTAATACTTGCACGACAATGCTTCTATTTAATAACTATTTGAAAAGCTTCTAAAATGTAGTGATCTAATCACTGAATGTTTGAATATCGTAGGAAGTCTTGGTGTAAGATCAATATTTCAGTTGTATTTCGTTTACAAGAATAGCATCGGATAGAGTAATTACCACCGTTATGCAAAGTAAATTTTCTAACCTCGAATTATTTTAAAATAATCAAATTTGTAACATTTGAAGCAAGTTAAGGCTTACTAAAGGTGTGATGAAAATGTATGAGGTACCGATATTTTAAAATAATCTGAGGTAGAGAAGGCGTATAGAAATCAATCTGATGAAGTGCATAATTGTAAATTAGTAAGAATTCAAAGTTTATAGATGTCATATAAACACGCGTCCAGTGGCATTAAATAGTACTATCGTGCTTGTGCTTAGCAAGAAATTCGAAACAATTTTTTTTTTTTTGTTATTATCAATTTCATTTATTATTCTCTAAAGCAGTATGACAACTGTCCTAATGTGCAAGTTCAGTGTAATTCTACTGAGTGCACACATACAGCAATAGAAAATTTTAGTAAAGCCAGAAATAAAATCGCCATTCTCTAAGTCAAATCATAATTTGTAACATTTCCTGTAAACTGCATTCTAGGCAAACGTGGCTGGCTGGCTTGAACCACAGCCAGGAGATAATCGTCCGTGAAATTTGTTATTCTGTGTCTTGTCAGTGTGTGTTTGTGATTGTCCGTCTCATCATACCTAATCACCATTCATGCTCGTCGCGATAAGCCGAAGATGGCAAAAAAGTAACATAAAACATACCAAATAAAAACAAATTAAAATAAATTTTTTTTACACCTTTTACTTGGGGAAAAAGGAGCAAAAAGTACAGAAGAAGTGGAAGCAAAGTTGATAAATGCTAATAAAAATAATAACAAAAGCACACAAGATATATATGCACAATAGCCTACAGCACTAATTTGAACTTATTTCAGTTGAACAAAGCGCTAATGATTATCCAGAAATTCTATTCTACTTCTGGCATTATTTGGAAACTTCAAACCGATTAAAAAGTTTGTAAAATTTATACACTGCACAGAATATATAATACGGACACACAAGTATCTTTTCACATAAGCGTATAATATAGTTTATCAAGATACTTACTGGTTGTATATGGTGTGTATCTAACGTCAGTAACAGAGATTCAAATTGTATGATTTCCGACATTTCTTGTTTCATTACAAGACCATGCTCTCAAAACATTTTTCATTTAGGCTATCTGGATTTCATAAATAAATAGGCTTAAGATAAAATTTGCATATACTGCGATAAGATTTATTTTATATCATTTTAATACATTTATATCCTGTAATGTAGACTTTGGAAAACGTTTCTCGCTTTTTTCAATTCACTCGCTTCTGCGGACTCTAAAGAACTCTAAAAACAGTGTTTGATTACATAAAAATACCTTCTTGACATATAAATCTTAAAAATAATATCAACCTTGGAACGTACTTTAGCAAATCTGGAAATAATAGGCACAAGTATGTACAATTACATGTGCACATCGACAAGCAGCCATATTATTTCTTTGAAATTTGTCACCACCTTTTAAAAAAGTACTGCGTTTTCTTTGCACTTGAACATTTCGCATTACTATTCATTTTGGATTATCGATGAAATCAGTAAAGGAACTAAAGTAGTCCTCAGTCTTAACTGTATGCAGTATTTTGTTAACTTATATTTGAATAAACTTAAATTCTGAAGTGTTAAGTCGATTCAATCATAAATGCATTGCACTAAAAATAATACTATTTACCATTCTCCTATTATTATTCACTTCAATACCATATCCCGTATCATCAAATATTGAAAATTGATTTTACTTCTAGCTCAACAAATAAGTGAATATCACCGAACAATGGAGTAAAATTAATTCCAATCAATTCAAATTCAAATCAATACTAATTATTTACATAGTAAGTTCACAAACTTTCACTCTCATCGAATCCAACATCAGTCTTAAAAAAAAATGAAATTAGTTCATTTCCTGGCAATAATCCGGCCACCATTAGTGTTGAATATATTCTCTGTATTATTAGAATATCAATCATTTTTGTCCGTGTGAATTCAAAGAATTAGAAGCAGACTTTCAACTCTTCCTTGCAGTTTTAACAAGATCACAACTCAACCCGAACTCATCAGAGTCAATGTACACTGCCATTATAATTAGTATTATTAATTGATAATCCATTTTTATTTGAACGTTTCTTACAACGTCAAAAAGAACTAAAGATGTGCAAGTTTTGTGGTTATTTGCAGAAAATTAAAGAAAAACAAACCATTAGAAATGTTTATCAGTTTAAGTATTTGCATGTTAAAGTCACACGAGGGTCCTAAAACAACCGTTTTAATTGCTGTTGCTGTAATTGAAAACGAATAGACAATAATTTGAACCATATTCAATATACATTTTATTTCGTTGTATTTCTACATCATCATCTTATATACGCGAAGATAAAGATGAAAAATTCACCGATGAAAAGATATAACATAACGCATGCACAGAGAACCACATATTCGAATAAATGTGTCCTATTTTGGTTTCAAACGTAATGAAGTTTGTGAAAAAAAAACAGAACTATAAATTCAATTTTATGAATACTTTGATGTCATGAGTATAGTGAAAAATATTCTCATTTTATTTTGAAAAACAAAATTACGATTTGTGTAAAATGGATTATAGCTGCACAATTTGTTACTCGTTGGTGTTGCTTTGTTACTAATAATGTTTTGCGTAATTCTCACCTTGTTCGCGTTTCCATTTGTTTGTCAAATTGAAATGCTTCTTTTGTATACTTATCTTTATGCTGTCTTCCAATGTGAAAAATTATCAGAATATGAGCAAATGCGATTCAGTACTCAGATTCCGAATACTTGAAAACAAGGGTAGACCCACAACTTGATTGGAATTCTATTTATATTGTGGCAGAATAATGACTGCAGATATTTCATGATATTAAACCACAGCTAACGTACAAGATAGGGATAGTTTGATCAAGCATTAATGATAAAGTTGGCACACGCGTTTGCGTAGATAAACCAATCAACATAGGAGAATAACCAATTCATTCGAAACAGAAATATGAAGTCGTATATACATTATGTAGTCCATAAACGCCTCACATTCTGTTCTTTTAATGGCGTAACTTCCTATCCACGAAGCCTCAAACGTATAACTAAAGACAAGGATAATAATGCTCAATTATGGTTCGATTTCTTTCTATCGCCGTTGCGTTTCATTTAGATGCGTAGCTCGTGTGTTACATGGTGTGAGCTTGAAGGGGGTGCGGGGGGCGGAATAGAGGGGTTGGCAAGCACAACAGATTCTCGGCTCAAGACATCGATTTCCGGCAGCTGCACCCTCGAAGCTACTGTTTTCGTTTGCCTAAGGCTCGCTCTTCTTTCAAACAAGGCCATTAATGGAAAATCCTAACTGGTTTCTATGATACTGCTTGTAGCGAACACCCAATGTAGAATTCCCACCATGTAACAACGGTAAAAACAATTATCTTTAACAATATTAGTGCTAAGAAGCCAAAATATGACACTGATAGGACTCGGCTGATACCGATGCCGATGTATCAGAATCGGGCCGATACTTTTCCGGTGTTTTGATTGTTCGAGGGATCCGCAAAAACGGCGCGCGACACTTTCGCAGTGTCTAATTATCCTGAACCTTGTGCAAAATTTGAAGTTTCCATTAATTTTGTGCAAGTATTATGAGAAAAAAATGTATTTTGTGATTACATAACAGGCATTTTTTAGAAATATTCTGGTGTAATTTTTACAATATTCTAAAACAAAACTCTGGTAAGTTGATGCTCATAATCGGAGTTGAATACTCAGTCACTAGTATTAGTCAATATTTTGAACAATTTGTAATTGTTACAATTGTCAAGCATAAGTGTCGGTTCAAAGTGGTACCGGCTCAGCCCTACAAACTATGACATCATAAATGTAAAAATAGATCAAAATTCAGGAGAGGTTTAGATGGGGCCAAAAATAAAAAAAAATAAAGAAAAACGTACATACATACATACAATTATTATTGTTTTCATTTCAGCATTGGAACTTCCCTTTGTGAAATAATCTTTTCTGGACTTACGGAATGGAAACAGTAATTTTCAGAAAATTTTCCGCACTTAAGTTCTTTCAATACATTATCATTTGAAATTTCCCAATTGTCGGGTTCCTGTAAATCGGGAAATGATTTTCTGAAATGAGAATGTTTTTTTTTTTGCCGAATGCCGGTGTACCATAATGACTTTGCATGAGAGTTGGTGGACATTTAGAGGTATGTTCTTACGTAGATATTATTTGAATACGTTTAAATTTTAAAAAAAGAAAATATTTTCTTTCCAACACAGTACAGTCAGTTGTTTGTGACACTTCTACTGCAGCTGTATGCAAAAATTTATTTGAGAGTTTGAAACATTAATATTGTGGGGATCTCCCACCCACGTAGCCTAACGGTTAGCGCTCTCGTTTTTGTGCAAGCGGACCTGGGTTGGGGCACCGGTTGGAGCCTTAAATTTCTGTTCTCAACCTGGCCTCGCGAGAAGAGCGTTGAAGAGCCACGATGCGTTGCCCAACACGCCACCCAACGAAACAACTGCTTTAAAGGTTCTGGCCCTCAGTAAGCTATTTGCACAAATATTTCTGACCATTTACATAGCTAGGGAGCGGAAGTTGATGAAATGTCATCTTTTTTCTGACATCTCGGACACGATGGCTATTAGATACACACAATATTACACTTCGTCTAGAACCCAAAAAAGGTAATTTTAACATGCATTTTGTTTGCTTTTTTTTTTTTTTTTTTTTTTTTGCCAATTTTCAGGTTTTAGGTCTTTTTCCCCGATTTTCGGCATTTTTCAGTCATTTTTCGCAATATTCGGTGTATTGTTTCGTCATATTTTGTCACTTCTTTCATTTTGGTAATATTCTTGATTCACTGTAGGTATACGACTTTTTCATTAAATTGTTTTAAAATTATTCGGTTGTTCCCATTGGAAATCCTCGTTGCATATTTTAATTGAATGTGCATGTGATATTATTTGGTGCATTTTTTGTCAAGAAAGATTGCATTAAATTTAATGGTCATTTTTTGCACTTTTACGTCATTTTTCCTCATTTTTTAGGACATTCTATAGGTCATATGCCTATATTTTTTAGGTCATCAACTTCCGCTCCCTATATATAACTATACTTTGTTAATTAAATTCCCTTCCTCGTTAGTAATACATTGATGCAAAATATCGAGCGAATACAACTGATGCATTTTATTGATGCATTTTTTGACACAATCGTACACAATGAGCTAATTCAATCAATCAATATCAATATACACTTACACGACCCCTAACTCTACAGGGCGCTGTTTGCTATTTTAATAAGGGGGTGATATGTTCGTCGCCGTTTTGCAATTTGTATTAACGATTTGTCACTTGTCATGACTCATTCCAACATTCTGGATAAGCACTCCTTTCAAAGAGACCAAAATTATACATTTAACGGTGTCAATTGATGTACGAAAGATGCATCAAGCATGCTTTGACGCATTTCGAGTTCTCTGTGGTTTTACAGGTTGTTTCAGGCTACAGTAGTTGTAGATTTCTTTTTACATTGTAGTTGAAAGAATAAGTAATCTTCGAATGGGGTAAGCAACACTTCTTATTCACACATACTTTTACATTACATTACAGCTACAAGTTAATTCAACCAGCAATTGGGGACTGTGCAATTGGGTACATTAATGCTTGCAACGTCAAATTAGCTGAGCTATGAAGGACCATTTAACAAGCTGCAAAATATATTTGCTCACTATAACAAGTTTTCATTAATAAAGCTCAACGCAATGCAAAAACTGCAGATAATTTCTCCTCCATGTTCAATCACACGAATCGCACATAATGCAGCAATCGCGCACGTATAATCCATTAGCCGTACGAAAATGACAATTACTACGCACCACTTTACTAAATGGAAACAATTCGTTTCCGGAGGCCCCACAGCACCCTTAACAAGAGTTCGAATGTATTGCCTTCTCCCCCGGGTCTGGTTGATGTGATAATGCTCTTTGCGGGTTGATTGTCCATTGCCTCACCTCTTAATTACTATGGGACGGAGCGGGCCGGGGATGACTGATGATAACATAAAAATCAAATGAAATCTAGATGGCCCGTTTCGAAAACCTTTTTCCGTTTTGAATGTTCATCTGGTAACGATAATAAATCTTACTGATTGTATATGAGGGGGAAAATATATTTGGATTTTTTTTGGGCAATTTCGGGAAATTGAGAATGCAGGTTAGAGGAGAGAGATGTGACAGAATGAGAGTGAAAGTGAAGGAGGGATTGAAAAAGAGGCAGAGACCGTTTTGACCAGGACAGTCCCGTTTCAGAGGCGTGTCCCGATTAAAAATCGACTATTTGTCCCGTTTTATAAACTTTTAGGAGATAGCTTGAAAACCAAGTCTAAATTTCAGACACATTTCATGCTAAGAAAAAACAGTTGATGTGGCAAAATAGCCTGCGTTTGAATCACTGTTGAATCCAGCCACTTTCCTCCGAGGGGGGCATCAATATTCACGGGGGGAGCTTTTAGGCATCAAATTATAAGACTATTTTTTAAAAAAATTGCCTCTTACATCAGATATGTAATTAAATTAAATTAAGTGTAAAAGGCTTTAATTAACTGTTATTTTAAAAATGAGATGAGAATCAATAAAATAGGAAGAGGTTAGGGACCAGAAGCAATGCACAAGTCATACCGAGATTAGAATAATTACCTTTTGACAACAGCAGATTACATTTTCTTTATTTTTTATGATGTATCATTTATATGATCCATATGATAATAACACCTTAATAATAACAATATTTTTAAAATTTTCATGAGGGGGAGGGTAAATTGATCTCATTGGGTGTCCCGTTTTGTGGGCAAAATATTATGGTCATCTTAATTACAGAGCATAAGACAGTGAGAGAGATTGAGAAGGAAAAGGGGAAAGAATAAGTGAGAGAGAAAGAGAGAGAGAGAGAAAAAAAATTGAGAGAGAAATGGACGGAATAAATGAAAATAATAATTTAGAGAAAGTAATACAGTGAAAAGGAAAGATTGAGAGACTACGACAGCAGAGAGAATAAGAGATGAAGGGAAACAGAAAGATTGAGACAGAAAAAGTAATAACGATTATAGTTATACGAGTAAGTATGAAGGTATGATTAATTCCAACATATTAGACATGGATTTCTTACCTTCATACGTGTCTGTACATTATCATCATACAAAAATGGAAAACGGGTTGGAATGTTCGTTTTTAGATATCTAGATCATAATTAACTTTACATTCAATTACTTAGAGCAATGAAGGTATCTTCATTTTCAACTTTATAAAATAAAAATACTGCAAAAAAGGGTCCATTCCCTTCTATATTTGATGTGGTTGTATGGGAAATCCAAACAATCTTCATTTTGTGTAAATTACATATTGCGCTACGGAATTTTTTTCAGTCATAAGTACCGTCACTGGTGATATTTTGTGTACTTACACCCTACAGTGCAAAGGACATAAATATAACAAATGTGTAAATTAGCACACAAAAAAGGTGTAAAAGTTACACCAAAAACAAGTCTCTAACTGCATCGAGTATTGAATAGAAAATTCTTCAGCATTTATATAATTTTATCATCATCATTTGGCGATATAAATTAACTCTTTAGGTCAGTTTCGCTTCTGAAATTCGCCAGAATTTAGCTCAATTTACAACAAATAGGTTACTGACGTCCATGTAGGCTAATTGGGATTGGGCCTATAGTTTAAAGTTGATGCCAAACGACCAGGGTGAAAGGTGACAGGCCAAACAATACATTGTATTGTATCCATCCCATTTCTTTTGAAGTGTTTACCAGACGGTGATGTACGTACCATTACATGACATGTGTACTTTAGCAATGTTTACTTTCTGGTTGTAGCTTGCGACGTTCATAAAAAAATTACAAAACATCACGAAAATGTAATTATTACTGGGATAATGTTGTAGCATCATCATTTTGTTGAAATATGTTACATCATTTTTTCTTTTCAGTTTACGAAGTAAAACTACATCGGATTTAATTTTACATCAACTAAAATGCATCAGACACAAAAAATTTCGCGTAGACAATATACCATCCTCCATTGTAAAGTTAAGTATTATAATGAGGAATGATCTGTAGATGAGTAGTAATATAGTAGAGTATCAAAACCCAGTGATCGTTATTCTGTGCATAATGGACTAGGCATCTTCATTATACGGCCAATGGAGTGATGACTGATTACAATGCACATTAGTTGAAAGCTGGTATGGAAATTCTGGCACATCAATATTCCTGCTGGTGTTTCAGTTGAATACTGTGATGGTAAGGTGTAAAGCCACTTAAAGGTGCAGATGCACCACGAAAGATATAAATAACTGCTAATCTGCCACCACCAACAACATGTACCTTCACTCCAAGATTGTAACATCACGAGTATGTCAATAGTTATCACTAGACATAGGATTTTTAGGTTCTAAAAAGTGTTATCTTCGGTTCCTAAAATAGGCTCTAAAATCCTAAAATAGGTCTTAAAAATCTTAAGTTAGGCTCGAAAAATCCTGACGTACGTTCAAAAGAACTTAAAATAGTTCAAAATTCCTGAAAAATGCTGATTAGGTGTAGTCACCGGCAATGAAAATGGGACACCTATATCCTGAAATACGCACTATCTTGGATAAATGTTATGTGCGTTGCCTAATCCTACGGCGATGGTAGAACTTACCATTGGAAATTTGCTATTAAAATCCACTCTTCGCCGTATACTTAGGCAACAATCTTTTTTCATGTTATCCACAGTCAAACTCCTCAATTTTGCGTGAGGATCATCTTATAGTATGCTGAATATAATCTTTTAACAAAAACATAGTCAGTGGTGCAAACGTCAATGCTGAAATGTTAGTTTGCAAGGCGTGAATGCCACAAAGCACCGAAGTGACGCGAAAGTGAGCAAGACCACACGGATCAGACCACTTTGGATTGTACAGGTAACCGTGGCACCAGACATTTTGCTTTGTTTAGAGCTTTGAAAAATCACCATGGACTTGGAGGAAGGGAAATCGACAGAGAGTACCTTTAAAACACGTTCGTCATTGAATTTTTTCGCGACCAGACAAAGCAAATGCCTCTGTGACATAAAAATCCTGTAAAACCTCTAAAATATATAAAAACCTAAAAAAAAGCTTGATTTAGGCGCATAAACCTAAAATAGGTTCTAACAAGCAAAATAGGTTCTTTTAGGTACTATAAAACTTCGTCAGTTGTTGCGTTTTCTTAACGAAACGCTGACATAACTTATTATTTCTTACATACCTGTAAAGGAAAAAATCGGTTAAAAACCTAATATCCGACGTCTAGTTTCCACATGGAACATATTTGTGTGGATGCTTGTGGTTTTCTTTCATCCACTGCATCATCATTCATCTTAGTCATCAACCAAATAAATATGGCAACGTCCGTGAACTGAAACAAGCAGTATCTTCAAACACAGCGATTCTCATATTGTCTACGCATTATTAACTTTTGCCCAACTCATTCTTCATTCACATTCAGACTAAGTTGAAGAGACGCAAAAATTTCAAACGACCTTTTGAATGCAACAATTGGGCTCAAAACGGAACGAAAAATTACCCTACCTTGAGCCTTGACAATAGTTCATCTGGTTTCGTCCAAAATATACATACTTTAGACAGAGAAATTGAAGCAGATGACCACAAAATACATGCAGTGCCATGTTTTTTTGCCTACTCTTCTGTTCTGGTACAATTTCTCCTGGGACTCATTTCGAATTTGATGAATAACTCCCACATGGGTGGTTATAATATGTTAACATTCCCCCTCCCATCTACGTCATTGTTCCCTTTCAATTTATCTTGCAACCCCCTCATCGTTTGGAAAATGCTCGTGGATCATTACACAAAATCCGGCAGAAATAACAACCTGTTTTCTTTTATGGGTAATTTTCTATTATGTACACAACCTTAACGACCTCCAATGACCATTGTTACGTGATTATTTGTGAGCATTGTTGGTTTATTCTAGTCCGCATTGTTTTGAAGCAACAATGAGGATCTTCCTGAAAGTTTCAAGTAATTTGGAAAGAAATAGGGGTTGGTTTTTCGGTTGCGAGATGGGCAAGTTATTACTGACATGAAGTGGAAGGCCAACTCGCTTAGCACCTGGGCTTCTCTCCGCCCTCCAAGGAAACGGTAGAGGACGATGAGTGATTGCTTGCTGCTCACAGGGGAGTGGAAAGCTGGTTGGGACAGTGAAGACAAGAAAAACATAAACATTTCTTTTCTTTTGAAGACTACGGAAGCAGGTGTCTACATATAGGCGTAGCTGGGTCAGAGCCTTTCCCGAAATTTTACCAAATTGCAATTGAAGTTTCGTATAAAAACTATACTGCCATTTTTAAGAAAGATTTTGGGGGTGCTGAATTGCAAAATGACCTTAACTTCTGTTGATTAGCTGATGTTTTCATGCAGCCTCGTAGCTAGATATTTTGCGGTCAGTAACTTTCATGGCTTGAAACAAGACTGACTGAAACTAATCCGAATGATCCGCTACAGTCAAATTTACTGAATTTTCGGAGAAATCATATTTTCGATATTCGTCCCACAATATACATATCTCAATTAATCAATAAAAAATAGAGAAATAGCGCAAATATCGTATTTTATGTAAAAATATGTACTCTAAACTCAAATCATGTAACATATCTCAATATACGTAAAGTATATAACATGGAATCCATGTATCATTCCTAAAAAAATGTAATTACGTTAAAATTCCGGTCCCAGTCACCTCACTGTCATACAGAAGACCTGGGCTTAAACCTTACAAACCACAATACATGTGGTGGTCCTGACGGAGTCTCATAGAAATCTACATTAATCGAAACAATAGCATAAGAATTAAGTGGTCGAAGACTAAGAAAAATATTCTTGCATATTTTATGCACATTTCAACGATGCATTCTACATATTTATGTAATAGCTATGTTGAGCATGTTTTGGTTACATAAAAATTAGATAGCTTTTTTCGATGATGCACTTCAACGTTTCGTCTGAGCTACATAAACTCTGTAGCTCAGACCAAACGTTTAAGTGCATCATCCAAGGAGATGCAGGAAGGTGCATCAACGAACATCAACTGATGCATTGAAGTGCATCTCGACTGAAAGGAATCCTCACTTGAATCAAATGATGCACTTTGGTGTTTCTTTCACGACATACAAAAATGCACCCAAGTGCATTAAATGTGAATCTGATTCTTTGAAGAAGCCATAAAACACACATTAGTGCATCAATCGATGGATTCTGGTTCATTAATCGAGTGTTGACGAAACCGTCGTGGCTGATATGTAGGTATTAGGGATGGACACAATATCCGGATAACGGATATCAGGATTTCAAATTATCCGAATATCCGGATAGAACAGTTTTGATGAAGGATTTGTAAAAAATCCTTTCAATAAAATAAGAAAACGACGAATAGAAGCATATGTGATAGCCCGTAAAACGGATAGACGATAAAAGTGTCCGGATAATGCACACATTCGGATATTCGGACATTTCAAATATCCTGATAATTTATATCCGAATATCAGAATATCCGATATCGAGATATTTAAGATCCGGATAAAATGTTGTCCGGTTTTGGCCACCCTTAGTACATGCATGGCTGTGTAAGTTCTGTGAACTTATATAGGCCTAATGTACACAAAGAATCCAAAGCGTGTCAACTGACAAATATATGTTTACTCCAATAATACATTAACGTGCATAAATTGCAAATGATGCATTTTTTGGTGTGTTAAAATACACACAGAAATGCATAAAATTGTACTTTCATCAGCTTGTGTTTCGTGTGATGCACTAAGAATGCATCAGTTGGGAACGTCAGACAAGATTACTTCAAAGATAACAAAAGTACACATTTTAGCTGTCAATTGATGCATCAAAAGTAGGGGTCCCCCCCCAAGGCCTATGACTCACTCCCCCGAAAAAGTAGAACATTCCCCCGCCCCCCTTTATGCCGAATTATTTACTCAAATTATTTTTGTCAGACAAAGTTTGCGTAACACTATAATACAGACATATTTAAGAAATATATATTTACTGTAGGTATTGTTTACAATATAGACATTTACTGTATATTACTTTGACATTGATAGAAATAATATTTTATATAAATGATAATGACTTCAGAAGTTGAAAAATTGTTGCAGTAAACTTATTGATAAGTTCTTCATTATGCACCACTTTCAAAATATGAGACTCACAGGTTGGAATGATGTTAGACATTAACCACTCATCAGCCATACACGAACGTAGTCTGTTTTTAATTTTTGTGTGGAGATAATGTAGAATTGGTAGCTAAAGTATAAAATTTTGTCCCCCCGAAAAAGTCCCTCCTGTATAAAAGTGAGATTTTTTTTTTTTTTTTTGGTTATCAACTGACTCGTTTTGGATGCAAAGACGATCGAAATAAAACGTGCCACTTTTTTTCATTCTTATTATAGTGCATCAGCAATGTAAGCGCCTCCTGTTGGAGACACTCCGAAACCGTATGCGACATTCACCATGTGTGATCACACGAGCACATTCGCCCGGGTAGGGGCGGAGACGCGGCACCGACACAAACATCACGCGAGCCCACACATGGTCACATTCGCCACATCACAGCGCTGACAAAACACAGCTCGTATTCATCACCGGAAACACAATGCTCCCCAAAGAAATGCCTTTCTCCTTATCGACCCGTACGAGAATCTATAAATCATTTCATGCTTCGCGGCAGCTGTATATTATATTAGAATGCATGGTGAGACACTTTTTTTCTTTATGCCGTGTCGAGAAATTATTGTGTCATAGACACGTTCCGTAATGTTTATGGCAAATGAACGGCGGAATAGAGGCGATGATGCATTTTTTTCTGGTAGGTATAGTAAGGTAATGCACAAGTGCGTCTGAATATTTACGAATGTAACGATCGTGTACCTTATTCCATCGTAATTCGTACCTGGTAATTTCTTTTCAAGTCGACTACTTTCCTGTATTTTTTACCATTTTTTTCTTTTTTCCATCTTCTTTTGTGGAACTTATACACAGAGAAGAAACTTTGTTTGCAATAACAGCCAGGGCCGGATTAAGACGAAATTGGGCCTGATGCTTGAAATCTTCGGTGAACAATAAACACAACGACGTCATAGTTACGTCACAGCGCAATGTATAATAGTAACTGTATAATAAGTAACGCTGTGTCTAGGCGTCCGAAATTGGGGCTCCAAATTTCATTCTAAGATATATTTTCAGGTTCATATAGCAAAAGAAAACTGTTCAGCTTTCGGAAAATTCTCGCCTGTTTTCATCTGGGCCTATTTCAGGAATGGGCCTAATGCTGCAGCATCAATAGCACCCACCGTCACTGATAACAGCAGCAGCAACAACAACAACAACATGATAATAATTCCTGACAACCAAACTTTTTTCAAATACACAATAAACAAATGACTGTTCACGAGAACCAAATTTTATAATATTTTTGGGTGCGTCAGCACTTAGGCTATTTCGCACCCTTCACATTATCCGGGACCCAACAGGGCCGTAGCCAGAATTTAATTTGGGGGGGGCTTTACCCTTATCACCACGGGCGTCGCCCGAAATATTTTTAGAGGGGGGTCAGGTCATTGATAAAACTTGCTTAGTACAAATAATAATTACAATAATAATTTTTGTTATTTTACAATAATAACTATTAGAAGTTATTAAAAGTATTCCAATTTCAATCCAAATTTATTGTTATTATTACATACAATGAAGAGACTTTGAATATCTAACACAATTTTTGTCCACTTTTTTCTTATATTTTGTACAGTTAGTGTACTGAAAATCATAGTTGTATTTTGTTATTAACTTTTACACAATTGTTAAAAAAAAGGTGGTAAATTTTACTCATAAAGTTTATATTCTGTGACCTCTCACAAAGAAAACTATAAGTTCTGGAAGCTGTGGAACAATTTATTCTTTGGATCAAATGGTAGAATATAAACTCACACCCTTTGCACTTATATTTGTGTTCTGAATCCTATTTTTGTTATCTAGCGTCGCTTTCTTCCACTTTTTGGCTAATCGCGACGATGAGGATGAGTAGTGATTAGATAACATTGATAAACGGACATCCACAAAGGCCTAGACCGTGGCTCGAACCCGGGATCGTCGGTGGCGCGTCAGAAACCTTTTAACCGAAACCATCTGTCAGTTAATAATATTGCACATATCCCCAACCATGTACAGTGTTCGTTCTGGCTCTGGGCCGAGATACACTCAAGATAACTAAATGCATCATATCGATTGATGCACCAGAATGCATCGATTGATGCACTAAAGTGTGTTTTATGGCTTCTTCAAAGAATCAGATTCACATTTGATGCATTTGGGTGCATTTTTGTATGTCGTGAAAGAATCACCAAAGTGCATCAGTTGATGTTCCTTGATGCATCTTCCTGCATCTTTTTGGATGATGCACTTAAACGTTTGGTCTGTGCTACAGAGTTTATGTAGCTCAGACCAAACGTTTAAGTGCATCATCAAAAAAGATGCATTCTGGTGCATCAAAATGCATCAAGGTGCATCAAAACTCATCAACTGATGCATTGAAGTGCACCTTGACTGTAATAAGTCCTCACTTGAATCAAATGATGCACTTCGGTGTTTCTTTCACGACATATAAAAATACACCCAAATGCATCAAATGTGAATCGGATTCTTTGAAGAAGCCATAAAACACACTTTAGTGCATCAATCGATATTATGCATTTAGTTCTCTGAGTGTATCTCGGCCCAGAGCCAGAACTTTTTTCGTCTCGTTGTACATCATCTTCACTACACTCTGTCCCAAATATATCTTGAGTAAGCGAGCGAAAACAAGTCTCTGCGCAAGCAGTGACACGAGACGGCTCCACCAATGAACACGTGAGATGGAGTGAGATTACGTGGAGGCGGAAACTGTAGTTACCAGCGTGTACTGCTTCGCTCTGCCCACTCGGTTTCCTCCCCTTTTCTAACGCTATGCGCGACCTTGCTCCAGAGATAGTTGGAACAAAGTATACGATCTTTTACAGTGGCGTGCCCAAGAGAGGGTTGGTGGGGGTCATGCCTAAAAAAGAACGTCAAAGGTACGAAAATATGGTAAAATGAGGGGCGACTACGGGAAAAAGTGTACATAATCCCTCCATTTCGAAAATCCTTGGCACGCCACTGATCGTTTAGCATATAATTCAATGTTATACTCGTTCACGTTCCGCTGTTATCTACCCCCTCCTCTCTTTTCTGCACACGGGAACATGGACGCTGAAATCGAAGACCGAACGCCACTACACGAGTTGGAAACACGGCTTCAATGATTCGTACGGCCTGTTATTGATTATCCCCGCGAAAGGTGCGGTTCACAGCTTCGGAAATTGGAATTTGGCCTCCCCCCATCCCCCTTTTCCACCCCCCACCCACCAACGATTAACTACCTCCCCGACATCTCTGCGGTCTCAGAGCAAAAGGTGAAGTTGACAGCCCATTGGCTGGGATGTTGACAAACGGACTTTCCCTGCGCCAATTTTGATACGTTTTCACCTTACCCAAAAATGGATTGCGAAAATGGCGGGTGAATTATGCACGGGGCCGTTTTGGGGGTTTGCGTTCGCCCTCCCCCCCGACCGTGACGTTATCTGGGATCATATCAATTGATTTCGATGCTCAATTGTTTCTAATGGGGAGCGCCGGTAATGACGCTTCAATCAATATATTGGATCATATTCAGAAAATCAACTTAAGGAGAGACGACCTAATTGAGAATTGGAAGAGTAATTTGAAACTCGATTTGCTCTTTCTGTAGTCGATGGACTATTGTTTGGTTGATGCGTTCGTGGAGTGATCATTATTGTTTCTTTCTTTTCCTAGCATTCAGATTCATTCTTCATCATTATATAGGGTGATTTTTTTAAAACTCATGGGTTTCTTTGTTGTGTAAAATTTGGAAATGAAGTATTATTTCCATGCGGTTTGTGGCAAATGAATAAGGAAGGATGGGAGATTTATTGGAGTATGTTTACCGGTTTATATGCATCCCGGGTAATATCGCCCACGCCTCAACAAAAACAGCAAATATTCACCAGTGTACCTTTCGCGTCTATATGGTCTGGGGGTTTGGATGCAGTGCGGAGGTTTAAGTTTCCTCCTGTAGATAGCACCGTTGTCATTGTCAACAATAGCCAGGAAACTGAGCTGTTATATTGTTGTGCTGGAAAGTTGTGTGCTTTTTCGTAATTGTTGTGCTGAAAAGTTGCGTTATTGTGATCAGGACACACAGTAAGAATGGTGTACTTCTTGCAGGAACGTGTGTTTATCGTGAAAAGTTTTTGGAAAACTGATTCTGTTGTTGCTACGCGAAGGGCATTTAGAAACAAATTTGCCTCACGTTCTGCCCCAGACAGGAACACAATATTGTCGCTAGTGAAGAAATTGGAAGAAACAAGATCGCTTCTGAGTGAGACAGGGAAGCACCGGACCCCGCGGGCAGGTGTTGTGGAAGCTGTCTGTGCTCGACTCTTGAGGTCGCCCAAGAAATCTCTCCGTCGTTTGTCACAAGAAACCGGCTATAGCTATTCAACATGTCAAAAGGCAGCGAAAACTGCAAACTAAGGGCGTACAAAATTACAGCTATTCAAGAATTGAAGGATCCAGATTAAGTTAAACGTGTAGATTACTGTAATTGGTTTTTAATGTTTATTGTGCGTAATCCTGATATTCTGAAATAACGTGGTTTACTGATGAAGCCTGGTTTCATCTCTCTGGGCATGTTAATTCTCAGAATACACGGATATGGGCAGCTGAAAATCCACTCCGTTGCACTCACAGAAAATTGGGGCATGGTGCGCTGTCTCAGCATCACGTATAGTGGGTCCAATCTTCTTCAATGAAACAGTAAACACAGAGCGGTACAGGGCAATATTCATGGAATTTGTTGAAAGTTTGGACGACATTGAACTCACACAGGGTTATTTTCAACAGGATGGTGCTACATGCCATACATCGCATGACAGTATGGCACTGATTGAAAGTTTCTTTGCGAATAGGGTTATTTCAAAGAGATTGTGGCCTCCGAGGTCTCCAGACTTAACTTCACTTGACTTCTTTCTGTGGAGCTTCCTAAAGGGACGTGTGTACACAAACAACCCTACATTCCTGGAAATGTTGAAGCAGAACATTATCACTGAAATTGCGAACATTAGCGCAGAAACACTATGTCAGACAGCCCTTAACATGGAACGGCGTGTTCGACTTTCTTTACAGGAAGGAGGTTGACAATTTCAGCACCTTCTTTAAAGGTGAGATGTTATGTCATATGTCTGTGCCATAATATTTATGTTTTATTTATGTTTGAGTGAATACAAAAAAAAAGAACTCATTTTCATTAATTCAGTTTAGCAAAAATCCAATACTTCAATGTTATTGTAGGGTACACTGGTGAATATTTGCTGTTTTTGTTGAGGCGTGGGCGATATTACCCGGGATGCATATAAACCGGTAAACATACTCCAATAAATCTCCCATCCTTCCTTATTCATTTGCCATAAGCCGCATGGAAATAATACTTCATTTACAAATTTTACACAACAAAGAAAACCATGAGTTTTAAAAAAATCACCCTATACTAGTCTATTATATTCGCTGTGAGAAGTTGCCGTAAATTTTACAAGATTCTACCGTTAAAATTTAACAGTCTGCCTGTTAATTTACAAAAAACGGTACGAACCTGTTTTTTTCGTGAGCTCAAGTGTATTAATACCGTAAAAATATCATTTTTTTTTAGTTTATTTGAGAAATGTCCACACCGAAAGTACCCCTGAGGGTTGGTGCATGTACATTATAAATAGAGCCCGGAAGTTCAGGCATTTATTTTCGTTAAAATAGGCAGGCAAAAAGGCATTTATAATGTGGAAAATAGGCACTAAAAATGAAAAAAAGACAAAATAAACCGAAAAAAAAGGCACATTTGGAAGTCGCTTACTTTTATCTATAATTTCTGGCAAAATGTTAAAATCTACATTGGGAAGAGCATTTCAATTTTCACCAAATTCACGCACGTAACCATGTAACTTACCACTTAATGGCACACTAAATTTCGGCATGATGACAACTACACGATCCTTTCCCTCCAAAGTGCAGAACTAAACTAAAGATAGAGAACTTTATTTTGGAATCCATGCAAAGGCCCTTGGGCATTAGTGCTGTTTCTTGTCAATATAGTCCTGACACGGACGCTGGACGTGATGACGTAATTGTGCAGATGTTCTGCAACAGGTTTTCAGCAGTCAATCATGCACAAGGAAATGTTAACCGAAAGGCAATATCCTAACTCAGCATGAAATACATTTTTCTCACACTTTTCTCCTTCAGCAATGTTGAAACATGCGTGAGTTCAATATTACTTAAATAAGGCGAAAATTATTTGCATAATAAAAGGAAGAAAAGTAAATGCCAACAACGTTTTTTGAGAGAAAAATAATTTATATACACACTTTTTTTTTAAAAAAAAAAAAAAATGGTCCAATTTCATTGAAAAAGGCAAAAAAGGCATTATAATTAAAAATAGGCAGTGGGGTCTTAAATAGGCAAAATGAAAAGGCTTCTAAAACATTCGAAACAACGTAAAAAACGTATATCCGGAAAAATTTTATCAATATATGCAGTAGATAAAAAGAGGCATTTTGCCAAACTTCCGGGCTCTAATTATAAAATACATGTTGACATCGTACATACATCAATTGACCAGTATGTTTTTTAAATAGTATAACGTAATAGTAAAATCATACAGTGACAAATTATATCTTTAAGCGGACTAGTGCTGTAAAAGTACAATATTATGTAGTGTATACAATCTAAATATATTTTATAAAGTTATTTAATTCCTGAAATTCTTCAACTGAATATAATGCATATTCCAATTTCTTTTAATAATAACGGTGCAAGGCCATCAATTTCCGTTGCCGTCCAACTGCCATCAAATAAGACCATGATCGTTTTTCAGGTATTAAAGGCCATTACATAGTTAAACTAATAAATTCTCAACGGCTCGGTTTAAAAAGTATATATATTTGAGGTGCACTGTACAGACATTTCTCTTAGGCGAAACGACGTTCAAAAACCGTCAAATCTTTTTGCCATCCAATAACTTTTTTTAAAAAAAGCCGTGATTTCGTTTAACATTTTACGACCATTACATAGTTAATTTAATTAATGTGTCATTAAAAAATCAGTTAAAAAATATATATATTTATGGTGCACGCAACTGAAATTTATAATCATTATCTATCTTTATGCATGATTAGAGGCATGAACAATTTGTTTATGACAAAAACACTAGATATGAAATAACACACCGTGTTGTTAATTTTCATGTTTTTGAAAGGTGTGAGGTGCATTCTGCTACCATGCTTTGTCACTAAATGATGCGAAATAAACTCTTAAACATGAAATTTAACGCGACATCTTCCGCGATATGAATTTTCCTGTAAGTTATGCAAGTCACGGAAAATTGATTAAAATAGAAGCAAAAATTGACTCCTTTGCACAGGAATAAACTTAGAAGGCAAATGTTCATTTTGTGTAACAAGTATGATTTTTAAATCAAATTTAGAGTTGTAAGCACAGAAATGCCATTTTATACACCGTTTTCGACCCGGAAATGTGGCCAGTTTTTGTACCGAAATTTTGATGTTCTATTCACCATAAATATGTGGCTATTATGCATGATAACATATTCAAAATGAAATAAGGAAGGCTCGTGTCCCATTTTTGTGAATCAACGGGCAGACTGTTAACGACTTAACTTTTAACGGTAGATGGAATGAAGGAATGATTTAATTTATTTCACCTCCCGTTTTTGCAGCTTTTGGCTAATTGCGAATATGAGGATGAAAGGTGATAAGGTAAAATAGATGAAGGGACAATTGAACAAGCACATAGAGGGGGGTACAGATGCCATAGCCTCGTTAGTCTGCAAAATGCAGTCCAGGGTGCTACGTGGAAGTGAGTTTGACATTTCACTTCGGAACACAAATTGCAAAAATATTGTATGTAATACCTCGTATCATGTACTAGGTTTTATTATAACAAATACAAAAGAAATTAACAATATAGAGGCATTAATTATATTATTTAATTATTAAATATTAATAATTAAATGTTAATACATAGTTTCGTTAGAGATATATAGGAATAAGCCCCTATAATATGGGATATTTTCACTAGTGCTGTATATTCCAAAAAGTTCATAGCATTAATTATATTAACTTATAAAATTAATCGTCATACAGATACTACATATAAAATTACTAGAAAAAATTTAGTATAATACATTCTACTAGATGAGAAATCCATGAGAAAATTTATTGTACAAAATTAACAATGGATCAACTGAAAAGCAGGAAATTTTAAATTTATTGAAATTCAATGTGAACAAAAATAGGTTTGCCTTTGCACTTGCTTCGCTTTCGCAGTCAATTGTACTTTAGTCACGTCAATTGGTAAAGGCATTGCAATATATAAAAGACGGTGTGAAACTGTGTAATCCATTTTCATTCTGTATAAGTACAGGGGGCGCTGTTTTGCTTATCGTACCCTTTGTTCACGTATCCTGAAACCGCCAGAGAAAGTCACCCCTTACCCACCAGTCCATTATTTAAACTATGGTATATTACTGTAACTTCTAACAGTGTGCAATTTATCTATCTTTATTCATGATAAAAATATTAAAATTTATATTTTTTTAAATAGGTTTTGTCTCGTTTTGTAACTTAATAGTCATACTGTTAAATTTTGATGGTAGGGTGTTTTGCAATTTATGGTTCTAACAGTGTAGAAAGGAAGAAATTGAAAACATTGCCTTCAAGTTTCTTTTATTTACGTTGAAAATATTACGGTGTAACGCCAGTAGAATTTACAATGCCATCACCGTAATTCTTGCAGAGTATTGCAAAACGTGAATTTATAAACAAAACAATATTCCCAGAAAGTAAGCTATGTCCCATTTGTCAAAGAACACAAAATTTACACTGAAGATAACATCTTTTTTCAAAACCACCGCATTATTGCCTCTTATTTACTTTCCTTTTTGATCTTTCCGTGTCACTTTTGTGTACTCATTAACGTCAAACGATCCGGCAAGATCATGTGCGAGTCCTGAAAGGCTCGTCAGGCCGTGAAAATATGTTTCTCGCATTGACTGATGGGTAGATAAGAAAGGTGTCTTATTACAAGGTAATAAGAAGCGGTCTCCTGCTTAAATGAGCAGCACAGCGCTCGGCGATAAGTCTTTGAAGTAACAGCCTCTAATTATTGATCTCCCCTCGCGTATTGCGCTGTGTACAAAGATTATGCGGAGGAAAATTGCTTTCCTTGCTGGGGGTAGGCAGAGAAATGTCTTTCTCTCATTCATAAACACTCCTTTGTAACAAGACGGCAACATATAGCACCTCTCCCTCATATAAGCGTGTGTGTTGCAATGTGAAGAATGTAAAGTCAATATTGTTGTGACGAGAATGGCAGTTTAGTGTTATTGCGGAGGCCTTACTGCTTGTTTCCTGACGTAAGATGGAATTGAGTCGAGTTTGTAACGATTTTTGATCGCAGCAGGAGGCTTGTTACGTCGTTTTTCTTGTACAGTCGCGGACAGTTATGGGTTCTGACCAGGCACACACACTCAGAGAACTAAATGCATCATATCGATTGATGCACTAAAGTGTGTTTTATGGCTTCTTCAAAGAATCAGATTCACATTTGATGCATTTGGGTGCATTTTTGTATGTCGTGAAAGAATCACCAAAGTGCATCAGTTGTTTCAAGTGAGGATTCCTTTCAGTCGAGATGCACTTCACTGCATCAGTTGATGTTCCTTGATGCACCTTCCTGCATGTTGATGCACCAGAATGCATCTTTTTTGATGATGCACTTCAACGTTTCGTCTGAGCTACAAATGCATGAAATGTGAATCTGATTCTTTGAAGAAGCCATAAAACACACTTTAGTGCATCAATCATGCATTCTGGTGCATCAATCGATATGATGCATTTAATTCTCTGAGTGTACCTAGACATAGTTTGGGGCCGGGAATTCCGAACCAAGCTTCTGAGAAACAACAACGATAATAATAATAATAATGACTAAATTAAAATAATATTAAAATATATAAATCAATGCGACCTCAAAATCCGAATAACGGATATCCGATATTCCTTTCTTAAGCAACGGACAATCAAAATAATGTGAATATCCTGATAGGACGGATATTATCTGGATATTCATAATCTGTGTATGCAGATCGCTCGCTATTTTGTTTTTTTAAATTTCACAATTTACAATTTCAGTAAGTCATTCTGGTAAAAATTGTTTCTGAAATTAAGGTAATAATTACCAAATGAAGGTTCGATATTATCCTTGCACAAATGACCCACATTGAAAAAAAAAGTAACAAATGCTGAAGTTAGTAATACACAAATCTGTTTTAGAAGGAAAGTAAAAATTATTAGAATATGCTAAAAGTCCGTAAATGGGCAAACGAATATGTTGGATGACGGATATGTTGTGAGTTCGTACGGAAGAGATACGAACATGGCAAATGAATGAAAATGCAGAGACGCCATACAACTGTCCGGATTATGAATACAAATGGATATTAAGGATAATTCGGATAGGAAATTATCCAATATCCGGGTAAAGCTTTATGCGAATTTGGCCATCCATAGTTTGAATAGCACACTGCATAGCTTTCTGATGTCAACCAAATAAGAAACCAAATTCCAACGGAAAAGTGTGGCAGCGAACAACCAATTCGTCTGAAATATTTTGTTACTGTTATTAAAACTTTAGAAGGTAAGGCAGTGAGTGAGATTTGCAAGGTCACCCAAGCAAGTAAATTCTTGTTGGTGTTCGAACCAACACAAATCGTCCACCTGTGCATTCGATAGTCTCAACTTCCACATATATACTTGTATAACCTTGGACAGGACACTCGTTAATAATTCAGAGCAGATACGCTGCTAATGAAAGTTCTTCAAGTTTACACCGGGAGAGGACAAGCTCGTATTAATTGTTGGCTGCCCTTTGTCGTTACTCGTCGGCGTCTACAACAGCCTATGGGTAAGCGGCGGAGATAGCTTTGAATGCTGGATACCGATTAGCGCTCCACTTTTCACACCTGGCTGATTAGTTAGCAGGAAGTCGTACGTCTTGCGGTAAATGGAGAGTGCTTGTACTTCAGGGGCTTTATTGAGAAGTATTGCAACTGGCAAGTCCGGTCGGTGACTATGTTGAATGGGCCTCGTATTGGTGTCGCTGCACACAGAAAACTAAATGCATCATATAGATTGATGCACCAGAATGCAGAAAATGATTTCCGTAAGTACTTTCTCCTGTAAAAAGTAAGAAATCCGTCACCCCTATAGTACCGCAGATTCAGCCCATAATCATTCATTACATTTTCATATATATCGGTAAGACACACAAAACTGCTTTTAACAATTATTTTTCAATTTCACTTCGTCTTTCACTTCACGATCCATTTGAGGACCCACTGCCGTAGACAAATGACGGAAATACGTGTACTAATACGGATCGAGAGTTCGAGTGTATTTCGCTAGTTCGAGCGTTTTTCGCTCGAGCGGAAGAACTATCAATTCTGTGTGCCATCTAGCGTTGCCCGTGTGAACTATTTGCCGCTCGAGCGAGAAACGCTCATTGAAGCATTCTACTGTGGACAATAATGTATATGGAGAAGGGAATATACTGTACAAAAGCACGTACTAAATCTTTCATACAACATGTGAATATCAACAATTATCAAGGCATTTATTAATAACTAGCTAATTACCCGGCGTTGCCCGGGTATTTATTTATCCCAATCTTGTATTAGACAGGAAACTAATGAATTCTAACTATAGTGTAAAATGTAACTATTTTTAAATGTGATCGTGAATGTCACCAATTAGCTTAGCGACTCCGAAAACTATGGATTCGACACTAATCTACGTCATTTGTGGCATTTTATTTTTCACCCCCTCTCACCCCCCATGCTGATAGGTGATGAAGTTGGAGTTGAACTGCATTGGAAGTGTCACGAAAACTATGCATTCCATTCGCAACAGCCTGAATGTTAGACAACCCAAGAAACACTATCGTTGTGCGGATTGCATAGAGGTCACGGTTGTTTGTGCGGAATTTAATATCGGTGGTTCTCGATCATTTTTACATGTCATCTCTTCCCACCCCGCCCCAGGGGTGTCTTACCCCCACAGTATTTATTTCCAGGTTGCAAGTGATACTTGCACCAAGTTTGGTTGAAATCGCTCCAGGCGTTCGAGAGTTATGCCGGAACAAACAAATATACATTTTCACACACACACACATACATCCATTTTTATATAGAAGTTTACAACAATTAATAAAATATTCTCAATATGATTTCGGTGACACCGATGAAATATAATTAGGAAAATATATAAAGTTAATAAACATGTGACTATACTCTGTTCCTGTACTATACTCCTTGTCCTCTGCACAAGTAGTGACTTGATACGGCTTGACCAATGAGCGCGTGAGAGGGAAAGGGGATTGCATGGAGGGGATAACGCGACTATCGACGTTTGCAGCAGCACGCGCTGCTTTGCTTCCTTTCTCTCTTTCTCTACTGGCATACTCCACAAACACCTGGGACAGTCTGTAGGAAGAACCAGAATGTTAGGACATGCTGGACATCGCCTTCTTATGTTCCAGATGTTTCATATGAAAGGTTGCCCCTGTCAAAACCAATCCTGTTCAAAAACAGTCAAATTCTAGCTAATTCATTGGTGGAATATGAGGCGTTAGGTGCTCAAAGAACACGTGCGCTGTGAAACGGAAACGTCACATTTCCGGAGAAACAATTTCGACTTCCTTTTCATTAGTGTCAGAAAAACTGACCAAACTTTTTAAAAAAAGGGCGCCTGTTGAACGAAAGGGCTAATCATCGGGTGCCCGACCACCCCACTGTGACTTCCTCAATTTCTTCCTCAGCCCACCCTTTATGCGTGCGTGAGGGACTCCTGTATTTCCCACGAAATCGCCCCCCTCTTTTTCCTGTAATGCACGCCACTAATTGCTCCTTTTGAATGCCGAATTGGCCTCCGCAGCCCGTGGTTTAAGGAGGTGTAGAATTTTAACATCAACCTGATCTGAGACGCCACTTCCTTTGACCGCGGCGTCAAACCGCAGAAACGCCATCTTTTGCTGCTAATCTTCTTTTCCGCTTCGGTATCTCAGCATGGTTGCAAGGGGTAGATGAATTGTCAGTCCTTAACGCACACAGAATAACCGTTTTCTAATGTCCATTGCGAAAACAGTGGCATCGACAAAGACTCTCATACAGGTGCACTCAAGGATGGACTTTGCTTCGGTGGCCAAAGCCAATGTTTTCCATTCTCTCCTTTTTTTCTTTACTTGCTTCTCCTTTTTTGTGTTTTCCTGTCCACTCTTTCTTTCTTTGCTTCCATATTTCTTTTTCTCTTTCCCTTACACTGTGTACATCTTTTTCTTGCCTTTCCTCCCATTACTATCTTTATCTTTTCCCTATTCTTTGTTTTCCCCGCTTTCATTGTGTTTTTCTTTTTATCTTCTTTCTTTTTTTAAACCTATTTCCCTTTGTTTTTCCTTCTTTTAACCTCTGTTCCTCCAGTTTTCCTACTCTTTCCCCATTTCTTTCTTCCTGTTTTTATCTTTCTTTCACCCTTGTACTTCTCAATCTCTGTCACTTTCTTCACCTGTTTCTCTCTTCCACTATCCTTCTTCCTGTTTCTCGCTTTATATCTTTCTTTTCCCTCTGTTTCTCTATGTCTGTCTTCTCATCTGTTTCTCTCTTCTTTCTGTTTCTTTATCTTCTTCTATCTTCTTTTCCCTCAGTTTCTCTATGTCTGTCTTCTCATCTGTTTCTCTCTTCTTTCTGTTTCTTTATCTTCTTCTATCTTCCTTTTCCCTCTGCTTCTCTATGTCTGTCTTCTCATCTGTTTCTCTCTTCTTTCTGTTTCTTTATCTTCTTCTATCTTCATTTTCCCTCTGCTTCTCTATGTCTGTCTTCTCATCTGTTTCTCTCTTCTTTCTGTTTCTTTATCTTCTTCTATCTTCCTTTTCCCTCTGTTTCTCTATGTCTGTCTTCTCATCTGTTTCTCTCTTCTTTCTGTTTCTTTATCTTCTTCTATCTTCCTTTTCCCTCTGCTTCTCTATGTCTGTCTTCTCATCTGTTTCTCTCTTCTTTCTGTTTCTTTATCTTCTTCTATCTTCATTTTCCCTCTGCTTCTCTATGTCTGTCTTCTCATCTGTTTCTCTCTTCTTTCTGTTTCTTTATCTTCTTCTATCTTCCTTTTCCCTCTGTTTCTCTATGTCTGTCTTCTCATCTGTTTCTCTCTTCTTTCTGTTTCTTTATCTTCTTCTATCTTCCTTTTCCCTCTGCTTCTCTATGTCTGTCTTCTCATCTGTTTCTCTCTTCTTTCTGTTTCTTTATCTTCTTCTATCTTCATTTTCCCTCTGCTTCTCTATGTCTGTCTTCTCATCTGTTTCTCTCTTCTTTCTGTTTCTTTATCTTCTATCTTCCTTTTCCCTCTGTTTCTCTATGTCTGTCTTCTCATCTGTTTCTCTCTTCTTTCTGTTTCTTTATCTTCTTCTATCTTCCTTTTCCCTCTGCTTCTCTATGTATGTCTTCTCATCTGTTTCTCACTTCTTTCTGTTTCTTTATCTTCTTCTATCTTCCTTTTCCCTCTGCTTCTCTATGTCTGTCTTCTCATCTGTTTCTCTCTTCTTTCTGTTTCTTTATCTTCTTCTATCTTCCTTTTCCTTCTGTTACTCTCTGTCTGTATTCTCATCTGTTTCTCTCTTCTTTCTGTTTCTTTATCTTCTTCTATCTTTCCTTTCCATTATGTTTCTCTATCTCTGTCTCTTTGTCCCTCGTTTTTATTCTGCTTCTCTCTTTTTCTATCTTCCTTTCCCGCTTCTTTCTTTACTTTTCCTGTCTTTCCTGTTTATCTCTCTTTGTATATTTCCCCATCTCCTTTTATCTTCCTTCTTCTGTATCTCATTCCATCTCTCACTCTATCTCTGTCAATTATTCAGAAATGTATGATTTAATACAAAATTAACCGTACAAAACCAGAGAGGGCATTCACCATCCTCATCGTCATGATTAATACAAGAGGTAGAAAAGCGACGTAAACGGACCAAAACAGAAATTAACAAGTTATGAACTTTAGAGACTCTTGTGTAAACTAGCAAGAAACAATCAAGTCGAAGAAAAAAAGAACTGATGTTTTTCGTTAAGGAAAATATTATTTTTATACGAGGGCCACACTGAAAGTTCCAACCTGCCAATATCGAGTAGTGGAGCCTTCATTCACGAATCCTGAAAACCATCATAGCCACGTGGAAACATTAGTATGTTGCAACAAATTTTGGCAACACGACCGCCCCACATTTTCACATCTTCTTCGAGTTTTCTTTTTTCTTTTTTCCTCAGTTTTCTGCCTCCACGGCGGTGTTCGACAAGGCGTAGTGTTTGCGTGTGGAAGTATTCCGTGGAGTCTGTCATGAACTTCCGGCTAGGAGGGATTTTCACGTCATCAAACCTTGATACGTAACAATTATCAGGCATCTCGGGCCCATTAGATAGGTTGTTATCCAGCGCGGGATCGGACGGAACAGAGCGCTGCCCCCCCTAACCCCCCTTCTCCACTTTCCAGCATGTCAGGTCAACGATTGGCACGATAGCGTTTTCTCCCAAACTCCATCACGACATTCGGAAATCCATTCCGTGTCCATCTCGGACCAACCGTTAAGACAAAAGCGTGCGCGGGCATTGTTTGAGAGATCTCGGTGCCACGCATGCAACAATGGATGGCTTTGTTGCGGTGGAGATGAGGTGATGTGGCTTCTGTTGCGTGAAGCATTGCAAAACAATTGTGTGGCGATTGATTGGCACCGAGTTTCAAGGTGGCATGGTTATCGCGCGCGGAGTATGGGGTTCTGGGTTCGAGTCCGAAGATACTTTCGCTGTGGGCATTCACAGTGAGTTGCGGAGAAACGTTTAGTGACTGTGCTTTTATGTCGCTTTTTACCTCTGGGTCAATCGCGGCGATGAGGCTGAATGACGAACCGATGGAATAGATGATCGGATAAAAATACATGGACTCTTTAGTCAGCATTCAAACTTCGAACCTCTGGCGTCGTATAGAACTACGATAACCACTCCGCTACATAGAGTGACGATACTTTTCGACATTGACGTTATTAATAATAATAACCCGTCAGGGCCAGGACCTACCACCCTCACTCATAGGTGTGGAGCCATCCAACCAGTTACCGGGTGACGTGTGGTCAGCACGACGAACCCCCAGTCGTAGTTGTAGGCCTTCTACGATCGGGTTACACTACTCTTTCGTAGCTCTCCAATTTCATCATGATGGTCCCATACACAGGCCGAAATCTCAGGAGAAAAGTTGTTACGCATCCCCCCCCCTCCCCCCAGGGGACTCGAACCTGCGCTCGTCCCGTAGCCGGAGCACAAAGCATGACCGCACGGCTACGATGTGGTACCACTGACGTCATGGACGTCCGGAAGGAGGTGGGGGCAGGGGGGCCGTGCCCCACCCTCTGGAAAATGAATGTCCACCTAAAAAGTATATGCTTCACACATAATTTCGTTTCAGTCACAGTAATTTATGTTAATTATTACAAATTCGTTGAAGAAACATGATAATACAAACTAAAATAGTGTTTTTTGAGGTGGGCATCACTATTATGGGTAAACATTTTCCTCGCTTGCCCCTCCCTGGAAACAATCCTGCGGACGTCCATGACTGACGTTATTAGATAGTTCAATGTCTTCTAAAATGGGACTCTAGAACTAAATTTCCAACTAATGAATACTTCCACCTGGGAGTTCCGGGTTCGACTCCCGGGAAGGGTGATCTCTGTGGGAATTTTTCTGACAATATTCCTGCCTATGGCTCTTTTCAAATCATTTTTTTCTCGAGTGGAAGCCCTACCTTTGCAGATAGAGACTCGGGGCTGTAGCCCCCCAGGCCCCTCTCTAAGTCCGGCCTGACTACAATTCGCAAACCATATTGCGATCGCCAGAGGAGGAGGGTAGAAACACGAAGCTTCATTGCTTCCACTCCCCGAGGCAACACCACGCGATAGGAAAGGAGTTGTGTGTTTTTCCTTCGGTCGGGAGAACGGAAGTGAACAATGTTAGCCCCCAAATTAAATGATATTCACAGCTTGGTTATAATTCGACTCGTTACCTATTAGCATCATGTATGCCTAGCAATACATGCTTCGTACCTTGTTGTGTGCACAGCCCTGTTGGCGTGCGACCACTCACACAGCTGATACTCACATTTTTTTCTTTCGGCGCTTGGAAAAATGAAAGAAATAGTGATAAGGAAGAAAGGGGAGGTGAAAACGAAGAAAAAAAACGGAAGTTCTCTCGGCTGACGATCTTTTAGCAGCAGCTGCTGTTGTTATAATTTGTTTTTTTGTTTCGAAGCGAGAAGTGTCAGACAACAAACATTAATCACTATCCGTACTGTTGAGTAAACAAAGAAAAGCGAGAGAGATGAAATGAAATTATATAGTGAAGGGGGAGAGGTGAGAAGTAAGGAGGGGAGAGAGAGGGGAAGTATCTTGTTATATCATAATGTCGTTACGCGGGAGAGGGTAGACAATTGTATTTACTGAAGCTTCGTTTCCCCCCTATCCTTCCAGCAGAGACCACAACAATTTTAGAAAGACGAAACATTCTTGAAAGAATTTATTCAAAGACGTTTATGTTTACCATTAATACATATACAGGGTGTCTCAAAAGTAAAAGCGCAAACTGACACAGGTGAAAGTACACGATAATAGAAGCAAAAAAGTCTCAGTAAACATGGGTCTGCAAACGAGCCGTTTTCGAGATAATTGCGAATGTGTGGTTGCAAGCCGCCACTGACTTCATTGTTTGTAAACGTCGTCCTAGTTGGTAAAATGCTAATAATGTGTGAGAATGTGTGGTTAGAAGCCGTTACTGATTGCACATTGTACATCAAAACGCATCGACTGGTGCATTGAAGTGCATCTCGACTGAAATAAATCCTCACTTGAATCAAATGATGCACTGTGGTGTTTCTTTCACGACATACAAAAATGCACCCAAATGCATCAAATTTGAATCTGATTCTTTGAAGAAGCCATAAGACACACTTTAGTGCATCAATCGATGCATTCTGATGCATCAATATGATGCATTTAATCCTCTGAGTGTAGTGGGGAAGTTGAAAAACGTTTCTGTAAAATATAGGATTTTGAGTGAAGTAAAAGACGGCAAATTATAGGTGCAACTGTTCAGAAAGAAAGCATGCCTCCCGCATTACTGTCCTATGAAATTCCTGAAGTAATTCTAGAATCCTTCCTGGCAGAATGATGAAGAGGCTTTCTCGAGATATCAACCAGCTGATTTCCGGATAGGTTTCCAAGCTTTCGAGAGCTAAAGTCACTACTATCTTAAGTTACGTAGCATTCAAAAGCTCAGAAACCTATCCGGAAATCACCTGCTGATATCCCAAGAAAGCCTCTATGCAATAACATCTCTATACCCGCCACTCATCTGGAAGAATTCTGGCTTACTGGGTGATCGTTTAGTGCTCGACTTTCGATATCGAAGTTGCTGGGTTCGAGTCCCGGTCTGGATTTGAATGTCCATCAAATTTCAAATAATCATCAATCATCCTCATCGTTGCGAGTACGAAAAAAGTGGAAGGAATGCGACGTAAAACAACAAAAAATGAAAATTAAGTAAGAATTGGCTCAACTGAAATTCAACTCTGGTTGCACAAATTAAGTTCTATCCAATACTACGGACAGCAATCATTTAAAGAGACTTAGAACCAGTGTTGTCACAATATGAGGGCACAATTTCCCTTTCCAAGGGGCAAAATTTCCCTTTTTGGACCAATCTTTCCCTTCACCTAAGCAAATTATATAATAATAATAATAATAATTAGTAGTAGTGGTAGTAGCAGCATTAGTAGTGGTGGTGGTGGAAGCAGTATGTAGTACGTAGTAATGTATTCCGTTGAATTCGTTATTCGTTTGAATAAAGATATCATTTTTTAAAAAAAAATCACATTTCGGTTTCATCACTTCCTGACCAGATGTCCCAGGTTTGAATCCTGGTCAGGAATCAATTTAATCGTTAATCCTCATCGTTACTATTTATCCAAAGATGCATAAAAGCAACGTACAATAAACTTAAAGGAGCAGAAACCAGTAGGAATAGCAAAAGAAAGAAATAACATAAAAATGTGGATATGAAAATAGAAATTAACATAAACTGTAATAATGTAGTCAGATGACCTTAAAATTTTCCTGCAATTGTGGTATTTTTCATCGAACTTCCCTTTTACCTTTTGGCTCAAATTTCGGTCCGAATTTCCCTGCAAAAGGGAAATTTTCCTTCATGTGGCAACACTGCTTAGAACTGGAACCATACACACTGAGTTGCTTACTGTAACATCACCTTTCGTTCAGACTCTGGGGCTTGGACCTACAGCTGAACCAGGATATTCCTCTGTAGGAATTGTGTTATCCCGTTCATTTGCTTTTGTTTGTTTGGGACTGGACCTACAGTTTAAAGTGGGATCCGAACCACTATGTGCCTCCACCGGGCGTGTACTCCCGTTTCGCCTTATCCCATTTTCACCTCCCCCAATACAATTTCAAATGATTTATGTGACACGAACTTTCTAAGGCGAAACGGGACATCCTGTTTCGCCTTACACCCAAAAAATTTCCCACCTGGGGATATTATCCACTTGAAGGGTAATTCATAACGGGAGGGCAGAGCTTGTGATGTTGCCTACCTTGGCTCCCATTGTCCTGTTGGGGCAAGAAGTACTATCTACATCTGGAGCACACGAACACGATTCTACTTCTGGAACGATCGCAGGTAGAACACTTTTGGGTAAGATGAAGAAACGTGTGCTAGGGGAGCCATTGACACCTGTTTCAAAGGTGTACAGGTATGTGTACGAACGATTATTTTTACGAACAAATTTTAGGTTAGGTTAGGTTAGGTTAGATAATAATAATGACTTCATGTCGATAATATTCACTGGTGGGAAATTTTTTGTGTGTAAAGGGAATTGGGATGTCCCCCTTCGCCTTAGAAAGTTCGTGTCACTTAAATCATTTGTAATTGTATTGGGGAGGTGAAAACGCAATAAGGCGAAATGGGCCGTAATCTCACCGGGTATCGAACCCGGGACCCCTTGATTACAAGGCGACAACGCTACCACTGCGTTCGTGTGTGATTGCCTCATCATTCATTTCATCAACATTCATTTCCAGCGTCGCGATTAGTCAAAAGTGGCAGAAAAGTGACACTAAGGAAATAAGAAAATAATTTAGTTGAAATTTGTGTTGGAATTGTTTTAGATTAAATCTCACAATGTATTATTTATTTTTAATTCCAGAAAAGTTCGTCGAGACGACATCCTCGTCGTTAGTAAGTTCCCCGGAGGTGACGAAGATCGACGACGGTCGGGAGTCGCCGGAAATTACGTCGTCGACGTCCGACGTCAAGGACGGAGAATCCAGCGTCGACGGAATCGACGCCAAGTCGACGACGTCTGACGGGAAGGCGGAGGTGAAGGTCGCCCCGAAGAACCCTCAGCTGCTGGAGCGATGCAACTGCGACGAACTGAGGGACGTGGTCTGCCATCTTGAGACGAAGGACCTGTGGGACAAGTTCCACGACTTGGGGACCGAGATGATCATCACAAAGTCCGGCAGGTAAGTGTTGACATCATCACTCGATCCAAATTATGTTTAAGCACAGTAGCGCCAACCATAGAGAAACATTGTATACACCCAGAAGCCAAAACGTGTCGATTGACACATTTATATGTTGACTCCAAGAGCACAGTGCTTACCAAAGTGTGGCCGCGCCGCCGTGAAATTTTCAAATATTTTCAATTAAATGACACTTAGCCTGCACATTATTTTTGATATGATTGTTCAAAATGTGTGCATATTTAGTACTTTTTACATGTTTCTGAATGGCGAAGAGGGACAATTACGCACCAGGCATGCATTTATTCCAATATCGTCGGAATGAGCAATGCTACTAAAAAGATCTCAGGGAGAAATGAAGAGTATGAATTTCTCCCCATGTGGCAAGTGGAAGCGGTTTCCTAAGTTGATTATTAAGCCTTATACGATTTTTGAAAAATGTGATGAATTAGTATTTACCGAATCCCATGTATTCCTTATGGGACATCAACTTCAACTTCAAGTTACGGCTCATCAAATGGGAATTTCGACTTTTCCTACTACTATGACATAGTTCAACGTGTCCTTTTTCCGTCCATGTACTTTTCTACGTCATCGGATGTTTGATATTCCCGAGAGAACGAATAAAATAATGGTCCCATAAGCCTAGTGCATTTCTCCTTGCCTCCTACGGCCATCCTGGCAGTGTTGCCAATCCTGATGTGCATAATAGAGCTAAATTTCACCATTAATATAGCTAAAGAGGACTTTCAAGGAGCTAGATTAACGAAGGCTGCATAAAGTGCCTACTAGGGTAATTTTAGTTGTCAGAGGGGTGGGGGTGCTGCTATTATCGTTAGCTTTAAAGTGATGGCAATTTATTCTTAGTTTTCACCGACTAGATTTGGAGGCATCACCCATCTCAATAATCCAATGATGTTAATATAAAATCGAAAATAAAAGGGTTCCCGGATAACAAAATTGTCATCTTCATCTTAGCCACAGCGCTATATATAAAAATACATGGGGAGGAAAGAAGAGGTGGGTGACGCAGCCTATAGCTATCGAATATCACGTCACGTGCAAAATGTACACTCATGGCAAAAGTTGGTATTTATGGGCCGGAGCCAGTGGTGGCATTATGGTGGGGCAGAGGGCGGGTGCCACAGTTCACAGTCAAACGAGTGCACGAAAGAGCCAGATCTGGCTCCAAAAGAGCGAAGTTGGCAACAGTGATCAGCAGCTGCCCCAGCGAGAAAGACCTAGGGGAAATTGTCCCTCCTCGCCTTAAGGCAAGCAACCTAACCACACTAACGCTGCAAGTGTTAGATAGGCCTAAATTCTGACTTGGGCGCCGCGGGAAATTCTTGAAACACTCAGGGCGACGTGAAACGTAAAAGTTTGGGAACCCCTGCAATTGGACATTAACGTGCATAAACAAATGATGCACTTCCTGGCGTGTCAAAAAGCACACAGAAATGAATAAGAGAGCACTTTTATCAGCTGGTGTTTCGTGTGATGCACTAAAAATGGAACAATTTGGAAGATCAGACAAGATCATTTCAAAGATAACAAAATTACACATTTAGCTGTGTCAATTGATACATTAAAACTGAAGTCTTCAAAAAAAGCCATTGATTGTGGAATACTGATGATTATTATTAGAATAATGTGGCATGTTTGGACGTAAGGAATACAATGCAGCATGTTGATGTTTCTTTTATGAATTGTCAGTTTGTTAGAAAGTTTAATAATACTGCTATTAACAGTGAAAAGAAAAAATAACTTCGGGACAAAAATACTTTGAAGACCGCACTGCTTGTATTGAGCAATCAAGTCTTCTGGAGCTGTTTCTACCTCAAAAGTGCAGCTTTCCACGACACGAACATTTTGCACAAACTCTATAATTAGCGTTATTTGGTGGAAGGTGGTTTAGTAACCATATCTCCTCATATTTCTGAGGACTAAACTGATCAACTACAGTAGAGTCAAGCTATGGCTATTTTCTACTCTTGCGGCGGGCGTTCTATATGCTGGCAAGGGAAGTGGGGAGCGGGGAATACGCAGCAGACCAACCAGACAACAGCGGTTGCGCCGAGTTACGACATCGAGGGGAGCAACTACTACGTGCACCTCGTTCTACAGGCTGCTGCGTTTCTTATCGCGCAGGATTGGTCACTTCCCCACTCTCCACTTCTCTTTCCAGCTAGTGTTGCCCACGAGACGAGACTTTGGTCTGTCTCGTCTCGTGGAGCCTCGTGGAAATGCTGTCTCGTCTCGAAAATATTCGTTTGTCTTATGACACATGGTCAATCTCGTCTCGTCTCGAATTTTTAAAAGCCTGTCCCGTCTCGTCCCGTGGGCAACACTATTTCCAGCATATAGAACGCCCGCCTTAAGACAGGAAAATACCTATAGGGACCGGTGTGCAATCGTAGCGCAGATCGATATTTTGATAAAATCCTCTTTCTCTAATGGCTGCTTCGGGGAGGGGGAAATTTTAACATTGTTGGCTCTTGCCCAAGCGGTGGGCGTATTTTTTGGATGTTTGACCGCGAGTTCCTTCGCAGGTAAACGCGGCAACAGAGGGTCAATGCCATGAAGGCGGTCTCCGCACTGGGAGATACCGGAATTTCACTATAGTGGTTCTTATCACATTATGTTCCCGATCACATGAAATGAGAATAATTTGACAATGATCTCACTAGGGTAATGGTTAAATTACACGTAACTGTAAACTAAAGCAGAAGACATTGAAGGTTTACGCTAATGAATAAGGTATACACCCGATTACAGCCTTGAGTGCATTTGATACGGACATCAGGTTGGATAAAAATCATGATTTTTATTTAAAAATATTTTTGATGATTTTTATTTTAAAATCATTTTTGATGATTTTTAATTTAAATCGAACTTTTCGATTTAAATATTTTTTAATTTTTTTAAAAAAAACATGCTTAAAATTGCTTGTATGGTTTTGGGCACCATACATAAAGGTATACAAAGGCTTTCTCTAGTAAACAGCCCTGTAAAATATTTGAACAGTTTGATTAATGCAAATAAACATTACATGTAAATATACATTTCACTGTTTCTGATACTGTAACTAATATGGAAATGTTTGTTGAGAGTGTCAAGAAAAACTATAATACATTTCAATAACTTTTCTTTCAGTGAAAATAAAGCATTTTGGATGTAGCTCTATAATTGTAACTTAAAATATTATTTTGTAGTCTGTAGCTGAATTTTGTTAATTTTTTTGTGATAGGTTTGCAAATTATAAGCTGCCATATTTATTTAGAGTTTAATGACAATTACACTATTTACAGTTTAACATGATTAGTATTTTGTATATTATTCTACAGAAAATGTTTGCTATTTTTGCCCATAAAAATTATTGAATTTTAAATCAAGAGAAATTGAAGTGTATTTACAGATTACATATTGCATTTACTTTCGTATGAGCTTAACCCCATCAGTACATATATTTTGTTTCCTTTATTTTCGTTAATTAGAGCCTAATAAACACCATTAAATGATTACAAGATTACTGTACTTTCAAGAAAAGTGATATGTACAAAAACCTTATGTACATTTTTCTATAAATTATTTATTTAAAGTGATTTAATCAGTGATTTTTTTAAATCACCTGATTTAAATCACTCTACCTTGACAGACATATCACTCAAAGCAACTGCTATATTGGGGTTGTGAGACGTTATACTCAGAGCCGTGAATCTACGACCAATATATTCATGCGCAAATCAACACCAGAACTAGCATACTAGTATCTCACGTAGTTGTGTTTACATTAACTTTGATCTTGCAGCAGATGGAGAATGGTACTTATTTAGCAGGGTAGTTGGCGTCCACGAAATGGTCCAACGGTCCTCCTGCAGTTATGTTAAAAGTTACTGTTACGTCTTGGCGCGTTCATTGAAACGTCACTCCGGGATATTATATTACACATATCTCGATCCTTGCCAAGGCAATAAATTAAGTCCAGCGGGTTGACTGGTTAAGCGTAATTTACTTTGCATAATAACTTAATGCAGCTGTTCCCCTACCAGCCATCTTAGATAGGCAGATAAACGGAAATGCTTTATAAGCGCCATTGATTATATTTAACGACAAGTCTTGAAGCCTGCGTGAAACAATAAGCACGCTGGGATACGGCTTTCAAAGAAGAGCTGTAAATATGGATCAAATTTCTCTTCTATTAGTTATGTCACGGTACTTTTCTGCCTCTTATGGTAAATAGCGGAGATGTGGATCAGTATTGCATCGTGCAGCGATCGTGACGCGCACCCAAAAAGTGTTGTGGCTCGCGATTTGAACGCGGTGCCACTGATGTTATCAAAAATTCCACCAAGGGGATCGTAATATTCCAACAGATAAAAGATCTTTAAGGAGACGCATATTTATATTGGTATTTACACTTCTTTAAATTTCTTATCTATTTACATATGAGTACATTGTTAATTTCACAAGTATTATTAATTAGTCATCTTTATATCTTTTCTTTTTTTTCTTATATTGTATTTTATTATTGTTTATCTTTCTAATTAACTTTTACGGCTATTTACACTATCATTTATTATTATACAGCGATCTTCTTGTTTACACGCCTCGTGCTGCCATCTCTGTTTCACTTTAGCAACTATTTACAAGTATTAGGTCTATTGGGTACGTAACAATGGACACTGGGGTACGCAGAGGGGGCTGATGGGACTGCAGCCACCTCCGAAATATTGAGAAAATGAACATTTTTATTTAAAAAAAAAAAAGCAATGAAGAACTCTCGAAAAACCAGTGGTAAATGCATATCTCCCTTAAAATGACTCTCGATTGCTTTTTTTTTTTTTTTTTTTTTGAGAGAGTAGAATGTTCTGAATATACGCAATATGTGTATACCATTCCCCTAGAAAGCAGCTATCCACCTTTAGAATTCTAGCCCCTCCCGGAAAAAAAATCCTGCCCACGCCAGTGGATATGGATGTTTGTTTCTCTTATCTATTTCATTGTCATTTTTCCATTTCTGCTTTAGTTATTGTACGTAAGAGGTACTCTTCGGTTGATCGCAACGACGAGGATGAATTATGATCCTAACGAAATGGTGTTGGAGCAAAGATAATGCTACCTCAGTGCCTGCTCATGGAATTTCTTGCTCCCTCAGCGCACAGAGGTCGGCGTTCATTCAACCTCATCGTGGTTAAAAAGTTTGATGGTAAGTAACACTGCCGGGTGCTCTTTTCCGAACATATACTTCGGTGTACACGATCGCCAACGAAGCTGGACCAGCTCAAACGAGTGTGCCAGTTTATCTGAACAGAAGTGTACAATCATGAACTCTGCTACATATTTCATTCTTCTTTCTTTTGTGGGGTTAGCTGATAGATCAACATTTGCTGAACCTCGCCCAAGAGAAAGTTTATTGAATTGAACTGGATCGAACAGTGTAAAAACAAGAGGACGATGCAGCAAACCATTGCATTGTTCGTTTTATTTGTTTACATATTGATACGTACGTATATCTGTGCGACAGTGGCGTATACTGAGACCAAGATCTGGGCTATCTCACAACGTCACGTGGTCCTAGGCTATGAATAGAAATAAATTTACCAACTCGTAAGAAATTAGGTTGCCAACTCATAGGAAATCAGGTTGCCAACTCATAGGAAATCAGGTTGCCAACTCATAAGAAATCAGGTTGCCAACTCATAAGAAATCAGGTTGCCAACTCATAGGAAATCAAGTTGCCAACTCATAAGAAATCAAGTTGCCAACTCATAGGAAATCAGGTTGCCAACTCATAAGAAATCAAGTTGCCAACTCATAGGAAATCAGGTTGCCAACTCATAGGAAATCAGGTTGCCAACTCATAGGAAATCAGGTTGCCAACTCATAGGAAATCAGGTTGCAAACTCATAAGAAATCAAGTTGCCAACTCATAAGAAATCAAGTTGCCAACTCATAAGAAATCCGGTTGCCAACTCATAAGAAATCGAGTTGCCAACTCATAGGAAATCAGGTTGCAAACTCATAAGAAATCAAGTTGCCAACTCATAAGAAATCAAGTTACCAACTCATAAGAAATCCGGTTGCCAACTCATAAGAAATCAAGTTGCCAACTCCAGAATCAGCATCGTCATCTCACCGATATGAATCATTTTATTTACAATTTCTGATCGATTTTCCCCCTGTATTTTATTCTCTAGACTTCAGGTTTCGCAGATAGCATAGAATATAAGCTCCTGCTGTTTCCATGACGATGTTCTGAGACTAATGAGGTGTGAATTGAGAGCGTTAGCTTTTTAACGCAATATCCATTGACCTCCCACGTAGAGTTGCATCGAACAAAGAATCCTCGCGCACACTCGGTGAGAACCGGAAATACACTTTTCTCGATACAAAAAAAAGGAACAATAGGCATAAGTGAGAATTATTAATCACCCTTTTAAAGCGAGTACATTGCAAAATTCTATTTTCATATGACTTGCTAAATATCATCCTAAGGAGTTTTTGTAATTAAAACGGAAGATGGAATGAAAAAAAAGAACGAACGATGAGAACTAACCCATTAGTGTTAATTAATATAAAAACTTTACTTGTTTTTCTTGGAACGATAATAACAGCCTGTCAGTTTTTCCGAGCCATAAGCTTCCAAAGTAACACTGAATTTTTTCGCTTTTGAGTTATTACATCCCAGCGGAGGTGTAGAGTAAGAGACGCGTCTTTTTATTTTTTTTCCCCAGGTCTTTTATCTTCAAAACTCCCTCCGACACTCCATGCTCTTCTTTTTTGTCGTGTATCCATGGTAACGGGTTAATGACAAGGGGGGAACGGGCTCCGAAATGTCGCTAGCCGTCATTTCCCACTTCCTGGCCCGTAAAGGTTGTGTCGGCCATCGGAGCCCAAGAAAAAGAGGTGAGAAAAACACTGAACGAGGCCTCTCCGGAAAACAATCACGTGAGCTCCTAATGTGGAAGGTTTGTCGAAATACTTCACGGAATTTCTGTGGCTGGTGCTACCCCCTCCTAAAAAAAACGGCGCAAATGAGCAAAGAAGTGCTCTTCCCGTAATGTCCCAGGTGTGTAATATCCCCCCAGCGAGGCATCTTTACCGTTTTTTGTAACCCCTTGCCCGTTCTCTTTTTAACGTCGTTTCTCTCTGCGTGTTTTATTGCGACTGTTTTTTTTCCTCTGTCCTCCCTACCTGATTACCTGTCATTATACCGAGGTGTCGCCTGTTCCTCACCTTTTGTGATAAAATTTTCATCAGTCTCCCTCAAGAAGAAAATGCTGGCTTTGATTGCCTTGTGCCGTCGACATTAAGAAAGCGTTATGGCATTGTCTTTGCCTTTGGGATTTACCGAGCTCTTGGCTTGAGAATTGGAAATGTCTCGTCTCTCTGATAGCCCATCCTCACTGCTTTGGATGCCTCGTTGTAGTCTCGCGCTCAGATCTCTTTCTCGTTTGCCAAGATCAAGATTCGAGAATGGGTTTGCCTCTAAAGATGGTGACATAACCCTATTTTCTACAATAATCTAGAGAATAGAGAACTCAGTAACCATAGAAAATATCTTCTTCACTGTAAAAAGATTTTCCTCAATGCAGCGAAGCATCTATTCCCTGCCGTCTACTTTTTACAGTGAAGAGAATTTCTCTGGTTACTGAAGTCTCTATTTTGTAAACACAGAAATTCTCTTCACTGCAAAACGTTGACGGCAGGGAAGAGATACTTCGCTGCATTGAAGAAAATCTTTTTACAGTGAAGAGAATTTCTCTGGTTACCGAAGTCTCTATTTTGTAAACACAGAAATTCTCTTCACTGTAAAAAGTTGACGGAAGGCAATAGATGCTTGGCAGGATTGAAGAAAAATATTCTCGTCTAAAGAAATAAATAGATTATTACATATAAGACAGTGGTACTACCGGTGATAATATATGGATCAGCAGAAACATGGATTTCTGTGAAAAGGGATGAAGGGTTCTTAAGAAGATAGGAAGGGAAGATCTTGAGGAAAGACCTTGGAGCCGTTAGAGAAATGGAATGTGAAGTATAACAACAAACATAGAGCTGCCTGATCTGTATGAAGAAGTAGTTCTTGTAACGGAAATTAAGACAGGACGAATAAGATGGAATGGAAGAGGAAAGAATACCTAGAAAGGTACTAACAGGAAGACCGCGGGGGGGGGGGGGGGGTAAAAGGGAGAAGAATAGAGTACAGAAAAGATGGGTTGACGATGTTGAAGAAGATTTAACCCTAGAACACTATCGTGTTACAATATTGTGTTCTCGTATTACAGTGTAACTAGCGCTACGTAAATTTTACGTACATAAAGGAATCTATTTTTAACACAACCTCTACATCATGAAAACAAAATGACGATTCTTTGTGAACATTATTTTGTTTGATGAATAGATTCTCTCGGGCTATCGACCAGTTGAGTTGTGGAAAATATTCCAAGCTTTCGAGAGATAATGTTACTCTCATCTTCACTTCTAGCCTGAAGATGAGAGTGAAGTTAGCTCTCGAAAGCTTGGAATATTTTCCACAACTCACCTGGTCGATAGCCCGAGAGAATCTATTCATTATTCGTCGCCAGCAAAGCTTCAAGTATCATTTTGTTTATTTTCCTTATATTGGAATTTTATTTTTCATTTTAAAATGTATAAACATGGTTTTATTTAACATAGAATGTTTTAAGAGAATGTCTTGATTGACAAACCCGTACGTACATTAAGAATGAAGGCGAAAAGTTCGAGCAATGAAAAACAAACAATAATAATATTCATGACGCTGTAAATAAAGAAGGAATGTAATTTTAAAGTCTTACAAGAAAATAGTGCATGCTTCTAAACTTTTGTTTTCAAAATCTAAGTATCCAAATCGAATTTTACGAATGTCAAAATTACGTGAAAGATTTTTCTCGTTTTACTACAGCTACGTAAATTTGACGTACAGTGCACAACATAACAAACCAAATCAGCGCTTGCACCCTTCTTACCACAGTGCTGTCTTATGTCCGACAGACAACTTGAGGCACTGCTAGGCAGAGGGGTGAGTGGGTGCGAGGTGGGAGATAAGGGAAGGATTTGAGCGCAAAGCATACGTAAATTTTACGTGTGGTAGAAGATGAGAATAAGAAGATGGAGAAGGGTAAAGAAGAATGGAGGCTAGTTGAGAATGCGGCAAAGGTATATATTTCTATTTATTTCTTTACACGAGAAGATTTTTCTTCAATGCTGCCAAGCATCTATTGCCTGCCGTCAACTTTTTACAGTTAAGAGAATTTCTGTGTTTACAAAATAGAGACTTCAGTAACCAGAGAAATTCTCTTCACTGTAAAAAGTAAGCCAATGCGTAAAATGCATAGAGATAAGTTGGGAATGGTGTCTGTATTAAGGCGAAGAGGGACAATTACGCACCAGGCATGCATTTATTCCAATATCGTCGGAATGAGCAATGCTACTAAAAAGATCTCCGCCAGAAATGAAGAGTATGAATTTCTCCCAATGTGGCAAGTAGAAGCGGTTTCCTAAGTTGATCATTAAGCCTTATATTATTTTTGAAAAATGTGATGAATTAGTATTTACCGAATCCCATGTATTCCTTATGGGACATCAACTTCAACTTCAAGTTACTGCTCATCAAATGGGAGTTTCGACTTTTCCTACTACTATGACATAGTTCAACGTGTCCTTTTTCCGTCCATGTACTTTTCTACGTCATCGGATGTTTGATATTCCCGAGAGAACGAATAAAATAATGGTCCCATAAGCCTAGTGCATTTCTCCTTGTCTCCTACGGCCATCCTGGCAGTGTTGCCAAACCTGATGTGCATAATAGAGCTAAATTTCACCATTAATATAGCTAAAGAGGAATTTCAAGGAGCTAGATTATCGAAGGCTGCATAAAGTGCCTACTAAGGTAATTTTAGTTGTCATAGGGGTGGGGGTGCTGATATTACCGTTAGCTTTAAAGTGATGGCAATTTATTCTTAGTTTTCACCGCCTAGATTTGGCGGCATCGCCCATCTCAATAATCCAATGATGTTAATATAAAATCGAAAATAAATGGTTCCTGGATAACAAAATTGTCATCTTCATCTTAGCTACAGCGCTATATATAAAAATACATGGGGAGGAAAGAAGAGGTGGGTGACGCAGCCTATAGCTATACGAATATCACGTCACGTGCAAAATGTACACTCATGGCAAAAGTTGGTATTTATGGGCCGGAGCCAGTGGTGGCATCATGGTGGGGCAGAGGGCGGGTGCCACAGTTCACAGTCAAACGAGTGCACGAAAGAGCCAGATCTGGCTCCAAAAGAGCGAAGTTGGCAACAGTGATCAGCAGCTGCCCCAGCGAGAAAGACCTACGGGAAATTGTCCCTCCTCGCCTTAATTCCTAAAAGTGTTTTCTAAAAATACCATTGAAATCGCGGAAAAATGGAAAAGGTTTCAACGTGCAACATTTATAAAATAGAAATTATGTAGCCTTATCATGAAATCTTGTTACTGAAAACACACACGCCGCAAGCATTTTGGGATAATAACCTTTGCAATTTTCAAGCGTTGAAGTGACGTAATGATTGGAAAAATGTTTATTAGGTATTTCATTTCATACTTAAGAGAAGGATGCAATTATGGTTAATTTTTTAAAATTAGATTCAGACCACGTTCTCCATGCGCTGCCAGTTTCATTACTTCGGGCGTGGGAAGTTCCGTAGTCAAAGGAAAAATGGTCACCGACCACAAGCAGGAAAATGGGAGAGAAATTGAGTGAAAGTGTTCGGATAATTTTACTAATGACAGGTTGGTGCTTTCAGATTGGTTACACTTGGGTGTCATTACGTTATGGAAGTAAGCGGCGAAATTTTTTAATACTGGCAATAAAAGGAACTTTGAGCTGACAATATTGTCGCTTGCTATTATCTTTACCATTTCTTCATAGAGATTTGCACCGATTGGTTCTACTTAAAGAGTTTATATTGTACGACACTTCAATTACTTCGCCAAATATGGAGGCATATAAGAAAATAATTAACGGATGAGTGGCTGATTTCTCTAAACAAACAGTATTTCGAAACTTCCTGTCGCTTCGGAAAACCGCTACAGTGTTCCAATTCTGAGAGATTACTGTGTTTAATTCCTTCTAAACTATTCAAGTGTCTCTTCGTGTTTTCGCTGTTTCTAGATATCTGTAGTTTACCGTTTCGTGCCAGCATTAGCCAATCTTCTATCTCTAAAGGAATTCGAAACAGATGTAAAATCTCAGAATTGGGAATATATTAGTGGTTTTTGCAAATGAGATAAATTCACGATAAAGTATGCTGGAACAAATCAAAGGTCAATTTTTACTTATTCTGTTTTAGACTACGAAATTTCTTCTTTGTTGTTGTTCTTTTTGTTTCTTCGTAATATTTGTGATTTTATCCTATGAAGTTCCAGTTACTTATCCAACTACCGCAAAAAACGACCGCTTTAAAAGTATTACCGTCCGTGACATAGTTCACGCACGAAACTCCAATTTATAATCATTATGCATGATAATATATTCAGTTTTAAAGGAAAACGGTTCAGTACAGTTTTTTTTAAAAAAACAACAGGCAAACTTAAATTTTAACGGTATAATACCGTAAATTTTACGGTAACTTTTAGAGCTCTTGTGCAGTCTTACGGCGGGCGCCGTACATGCTGGCAAGATAAGTGGAGCGAGGAAGCGGCCAGTTCAGCACGATAAGAACCACATCAGCCTATAGAATGACGTGCGCGCAGCACCTCTTCCCGCGAAGTTGTAACTCTCGGCGCCACCGCTGTTGTCTGGTTGGTCTGCGGCGTATTCACCGCTCCCCACTTCCCTTGCCAGCATGTAGACCGCCAGCCATAAGATTAGACAAGAGCTATGACAGTGTAGCATTATAGTTAAGGTCCGGGAGTTGTAGGAACCGGTGTGCAATCACAGCGCAGAACGGTTATTTTGAAAAAATTCCGTTTCCCTACTGACTGCTTTGGGGAGGGGGATTTTTAACGTTGTCGGTTCTTGCCAAAGCACTAGGCTTAATTGGTTATTTGACCGCGAGTTCCTTCGTAGGTAAACGCGGCAACAGAGGGTCACTGCCATAAAGGCGGTTACCGTGCCGGATATAAGAGCGGCGCGCCTGTAGAGAAGTTTATAGTACATTTTTGTGTATTTTTAGCACACCCCAAAGCTGCATATAAAGTTCGTTGTATATGCATTTGAAAAGACTTTCAATATACTTTCAGATAAAAAAAAAAGCAGAATCCAAATATCTTTAATAGTTCCTGAGAAACAGCCGTTTACAATTTTTGGCCCCAAAACTTGGGAAAATTTGGCCCCAAACTTTGAAGCAGCCTAAGTGGGCCAAAAAAAATATTTTTTGCGAAACAAAAATATATTGTGTGTCAGTATATTTCAGTTTCATGGATATCTGTCGCATCACCCTGACAGATTTTCTCAAATCTGCCTGAATTGAAATGGATTTGCCCGTAACTAGTCCATCGACTTTACTGTTCAAAATCGTTTCCAACGAAGGGCTCTATATTTTTTTGCTTGCACTCCTGCACTTTACTCTGGGTTATGAAGACGAAGAATTGTCGGTTGGACTGTAAACACTCGGCTTGAATGCCGTGCTTGTTTTCACGATGAAATGGATGCTCATCAGAGGCCGGGAGGGGTAAAAAAAGGTAAAAGAGATGGTCGTAATGTTCGCAAGTGGGCTCTGGTGCACTTTGTCTTTGGCGTCGAGATGAAATGCTCGTCCACCTACATGGACCGGAGCCAGATTCCTCTCGCCGCCAGAAGAAGCATCCTTTGGAGCGTCGGGAAAAACCAAACGCCGCGGCACCTTCGGGAAGATGCTTACAAACAACCACGATGACACAAGGATGCTGTAACTCTCAGGGAAACGCTCGGATACTTCACAACTAACGAACCTCGTGTTAAATCGGGGCGAGGACGTACAAACGGGGAACGAGAGAGAGATAAAGAAGACGAGAAGACTTAAAAAAAGAGCACGAAGGATGCTGTGAATATTCTGATAGTCCGTGCGTCGTTGGAGCTTCAAGTATTCGCGCGGAAACGCACACAATGTCCCTCAGGACTTTGGTCGATGATACCACACAGGCGGGAATTTTCTTGAACCAGCAATGGTACTGGATGTCTCGCATCTTCAGGATGCCTGGGCACTCTTTAGGGCGTCTGTCGTCAAATTAAAACCACGGGAACGTTCGCCACAGAGCCGGCAGCCTCTTTGTCTTTCAACCGGAAGGGAATCAAAAATATTTTGAACTCCACATGTGCGCTTGAGGCTGAAGTGCGTGGCAATGTGAGAAGTTTTCGGCTTTCATCATTTTCATGTGATATAGAGCAACTAGCTGAGGGTCTGTCTTCTTCCATCGCTCCTTTGAGTCTCTTCTTTCCCCAGGAACGAGCATGTGCGGCTGTATATATCAGTTCGCCATTGCCTACATCATATCTGTCAGGTAATAAACGCGGATTATTGCGTATGTGGATGTGTGTGAAGCTGAAGGAACTTAAAAGACACTGCGGTAAAGGGTTTGAGACTGATTTACGATAGATACGCGCGTGCTCTCTTGCGAATTGCAGACAAAAAATATAACCAACGCTTATACTGATGTGTGTGAGATGACCATCAGCTGGACATATTTGCTCCATTCGTACTAGAAATTCAGTTTTGATGTATTACACTGAGAATTGTGATAAAGGAGTAGACACAAGACCGACCGCAGAATTTTCTCTCAGAGGGGGCAGAGTCTAGAAAGTGAGAGGGACGTGGGGTGATTCTTAACCCCACAGTTAAGAAAATTCTCATAAAGCATCACGTACTAAGGACCATTAATTTGCTGTCTTTCATAGCACCCCTCGTCCATGTTTTCACGCTACAATTTTACCAATCGAATTATGTAATGTCTCTCTACACTCAGAGAACTAAATACATCATATCGATTGATGCACCAGAATGCATCCATTGATGCACTAAAGTGTGTTTTATGGCTTCTTCAAAGAATCAGATTCACATTTGATGCATTTGGGTGCATTTTTGTATGTCGTGAAGGAAACATCAAAGTGCATGATTTGATTCAAGTGAGGAGTTATTACAGTCGAGATGCACTTCAATGCATCACTTGATTCGTTTTGATGCATTTTGATGCACCAGAATGCATCTTTTTAGAAAAATGCACTAAAATGCATCAAATGTGAATCAGATTCTTCGAAAATGCCATAAAACACACTTTAGTGCATCAATCAATGCGTTTTGGTGCATCATTCGGTATGATGCATTAAGTTTTCTGTGTGTACTGAGCTGATTACTCAAACGGCAAGTCAGAGTACCTCTGCCCAAGCGGCAGATTTCCATCACAATGGACCATATTAGTGGTGATATCACCAGTAGACAACTGAGGAAGATTGAGTCCAAACAGACCCGCCAGGTGGTGCTTCCTTATCTGATAGCAGTGGATTTTCCTCCGTAAGGGGGTAAGTTTTAAAATTGTCCCAGCCGTCATGAAACAACATTGTGAGGAGTATCGTACATCCACGTAAAGATGAGGTTTTGGATCTTCCCCTCCAGCACTCAATCCCCTCTCACGCGTTCATTTGTCGAGCTCTCTCGAGTCACTACTTGTTTTCGTGCGCTTGCTCCAGAGACTACCGGAACAGAGTGTACGTCCAAGCTAAGAACAGGCGCGGGGACCGCCTTCATGGCAATGACCCTCTGTTGACACGTTTACCTACGAATAAACTTGCTGTCAAACAGCCAATTAGGCCTGCAGCTGGCAGCATGTTTGGGCAACGAGCGGCAACCTTAGAATACATCCTTCCTGAAGCGGCCAGCAGCGAAACGGAAGATAGCGTAACCGGGGTATAGCTGACGCACAAGATACATATACATAAAACCCGATTGATTGCTTTAGTTGGTGCACAGTAAGGCTAATCGGGACTGGACCTACGGTTTAAAGTGAGATCAGAACCACTTTGTACCTCCACCAGGTATCGAACCCGGGATCCCTTGATTACAACGCAACGACGCTACCACCGCGCCATCGGGGAGGCCCACGTAAAACACGAGTAATGCAATATGGTAGAGACGCTAGGTAATGACTGCAGTACCCAGTGGCGGCGATTAAGGGGACGTGGGGGTAGTTGCCCCAGCACTATGCTAAATCTTATCTACAAAGGGGAAGTAAACTGTCCTTGCTTACCCGAGTTTTTGGACCCAATCGTCGCCACTGGCAGTAGAGGTAGATTATTCCCGTAACATTTTTGGCAGTTATGCATTTGAAGCTTCGGAACGAGTCACAACTCTCGAAGCAGCCAATTAACCAAGCGAGCCGCTGTCGTCATCTCCACCCAGAACCTATCGCTAAGCCCCTTCCTCAGGTTCTACACGCCCACTAGGCTCGCTAGACAGACTCGCGCAGTCCGATGGAGATGTTCCGGAAGTAATTGGACTCTACCTCTCGCAATTCATATATTTTCAAAAACCCTAAGTTGCTGACCAAGGCAGTTTTTTTTTAGTTCTTCGTCTGAGGAAGACCCTGATACAGGGTTGAAACGTCACGTGTTAAGTGTTTTTTATCTTAATAAACTGCCTTGGTCAGCAACTTAGTGTTTTTATTATGGAAACAAGGCTTAATCACATTACAATATATTTTCATATTAAAGCAGTGTTTTCAGTGTTTCCATCCTACCCTACCCTATTTCCACTAAATTCTATCATCCGCCGTCACACGTACGATCACAGCAATGCATGTTCCTGTAATTGTCGACTCCCTCGAGGAAATCGAAGCATCGCGGCTTCCTCGTGCTGACCATCCGAGAGAGGAATGCGAATGCAGGTCACGAAGACAAGGCTTCATAGTGTGCACGCGTGTCAAAGACACTCACCCCGTTCGCTCACGTGACTCGCTAATATCACGACACACATTCTGAGCATGTAAGCTCGCGCCGAATGCAACCAGACACGTCATGTAACTCATGTCCGTTGCTGATCGATTAGAGGGCCCTTCTCATGGGTTATTTCTGGGTTGTTTGTTTGTTCACGCTCCTCTCAAACCTTGGTATTCAAAGAGGTACGAACCAAGGCGTTATCGACGCCTTATTTAGTTATGTACGAAGTGCTAGCTTTGGAGATAAAATATTTATTACGCATTTTCTGGTCCGACCTCCACATGGCCTCAACTGCTACATGCATCAATATTTTATGAAAAAATATTTTATCGTTAATAACAGAAATAAAGTTCATTTAGTTAGTATTCGAACAGAATAAGTAGGGACATTGAATTTTCGCGATGCGCGAAATCACGAAATGTGAAAAAAAGATGCAATTTTGAACATTCTGCACGTAACTACACCCCCAATGATGAAATATGCATGAGTTTTATTCGCGAAGTAATGCGAAATGTGTGCTTTTCCACGAAATGAACGCTTTTTCGCGAAATAACCGTGAAATATCTTCAAATTAAGTAGAAAACACTCAGAAACCTGCAATCGAGGTTGTGCGCGCAAACTGTCGATTTGTAACGAAAGGTTTGCCTAAAGTTTCCTACCACTTGCAGCTGAAGAACGTTTTATCTTCGATCACATCAGGAAGACGCTGCAAATTGGGATTTCCCATGCACATAATCTCAGTCCGAAAGCTTCGCTCCCTGTCAAGCTGCATTCCTTTCTTCCCCCGAATGTCTACTCAACTTCCAGTTTCATTGAACTTGCTAGCTGTAGCAGCGATAAGATTAGTCTGTCCCCGCACATCAAGGGTGACAATGGTGTCATTTGTGTCCAGTCATGAATGAATTTTGTTTATCATCATGTGATTTTCAACATGTGTTTGTGTATGTGCAGTAGTGATTATTTTATTTGTTGGACAGCAAGGATATCCTTTAAATACATACAATGAATAAATCACTTGAGATATGGAATTTAGAAATGAAGTGATTTTGTGTTGATGTTTTCTTTTTGGTTGGACAGCTAAGTACTTGTGCATGTGTATCCTACAGTATATAAAAATGAAGTAGTTTATCAATTTATAGCTCTTTTGTATGTTGTTTCCTCTCATGATGAAAAAGTGTGTGCCAATTTTTTTTCCACCGCTGGTATATACCGCTGATCTAACATTTTATTTACCGCTCCCCTCAGTTTTTATTTACCATAAATTTGTCTCCCTAAGAATAAGGAAAGAAAATGGAAATCATCGAAGAAATTACAGAAACGAGATAATATTTTCATATTCTACCACTTGATGCAAAGAATAAATTGTTCCACACTTTTCAAGATTCCAAAATTATAGTTTTAGGTGAGAGGTCACAGAATACTTTATGGGTAAAATTCCTCCTTAACTTATAAAGCTTTTTCTTGAACAAGATGTGTAAAAGTTAATAACAAAATTTCAATAACTGCAAATTTCAGCACATTACTGTATGCAATGTAGAAAACATAATGGAAAATAGGCTGATTGATTTGCTTTATTTTACTTCGCTTTTGTGCAACTTTTGGTTAATTGCGAAGATGGGGATGAGTGATGATATGATGAATTCATGCTTTCGGTTGCCTCAACAAAATCAACCTGCAAGCCTCCAAGGTTCGTCCTTTTCCGATATGGGGCCATCCGCACCCTCTCGTGGCGTGTTGACAAAACATCTGCGACACCATCCTCACCAGTTTGCAGGCAGGAACGCCAGCAAGGCCCCGAAAAATCAACAGGCGACCTTGAAGGATCCAATGAGAGGGTACGTTATGTGCAGGAAAATTTTGTTTTCCAATCGGTAAGGGCTGAAAGGGAGCCAGAATGCCATCGGTTCAGTCTGCTGATGTCCTCAGTGTTGCGAACTGCACGATTAAGTGTCCAAGTGAAGGGAAGACCGGGGTTAGTTGATCATGTTTTTATGTTTAAATTTCTGCAACTCTTATGAATTACTATATACTATTGATGAAATGCTACAAGTAATACCTGTAGTTTCCTTGACCACTGTGAATTTTTATTACACTATGATGCTAAAACTTGTAAATTTATTGCTTGTTTTTTCCAAGCGTGTCAGTATTGTCAATTCACCCCATATATGTGCGGGGTCAGTTGACAATATGTGTAATTCTACCCCATACATGCTTTGGAATATTTTATTTCAAACAATATACTGCCTTATGAATTACGGACTACAAATATGTTTTCAAATGAACAGTATAACATGAGACATAAATGTACCAAACTTTAAAAAAAAGTTTACAAAAGTGTTTACTGATTTTTCTTACCCAGTGTTTATTTCTATTGTTATATCACAAATACAAATGCAATGTACTGTCCTAATCTAATATATATTATTACAATGTGTCTATATGCTAAGATGTTTCTGATGAAACAATTTTCTCAATATGCCTACAGTATTGCCAACTAGCACCTTCCTTCCTATTGTCAACTCACCCCGATAGCCATATTGGACTTTCTTGTCTTGCTACTGCTAAACATTGCAGTTTAACAAAGTATCCGAATGTAGTATTGGTATAATTTACTATAGTCTCCTGGATAGCCTTACCATAAACTATGTGCTTACCAGTGGTGTAGCGTTATAGTACGCCCGTACGCCCGGCGTTCCCAGATTTAAAATTTCAAAAATGCTTAAATGCTGTGATTATAAAGTAAAACGTGACTAATTTCATATATGTTTGACCTTCATGGCATTATAATAGCTATTTTTCGCGATCCGCTTGCAACGCTCCACTCTCAACACTCGTTCTAGCATCTCTTTTCAATGCCTTTCCCGGCCGGACGCCGAGCAGGTTCGGCGTACAGGACTCCTATATTCCTTGCTGACTTTCTGGAGGGAAAGCTTCCATTTCTACAGCACGCGCGTAAATGGGCTCTCTTACGCCAGCGTACGAGAGGTCTACCGTGATTGGTTCATGTGACCCTTCCTGCCTTTTGAAGCAGACGACAGCGGCAGAATTCCTACCCGGTTCTTCGTTCTTCGCGCTCATGCAACTCGTGCTATGTGATGCTACAATACGCAATATTGACTGACGTAACTTTACCAATCTCAAATATACTACTTCTTAATGGCCACTGCATTGTATAATTTATCGCACGAACAGCGATGTGTATTAGAAACTAAAAGATCAACACAGTTTTTGTCAAATAAGTTGGTGAAGTCCTCGTGGTAGAAATTCAGCCTGTGGCTGCTCTACCACTTAACCCGCAAAACTATTATTTTTTTTATTGTATTTTTTCGTTATTATCTAACTACTTAATATTGTGTGAATGGAAATGTTTAGCATTCATTTGAAAACTCTTAACATCGAATGGTCTCTGGAGAAAATTATTTTAAAATGTTTATCAGCATTCTCAAGATGTAATAAACAGTGGTCTGAATTACTAATCGGCACTGTTACGTCAGTAGAGTGTACGATATTTGGATCATCCACTCTGCTTTTCACAGTGCGCCGAGACGACAGAGGTCCCTGGTTCGAATCCCGGCGTGAGCACGGGTGTTCTATGTCAGTGTCCCTTCATCAATATCATCACTCATATTCGCAATTAACCAAAAGTGGTAGAAAAGCGAAATAAAATAAACCAAATCAATCAGTAGTTGGATCGCCCACAACAATGACGTCTACTGTTGTGCAGAGGCGCTTGTGATTCAGGTAGGTTTTTAATGACTTGCGTCATGCAGAAAGATATAAAAAAAGGTATAGAACACCAGAGTTCAAAACATCTGTGGCATAGTGAGGCATCTAATTTTGTAGCTAAAACATGCAATGATGATGTTTTATTGAAAACCCAGCTTACTTCAGGCAAATAATACCCGTGGCGACTAATAACATAAATAAATTATTAAGCAAGAAAGGGCCAACTCTTCCTTCGGACTTGGCGTTCCCACCCGAAATGTCCATGCTACGCCACTGGTGCTTACTTACTTTGAAAACGTATAAGAAAGAATATACAGTTGAGGAAATTTTCTTCGCAAGTAAGAATTGATGATATTTATGATGCACTAGAAAGTTCGTGAACAAGACGCTCAACTTCTTAGTTGTGAGTTGGTTTCTAGAGTTGACACATATTAAAATTAACCTGCAATGTTGCCAACTCTCGTCTAGTAGGAATAAAAAAAAACAGTTCTCCTACTGTCAGCGATGCATATCCACCAAGCTAGTTATGATTGCTGACAGGCGGATGGCATATTTTATGTGAAGATAAACGTTTCAGAACGTTCGGTTTATTAAGACAGCTAACATGTCCATGGACACATCCGCCAAATAGAGTTGGTAAAAGTCGCTGGCCGCGGTCACACTTTTTTCAAGCACTTTGCGAGGTGAAAAGATACGGTTTTTCAGGCGGGAGAATTTCTATTTGTTTGCTTCAAAAACTTCAATGTTGGCATTGTTTACTATTTACTACAGAAAGCACTACGTGGTGTTAAAGTGGATTTGTGAATATTGCAATGTGTGAAAATCTTGAAAATTCTTTTCAATCATCTGCGATCGTCTGGTGCATTACGTTTGACACAGACCAACTGAAATTGGAGAAAATTAACAACTGCGCCAGGACATTCATCATTCCTCTTAGAGACGTTAAGGAAACTGTACCAGGTAGAGTGCTCATTTTTTTTCAGTATAACGTACCATGTAGAAGCACTGCATTCTTAATTTTTCGGGATCTGCTTCCCCAACGAAAATGTCACCGCACGCCGCTGGATGAAATTGATGAATGGACACTCATAAACATCCATTCCCAGGCCGGGATTCGAACCCGGGACCCCTGGCGTTGTTGCGCGATGTGCTCACCACGGGAGCCGGCTAATGGAAAATAGATATGCGGGATGTTCACTCGTCTGGTGCATCGAGTAGCATAATAAATTTCGAGTAAAATTCGTAAATTTTTATTATCTTATCACTAGGGCCGGGGACTTTATGTCCCATAAAACTGTAAAATATGTATGTAATTATGTCATATAAATTGGAAAATATGTCATGAAAAATTACAAATATGTCAGGAAAATGCAGAAATAATTCCAGTAAAGCCAAAACTATGCACAACAGTACTCTGGAATTTCTCCCATACCCGATAGAGTAGAGTAGAGGCTGTAATGTACCGAATGTTATTTTTACTTTTGACTGATTTTTGTGAAAAGCGAAAAAGGTATAGAAATGAGAACGAAACTTCTTTACTTCCCGTGCAACAATGAGAGATAACATTTTTCCTCGATAATGTTTGCATGGCTATCAATTGTTGGCGGGATAAAAAAGTGGGGTATTATTGTTCTGTACTAAGAAAAGACGGCATCTTTCTTCCTCCGTAATTTCCATATCCTGCCATCGACAATATGTACTATCCGTTGTGCTAAAGCTACGAAGAAAAAAATATGAAATAACCAATTATGTGCGAAAGAATTACGAAATTATACAGAAATATGTCTTATTAAAACAAAATTGAAGAAATATGTTGTAAAAAAGCGAAATTGCTGAAATATGTCAAAATATGCTTTGTCAAGTTTGTCTATTTCGGCTGATTTTCATCAGATATGTAAAGATCTCACCCCAATATTAGATCCGAAGCCAAATGGAAAATATGTTATATATAAAGTTCCGGGCCCTATTTATAATATTTATTATTTACTAATAACATTTATAGCAATGATAATAATTATTATTGTTGTTATTATTTCTACTACGTGATATCCAACTTTTATCAACGGTCTCACGACAAAAAAAAAACGGTTTTGTTTCCTTTTTGTAAATTAACATTAAATATTTCACGGTAACTTTCTAACAGGTTAGAGGCGTGGTGAATTGTTCATCTTTCACCACGTTTATAACTAGAACTTAATCAATGTGCTTCATGCCTTGTTCTAAATATTTTCCGCAAGGATATATCTTTGGAAATCTTCTAGCCACAAATGGAGCATACATTTCTTTACGGTTGACGACATGCGTCCAAGATTTGAACAGACAAATGAGCAAAGCGCAGTCACCGTAATGATTATACGTTTCGGAGGAAATTTGTACACTGCGAGGCAAAAATAAAACAAAGAAAGAAGAGGAAAAGATAGTGGTAGACAGTAAGTACATCCCCACCAATCAAAACACTTGTCTGACGAAGCTGTCTGCAGAACGACTTTGTAAAGTTCAGCGAGTACAATTTCTCACCACTGAACATAAAAAATGGTAAGAACGATTGTAGAGGATGTTCACAATGATAACAGATAGCACGACACGGTTGAATGATGTAGTTCCAGTGTTATTATAGACGGTAGACCACACTTGTAAGTGCTGATCGTAAAATTCGCTCTCGTGTCACGAACCGAACGACTTAATCTTCACCGCAGTTGCTTCTGTAGTTGAACAGAACCAAGATACAATCAGCGCGGGCTGAGTGGGTAGCACAACGCGCTACGACTCCAGGGATCCAGGTTTCGAATCCTGGGTAAGACGTGGATATTTGTCTTTGTCTGCCCTGCTGGAAACTGAAATTTGGTAGGGGAAAGCAATATAAAAATTTAACGTAAATAGTCTGTACGGAGTCTGGTCGTCACGTGTGAGATCCGGATTCGATTCCCGTGGTGGATGCTTGCCGGTTGGGTGCACCCAGTATGGGTATCTGTGGAGGACGAGGGGTAAAGGCGGCCGGAGCGTGGTGCTGATCACATCACTACAACTAATGGCTACTACAGTAACCCCCCGAGTTACGTAAGTAATGCGTAACTTGAATTTTACCTATGTTGAATTTGTAAATTCATAAGAAACTGAAATATTTTTTTATTATTATATGTATGTATAGGCTACCTATACATGAAACATCATGCAGTACTATTTACTCGGATATAAAGTATAAAAGTATGAAAAGTATATAAAACAATATTAAAGAAACTGAAATCACATAAAAATGTCTTGTGACAGCTATGTTATTACGTAACTGCGAATTTACGTAGTCGCGTATTACGTAAGTCAAGGGGTTACTGTTGAGAATCTGTACCCACACCCTCCCCCAAATGCCTTCATAGCATGTTGCCATGTTTTGGGAGTGGCTTAATTCTTTTTTTGTTTACCATGTATTCATCACAGTGAATATAAGATGTAACAATATTGATACAGTAAAACCTCGTTAATCGGAAGTAATGGGGGGATAAGTTGACCGGTTTAACGAAAGTCCGGATTAACTGAAATAACCTAAAAAAACAGTAGAAAGTGCATTACAACTCCGTTTATAGCAACAAAACACTTTTATTATGGTGTATTTAAAGGGCATAGGCCTAAATACACTATACAGTACAGTACAAAGTCTGCGGGAAACAGAATTTCATCAGTGGTTGACTGCCTTTTCCTTGGAAAGTTCTCTTCTTGACTTCTAGCCACACTTAAAACGTTGAATTCTGATTTTTTTTTGTCTGTCCGGATTAAGCGAAGTCCGGCTTATCGGGGTCCGAATTAACGAGGTTTTACTGTATTTCATTTATTTGATTTTCCTTGCATATTGACGATGTTCTCATTATTAAATTCGATTTACTTTTATTGACGTTCAAAACAAGATAAGCACGTGCTGGGAAGTTCTGAAACATACCTTCGATTTACAAGGATGGCCAAACTCCTGTATCGCTGCCACTGAATACAATCGATATGTTTCGTAACATTGCTCGGGGAACTCACGTAATTCTCACAACATAAACTTCTTTGCTGTTCCTTAACCAAGCACTGTCTCGACTGGACCCCGTGACCTTAAAATGGCGCAAGAAGCAGCTTGATGGACGAGAAGAAGTATTGATTCCTGGCACACACATGTGCTGACTGGTAGCATTGTCGACTTGAGCTCATGGTTCGGGGAACGACCGATGCATGCCAGTCTGAGTACACACCACCAGTGGGGGAAATTACTCCTGGGTAGGCACATTAGTAGAATGTTATGCTAATCGATTATGTTGAGGTCACTGGCATTACCCTCACCTCCCCCTCTTTGTGTTCCAAAAACATGCAAGAAAAACAGGAATATGCCTAATGGCAGGTTAGAAGTTGGAGATTGTATCAACGTCTTACTAGATCGCAACTGTGTATATTCATATGGTCTCATTCGCAATTTTGTACACTAACGTGTTGGTATCCTCTGAAATGCATATACAGGGTGTTACAAACTTTAAGGGATGATGGAAGCAGACAAAAGCATCAATATGAGATAAGCAACCCCTGTCCGGAAAAGCATTGCTTAGAAGTTGCAAGCCAAAACCACAGTGACGAGAAGGCCAGCGGGTTCACCTGATCTGTTCTCACTTGATTTATTTTGTGGGATCAAGTAAAAAGTGTTGTGTACGAGACGCCTGTGGATAATGAAGAACTCCTGGCAAGAATCCTTGCTGCCAGTGACATCGGCCGAACGACTCCAGGGATGTTAGGGCATATGCGACAGAGCTTCTTGCAATGCTGTCATGCCTGCATCGATGCTAGAGGGTGCTACGTTTTAGCAACTGCTACAAATGCATTAATCTTGGCTAGTTATTTATGATGAAGTAATGGTAGTAGATAGTAATTTACTTATTAAAGCTACAAATAAAGATCTTTCTGTTTCTTCCATAACCATCCCAAATTTTGGTTAAACTTTGGGGTAAAAGTTCGGTATATCGGAGACACATTAAAATCGGATATTTTGTGTTTTGCATGGTTCGTACTTAACAATTGTGTATTGCGGAACATAGTTCAAGGTGCCATTATACTTTTTACACGAAAACAAAGACAATGTTTTACATACAGTGATTTTTTTTTATTCATTTCTTCGCTTCCGTAACACACCATATGGCGGGCACGTTTTGACTCACGTCGTTGGTATGCAGTGTTTCCAACCTTTTTCACAGAAAAATACCTACTATAGTGTTCGTCACGTGTGAAAATTTTACATTATGCACGGCTAGCTGACGGATAGCCCCAGGAACCATTCACGGATAGCCCCACGAACCATTTCCGATAAGGTTAGGTTAGGTTTGGTTCGGTTAGGCAAGCATAGTGAAAAAAATGGTCAGCTCGAAATGGGTTTGAAACGGAGACCAGTTTTGGTCCAGAAAAAGACTGAGATTGAAACCAGATTCAAATCGATATTTTTATTATAGCCAGTCAACTCAAACTGACCCTGATCTCGTGACAAATCAACTCAAAACGAAACCAAGATGGACGATACAAGTCAACTCAAAACGGGGTAAAATCGAAATCTAAATGAGCTCGCCTCGAGAGCATTCAAACAAGACGAAAACTAACAAAGCAACATGGCAAAAGGGACAAACACTATCAGTACAAGCCGGTAAAGAGACTGGTTTTACTCCCGCCACTTGGAAGGGTGTCCAATCTTTATTAGTTTCTCAGATACCACCGTGAACAGACACCCTTACGGACAGACAGAACGTTACAATCCCTCCCCCCGCCTCCTAGACGCAGAAAAGAAGTACGAGATGCTCATTTGTCATGTAACCTTCCTGTTAAAAGCAGCGGACAAAACCAAACTTGGCCGATGAAGTTGAAAGCGAGTAAATTGAACAGCTTGACGAGTATACCAAATCTCCAACACCCGCATTTTCCTCAGTCGCCACCAGATGTCTCTCATCCCGTCCCTCTTCATCAAATCTCGCTTCCCTTCTTTCCCGTGAGCCTTTGCGGCCCGTGTCCCGCTAATGAAGTTAGCAAATCAAGTTGTGATCATCATAATTTGATTAGGAAGGACCTTCCGTTCTGCTGTTAGGTCTCCATAAACGTGATTTTCTTCGAATGAAATGATAAATGTTTCTATTCCCAGCGAGGGGAAAGGCACAATGACGCTGTTAACGTTCAGGATATTGTTGCTACCGTACTCTGACAATTTGAGTAAATCCATTAAAACTAACAGCAAGTCAGTTATCTTTCAACTTATTTTATGCCCCCAAAAAGGGGAGCGGGGAAAGACAAAGTGAAAAATATCCTCACTTCGTTGTTTTGACATATTTTTACATATCGAAATATGATAAAATACCACTATATCAGCTTTGGTGAGCCGCGGTAGCTCAGTCGTTACGGCTTCTGACTACCATGCGAAGGACCCGGGTTCGATCGCCGGCGGGATTTTTCCCACCTGATCAAGCGTCGTCTGCAAATGATGCACCTTTTAGTGTGTCAAAATACACAGAAATGTATTAAAGGGTATTTTTATTAGATGAAGTTCCGTGTGATGCTCTAAAATGCATCAATTTGGAAGATCAGACAAGATCATTTCAAAGATAACAAAATTACACATTTAGCTGTGTCAATTGATGCATTAAAAGTGAAAGTTTGTTATCTTCGAAATGATCTTTTCTGATCTTCCAAATTGATGCATTTTAGAGCATCACACGGAACTTCATCTCATAAAAATACCCTTTAATACATCGCTATGTGTATTTTGACACACTGAAAGGTGCATCATTTGCAGTTTATGCACGTTAACGTGTCATTGAAATCAAAATGGGTCAATTGACACGTTTTGGCTTCTGTGTGTACCTGGAGGAAACTCTTGGGGGTAAAGGCGATAGGGGCACACATCAACCCCCACCTTCGGCCGTGATCAAGAAAGTGTTGGGCACTAACTCCTATACGCCTCCATGGCGTGGTGCAAAGCACAGCTTTCGTGTGTTGTAAGATAACTGTGGAAAATTTATGTGACGGAGTGGTTAGCGTAAAGCGGTAAGAAATCAGAGATCTCGGGTTGGAATCCCGGTATGTATCATTGTGCATGGTAGTATCATTGCGCTTGTTCCATTACCTATTTCATTAGTTCATCATTCATCATCATCATCTCAATTATAGCTCTTTTCAGTTCTTACGGCGGGCGCTCTAGAAGCTGGCAGAGGAAGTGGGGAGCGGGGAAGCGACCAATCCAGCACGATAAGAAACGTAGCGGCCAGTAGAACGAGTTTCACGTAGTACTTTTTCCGGCCGCGTCGTGTCTCTCGGCTCCACTGCTGTTGTCTGGTTGGTCTGTTGCGTAATCCCCGCTCCCAACTTCCCCTGCAAGCTTCTAGAGCGCCCGCAGTAAGAACTGAAAAGAGCTATAACACAGTTTGTAGACAAGCGGCGTTAAATAACAGAAACATAAAAGTTAAAGAAGAAGGATTGGATTCAAAAGAGCACCAAACTTGGGAACAATGATGATAGTACCAAAACGAGACTAGACTTGCTATAATTGTTATCTCGTCTAGAAAATAACAGGCCTGTAGTCGAGGCTATACGGCGATATACGGTAACGCGGCTTCTCATTGGACACAGTCGTCTCACACATGGGCATTTCCTGCAAGACCTCCAATGTGCCGTCGCTGCTTTAAGCTTTCGGCACATTCTTCTTGAATGTGACGATTTTAATATCCTCAGGCAAACTTTTAATCTTTCTGACTCCTTCTCATTCATGGCGGTTGATGGCGACGGTGTTTTAAGTCATATTTTCAGCTTTTTGAGAAACACAGATCTTTTACATTGTCTCTGAGTCATTTCTAGTGCCTCCTTGTCTTTTTAATGTGTCGTGTATGCCCTGTGCAGGATCAGGGAGGGGCGTTATGACCCCACCAACCCCCCCCCTTGGGCACGCCACATAATTAGACTATTATTTTTTACAGTGCGTCCGTTGGAGTCGCATGGTTCAATAACTGTTACTGTAATTTCTGATCTGCAACTACACAAACATATTACAGTGTACACCTTATTGTTAGCTACCACTTATAAACCACTATATTAAATCAAAATAACTCCCTTATGTTTAACGGTAGAGAAAACATGAAGGTATCGTTGTAAAGTTCTTAAAACACTCTACAATAATAATGTCAAATCGTCTAATATTGCTTCATAATTATTAAATAATTTACGCTAAAACGTTAAAACAGGCAATTAAAAATCTAATTTTCTCCTGTTTTTGTTAATATATTTCAGACAACATGTCGAATAGCAACAATATACTTCATTTGCTAAATTGTGCAATTGATTGTTTTTAATTTGGTCCTAAAACGAATGTTCTATCTCTATTCTGTGAGAAGTTATACACGTTTAAACATTACACTACAAATTCTGACGGCGGCCATATTGATGACGACATATCTCCGAAACTCGCAACGGGATTCTTTGGGACTTTTTGTGATAAATACATCTCAAGTATTACTACATATCCTAGCAAGTTTTGTTTATTTTTTTAGTCCAGATCCACCTCCAATTTGACTGTACTAGTACACTTCAACTATCTCGAATCGTAACAACGCTTAGGTAGGAAAGACCAATAAGGAACCTTCCATCCAGGAAAGAACTCCCGCTATCTGCCTGCGACACTTGTCACACCGTTTTAATAAGAAATAAAGATAAAATGAATAATGTCTTGTCTCTCGTCACGCTGCTCATGACGTATTCAAAGCAAGTGTCGGGACTTCGGCGGATGCTATTAAACGCCGGGGCCCTGAAAGTAAAACTTGGTTAAGCATCGGGCAATTTGCATTCTTAAGGCAACTGCAAGACTGGCATCTCCTCATTCTGAACGGGAGGGAACGAGCCCGCTCTTAAAATTTTTATTAAGGCCGCGCGTTTTCCACTTTGTGTCGAAAAGGAAATTACCTCCTCGGATCATCCTGGCAGCGATCGTGCCTGTTGGTGAGATGGGATGAAAATTACAAGAAGGTTTTCGGAATGAGGCAGCTTTAATTACTTTTGGAAACGGCGTATCTTCTCTTAGTTTTGGGGAACCAATCAAGGCGCTCTATCTCACACTTGCTATATCGCAAGTGACGTTTTAGAGGATGATCCTCCTATTCATCCTTTTTGTTCTACCGCGCATGTTACTGCGCATCTTCTACAAGAACGTTCTTCCGATCCGTCGTTTCTATATCTTCTGCGCAGGCGTAGTAATCTACAGCGCATGTCACTGCGCATCTTCTACCTGACGTTGCAGAGAACGTTCCTCCTACTAATCTTCTGCGCAGACTCCAACATATGTAAATTTGAGACACCCATTAGATAAAAATATCAAGCTTGTACCGTTCGTTCATAGGTGGCAGCACAGGCTGGCGTTAATTTTTAGTGGTTGCAAACCACTTAAAGCTAAAAAGTTGGACACTGTTTAATTCATTTTGTACATAGTGATTGAGTTCTATAAGCTGAAATAAGTATAATGTGCAGTTGATTTTCCAGTAACGATAATTGACATTTTGATTTCAACACTTGTACGTGAACAAGTTGTCTATGAGTTCTTAACTGTGTCAGTACTAATTTTTCATGGGAGGAAAAAAAATTCCGTGAAACGGATGTATATTATACGTTAATTTGAATATTTGCAAGTGAACACGTTCCCAATGAATTCTTAAGTCTGTCAGTACACAATTTTTCTCGTATTTTTGCGTTTTGATGCACCTTGATCCGTTTTGATGCACTACAATGCATCTTTTTTGACGATGCACTTAAAGGTTTCGTCTAAGCTACATAAAGTCTGTAGCTCAGATCAAACATTTAAGTGCATTATCCAAAAAAGATGCAGGAAGGTGAATCAAGGTGCATCAACTGATGCGCTTTGGTGTTTCTTTCACGACATACAAAAATGCACCAAAATGCATCAAATGTGAATCTGATTCTGTGAAGAAGCTACAAAACACTCTTAAGTTCATCAATCGATATGATGCATTTAGTTTTCTGTGTGTAGATATACAGAATATGGAAATTACAAATGAATGTAATTTTTTTTTAAAAAAAAAAAACATTACTAGTAGTAGTATTAGTAATGTAATAATGATAATAATAATAAAGTTTCTGTGACTCTGCCCCCCCTGAAAGCAAATCCTGCGGGCCCCCTTGGCGGTGTCCGTATGCTGTCCATGCCATACCTATGCCCTCCCCCCCCACCACACCGTTACTTACAGCATAGCCATAGCAGGGTGGGACCCAAACAAAATAAATATCCACACACTCACAGAGGAAAGAGGAAGCATGCAATTTCGAAAGTGTCAATGCCGCCTATCGAATAAAGAAACGTTAGCACTGCATTGCATACAACTTTTTCTTCCTCTTTCGATAATGCTTGCGTTGGATATCAGTTTGTTTCCCGGGACAAGCCGAGTGCGTGGGGAGGGTAGGATGACAATTTCTGTGGGGGTTGGGGGAGCACCGGCTCGATTATCCGGAGCGTCGCTCCGTCGCCCGTCTCTACCCTTGCCACGGATCGTTACAGCTGTCTTATTTCCCTTCGGTAGCGAATTCATCTTACGCTCGGGGGCCGATATCAACAAATTAAAGTCAATTGGAAAGCGCGAATGCAGCAAAAAGAAGGCGTGCGACGGCTTCTGTTCGCACTGAATCTTCTTCGTTCGAGCGGAAGAGGGGACGAGAGAGAGAGAGCGAGAGAGGCGAGAAAAAGGATGGAGCGGGGGGCAATTTCCGAAAAGGGGAAAGTGGAGGGAGAGCAATTTGTCATTCGCTGTGGCATCAATTTATTCTCATTTCTCTTAACATCGAGTTACAATCTCCCTGACATCGAGAAAGATATCAACAGGGACGCGTTCTATCTTGAGGGAACGCGCTTAAACGGATCGATGGTTTGCTTTCCTTCGCAACGTCTAGGCAAGCAAAAATAGCTTGCTTGGACCAGTACGTAGATGGCAATTATACATACGAACGATTGAATTGACGCCCAAAGATTCCGAGATTTTGGTTGTAATCCAAGAAGAGAAAGAAGAATTGGTTGTAATCCAAGAAAATACCAGTTGTATTCCGAGATTGGGTTGTAATCCAAGAACATAAAGAAGAATTGGTTGTAATCCAAGAAGATACCGGTTGTATTTCCGAGATTGGGCTGTAATCCAAGAAGATAAAGAAGAATCGGTGAAAGAAGAAGAAGTATTTTTCCTACTTTGCCATTTATTAGTGTTGCCCACGAGACGAGACTTTGGCCTGTCTCGTCTCGTGGAAATGCTGTCTCGTCTCGAAAATATTCGTTTGTCTCGGGACACATGATCAATCTCGTCTCGTCTCGAATTTTAAAAAGTCTGTCCCGTCTCGTCCCGTGGGCAACACTACCATTTATTAGTGTTGCCCACGAGACGAGACTTTGGCCTGTCTCGTCTCATGGAAATGCTGTGAAATGCTGTATCGTCTCGAAAATATTCGTTTGTTCTCGGGACACATGATCAATCTCGTCTCGTCTCGAATTTTTAAAAGCCTGTCCCGTCTCGTCCCGTGGGCAACACTACCATTGATGAGGCCTTTCATAAGAAGAAGAAGCCATTGATGAAAGAAGAGGAAGCTTTTATGGACTTGCACAGACCCCGTCTTCTACAAATTAATGGTTCCAAAGTTTTCAAGCCTCCCCGATGGCACAGTGGTAGCGTCGTCGCCTTGTAATCAAGGGGTCCCGGGTTCGATACCCGGTGGAGGCAAAATTGGTTCGGATCCCACTCTAAACTGTAGGTCCAGTAAAGATTAGCCTTACTGTGCATAAAGTGGACTTAAAACACCAATTCAATCAATCAACCAAAGTATTCAAAAAATCAAAAAAATTAGTTTCACCTAAAAATTTTCCCTCAACTTTTAAAGCTTCTTCTTGAACGAGGTGTGTAAAACTTAACAAAATATATTAACTATGCATTTCAGTGCACTAACTGAATGAATTGATCAGGAGCGAATATTCTAGGCTATCTTCGAAGGCTGGAGTCTAGAGAATAAAATACAGGAGAAAAATCGATCACAAATAGTAAGTAATATTATTTATATCAGTGAGATGATGATGCTGATGCTGATTTCTTATGAGTTGGCAACCTGATTTCTTATGAATTGGCAACACTGATTTCTTATGAGTTGGCAACACTGATTTCTTACCGAGTTGGCAACCTGATTTCTTACCGAGTTGGCAACCTGATTTCTTACCGAGTTGGCAACCTGATTTCTTACCGAGTTTGCAACCTGATTTCTTACCGAATTCGCAACCCTGATTTCTTATGAGTTGGCAACCTGATTTGTTAGGAGTTGTAAATTTATTTCTATTCATAGCCTAGGACCACGTGACATAGCCCAGATCTTTGATTCAGTAATCGCCACTATAATTGATTGATTTGCTTTATTTTACTTCGCTTTTTGTGCCACTTTGTGCAAAGATGGTGATTAGTGATGATATGAGGAAATTGATGAATGAACACTCACAAACATCCATGCCCAGGCCGGGATTCCAACCCGGTACCCCTGGCGTCGTAGCGCGAAGTGCTAACCACTCCGCCACGGGGGCAGGCACTAACAGAATGAAATGCAAAGAAATAGTTGTGCTGAGCATTCATTTATCTGGTTTAGCGAATATAAGGGTCTCCCCAAGGATATAATAATTATTATGATTACAATAAACTTTGACTAAATAGGTTTATTTTATCAGTTTAAAATAGTTATTTATTATTTTATTTTTGTACAATTCAAGTTTTACCCCCTACAAACATTTCTGGCGACCCTGATGTTTGTACACAATCACTTATACAGGTGCTGAGTTATTGGTTCCAAAATGTTAACACTTCGCACGTCATACTCTCCTTCTGGCGTACCCTCGCAAAAATTACTCACGTCGAAAAAAAAATAGAGCAGTAAGACTCATTTTTCTCGCACGAAGCATGGTGACAATTCCCCTCCCTCCCTTCCCGTTCTGAATACAATCTTCCTCCCACCCAATCGCATGTAACTGCCATTTTGATTTCATGAGGAGGCCGTTTGACACGAGGTGGAAGTGACAAGAGAAGTGGAGGGGGAGGGGCTGAGAGAGAGAGAGAGATAGAGAGAGAGAGAGAGGCTGGTACATGGTGTGACCGATTCCCATTAATTCACACAGAAACGGCGCGAACACAATGAGCCTCTATCATTATGAGAATTTGTCGACTCTTTCACAACACGCAAACGGATCCTCCTCTATGCCCCCCACTTCCCTCACCCAACGGAACCCACACGAGCCAATATTTTCATTCCTGCATTGCCTACGCACGTATCCGCTTCCCATGTCGTCAGCCCCCCTCAGACTTTGAAGATTAATTTCGACGCCCTATCGTTGAGCTGTATCGCCATTATAAATGCTCGGTTTTCCTGTAAGAATTGGCTACGCCCTCTGGGGTTGCGAAGAGCGGGCTTTTTTTTCTTCTTATTTTTGTTGTTGTGGCGAATGTAATTTATGGATTCGTCTTTGCCGAACTGACTCTTGATATTCGCGAGGGGATGTCTCGGCAACTTCAGTAATTTTGCACCAACAATAACTGTCTCTGTGTCGTCTCATTCATTGCACGGGCAACAAGGATAAAAAAGTAGACACACGTCTCAATTGTTTTCTATTGCACTGTAAAAAAATCACTACAGAAGACCGTCAATTCCCGACAGTGTTGCCACAATCTGAGGACACAATTTCCCTTTTAAGGGCCAAATTTCAATTTTGGACCAATTTTTCCCATCAGTTATAAACACATCAAATAATAGTAATAATTAGTAGTCGTAGCAGCAGCAGTAGTAATTATTATTACTACTAACAGTACTAACAGTAGTATTTTCGTTGGTGTACGTTCGCATGAATAAAAAATGTTACACACATTTTTCACATACATGTCAGCTTCATAGTTTCCTGGCCAAATGTCGCAGGTTCGAATCCTGGCCAGGAATCCATTAAATCGTGAATCCCCATCGTTACCATTATCTGAAGAACCAGAAAAGCGACGTACAATAAACTTAACATGAATATAAATAGGAATAGGCTTAAATTCAATCAAAATAAATAGAATAAAATTAAAAATTGGGATAATGAAACCTAACATAAATTATAATAATATAGAGTCAGATGTCTTCAAATTGTGGTAGTTTTCATCGTATTTTCTCTTTTCGCTTAATTTCCCTGCAAAAGGGATATTTCTCTTAAGGTGGCAACACTGATTCCTGCTGCCATGTAACTACAGTTAAAATATAACCATGACAAAATTAACTAAGTTTATGGTTATGCTGCACACAACTACAAATTATAATCATTATATATCTACATATGATATATTCAAACTGAAATTTCGAATTTACTTTTTATACGTTTCATATATATTATAGGGTTATGCATACAGTGTGTATATATCACGTAATCGACGTTTTCAACATTGCTATTCTGCCATTTAGAAATGCAATCTTTGGAAGTTAACATACGATTAAAATTTAATAAAAATATTTTTAGCAAAGTTCTAATGACTAGACAATTTGGGGATTACGATGGGTTTTTGTTTTAGTTGGAAGTATAAAGGATGGAGTATGATGAAAAGTTGTAGAAACTAGAGAAGTTGTGTTGTGAAAAGTGACGTTTCAGCATAAAAATCAGTATTATACCAATGAATATAGTGATCGTTTAAAAGTGAAATATACTCAATTAAATTCCATATAACGAATTTTTGTTTATTTACGAATGAACGAATAATCATTTTCAATACTCAGAGTGACATCTAGCGAATGTTATCGAGTCTCATGTTCGTGTTTTTTTTGTATTTTGTAAAAATATTCAAGGGTGGTACAGTTCGTCGCAGAACTGTCTTTTTGAGGGGGGACGTGCCTTGCTTGCCCCCTCCTGAAAAATCCTGACGTCCATGAAATTATTCAATGAATTCTGACTAATTCTGAATAATTTCACAACTTTACAACAGAAATCTTTTTTTCCTATCCCTGTTTCAAAAATGATTCACTTTGTTCATTATTTTTTAAAGAATGTATAATACGAGGACAGCAAATGAAAACCTTAATTTGTCTTTTGTTTTTTATTTAGTACATTTCTACATGTAAATTTGCACAATTTTGCTGCATTTTAGCTTAAACCCATTCCTGATCCACATATATTTTCAAGTCTGAATTAATGCCTGTATACCTCAAGAAGAAGAATATTTGGCATCTACACTCAGAGAACTAAATGCATCATATCGATTGATACACCAGAATGCATCGATTGATGAGCTAAAGTGTGTTTTGTAGCTTCTTCAAAGAATCACATTCACATTTGATGCATTTGGGTGCATTTTGGTATGTCGTGAAGGAAATACCAAAGTGCATCATTTGATTCAAGTGAGGATGTCTTTAAGTCGAGATGCACTTAAATGCATCAGCTGATGCGTTTCGATGCACCTTGATGCGTTTTGATGCAACAGAATGCATCTTTTATATGATGCAGGCAGATGTATCAAGGTGCATTAAAGTGCCTCTCGACTGAAATAAATCCTCACTTGTCTTTCACGACATACAAAAATGCATCAAATGTGAATCTGATCCTGTGAACAAGCTACAAAACACACTTTAGTGCATCAATCGATGCATTCTGGTGCATCAATCGATATGATGCATTTAGTTTTCTGTGTGTATGTGCAGTTACTTATGAGCCACCGCGAAGGTCTTGCCTTCCATCCGCGTGTGGACTGAGACCATTGTCGAACTTCTCTACTCTATTTGTAAACTTGCTGGCGTGGTAAGCATGCATGGAGACATTGCATTTTCATTTGCCTTGGAATGTGTCTAAGTTTGAGGCTTCCAGATGGCGCAATTTTTAAAATGACAAATATGGTATTGTGAAGCTCACTTGATCAGTGTTGCAGCCTTCAGGTCGTTTTGTATAAATAACAGTCGATATATTTTGTAAATTTGAGCTGATTACAGTCTCTCTTGTAATTTTTGTCGGGCCAAATTTTGCTAATGGAATCTCCGCCCCTGACATTTACGTAAGTCCTGAGATTGAAATGACGACTGTAGAGTATTTCTCGAATTTCGCTGCCGTCAGCGAAGCTCCAACCTGCCTCGCTAAGAATGCACAGCGAATGCACTCCGGAATCCAAGCTCCGCTGGTCCGTTTTCGTTAGCGCGCGAATTTGTATTCAGGGAATTAGCCCCCGCACCCTCCCTTCTCGCCCGGAATTTCCAACTGGTAATTCGGACTTGCTTTACTGTTGAACGGATGCTGGGAGCGAGCGCGGTGCATTATGGATGACGACGATTCCCACCAGATCTCGACTCCGAGAAGCGAGATTTACGCGGGAGACCCGCTCGTAAAATCATGAATATTTCTTCGCTAACCAGGCGCTTCCTGAAGCAGCTTTTTGGCGTAAAGCGTCCCCCCTTCCCCCCTGCAAATTTTGCTCGCCCGCCGTTCCAGGGAGAAGTTTCACGAAAATTTCGCGTCTCCAGTGGCTCTCGGATCGCGCGTGTGTGGGTTCAGCGCTTCCGCACATCACCTCCGAATGACGTTTTAGTAAATCGTGATCCTTCCTAGCAGTTTTCAAAACTTGTTCATTCCGCGTATTGGTGGAGATTTCTACGGTTTCTAGGCAGGAGCGTCACCACCGAGGGAGCGAGGGTGGCACTTGCCCACCGTTACATAGTTCTAGACCACTAAAATATCCTACACGAGAAATTTTGAGGATCATTTATAATTAGGGAACGCATTTTAAGGTGCAAAGATTATGGTCGGGAAAGGAAAAAAATGGATCTGAGAAAGTTTTCAAAATGGTGCAAGACAGTGCCTTTATTCAGGTCTAAACTAGTCCCCTAAGATAAAAGCGTGTTGGAATAAATTCTCAACTTGACAATAATTCCTTTACCACACACTTTATAATTTAATCCACAGTTTATTAAGTATGTTGATGTGTTCAAAACTGAACCATATTAGTTTCATGGTGCACGGTTGTTCACATGTGTTATTGGGCATTGCATAGGGCTATTTGAATGTATTAAATTTTCAAAAGCGTGGTCCCCATTAAAGGTTTTAGACTTGACAAAGCAGAATATAGCTACATGTACTTACCACGCTATCTATCGGGAAAGTTTGTAAACAGGAAAAAAGTCACATTTATGAGCAGTTGTTGAAATGTATCTTCTACCTGTTAACGAAATTAAGAAAGAAAATTTTAGAATGCTTACTAATGCTACACAAACCATTTCTTACCGTATAGGCCTATACAGGATGTCGCTGTACAGGTCCGAAAATCTTTCGCGGTAGAATCAGAGGCATAATCTGTGCGTGGTTGCATACATACAGGATAGAAAATGTAGTTGTTTCAGGTCTCGAAGCACTGAAACAAGGAATTCAGAAACAAAACTAAGAGAATTTGATCGTTTTGATGTCCTCTACACGCTGTGAAAGTTTGTCCATGTTGCACGGCGACACCCTGCATACGTATACCCTTTTACGTACAGTCATGGACACTTCTAGGTTGTAAAAACTCCATGGCTTTCAATGGTATCGTCACAACCCAGAAGTGTTCATGACTGTACTGGGAATTGTGCAAAATTCGAAGTCGCTTTTCATTTTGCACCAGTTTTGATTGAAAAAACTGAATTTTGTTATGACGTAACATGTAATTTAGTATTCTGATGAAATTATCAAACATTTTAAAGGAAAATGCCTGCAAAATTTATGCATATAATTAGTCTAATACTTACGTACACACTATTTTGAATATGTTTTAATTATTACAATTTTCAAGCGTCGATATCGGTAACGGTGGGTATCGGTTCAAAGTGGTATCGCCTCAGCCCTAATATATATATATATATATATAAATTACAATTGTGTACATCATAAATGTATATTTATAAACTGAATATTTTATATGATGTTGAGAAGAAGAGAAATTCCTCGGTAATTATTGCAGTTCATTTTATCACCTTTTTTAAACACAGGAACAATGATGGATTTTTTCCGCTGTTGAGGGATTTCTTCTTTATTCCATATTAAACAAATGAATTTATGAATTTGACATATTAACGAATTCCGACCATATTTGATTAACTCATCTGGTATATAATCTAGTAAATAATGATTGTAAATTCCAGTTGTGTACACCATAAATGTATTTTTATAAACGGAATCATTACATTTGTTACGGTTAACTATGGAACAACCGTTAATACTTTAAAAACAGTCGGAGTAATTTTTTTTACGGTAGTTGGATGGCAGTGGAAATTGACGGTCTTTTCTTCAGTCAAAGTTTGACAGTGTATGACATGACAGAACATATATTTGTGACAGATTCCAGCAAATTACAAGTCCCCCCCCCCTTAAAATGTTCCCACACGAAAGAGATTATAAGTAATCAAGCAGACGGAAGTGCTTTAATTTTGAAAATATCTATAGTACCTACTTAAACATGCATCTTTGTCGGACAGGTCCTCATGTTGAATTTGATCAACTGTTCATCCGAAACATAATATTGCGTTCTCAATGTGACATTAAAGTTCTGTTGTTCCTTGACATTGAATGACACGTCTTTACAATTGAGCGCGAAGTGTCACTTGACATTCTTTGGAATTCAGTTAACAAGCTTATGCCCACGTTTGAAGATTTCCGCCTTGTCAAACGTTGCGACTGACAAATCGTACGTGATTGTTTTTTTTTCTGCTTTGGTGTAATACATAAAATCGAAACACATTCTTCAGTTTTTTTTTCAATTTTCGTTCTGCTTTTTCGTATTAATCTTTTCTACCTCTTGGGTTAACGGCAGTGTTGTTAAAGCTCCAGGCATTTTAATGAAATTCAATTCCGGTTCAGGAGAGAAAAAGGGTTCTGGACCGTAAAGAACCCTTTTATCTGTATAGTATTTCAATTCGGTCCAGGAACCTTTTTTCAATGTAACACTACGCAACTTGGACCGAATTTAAATTTTGCGAGAATAAAGTTTCCGGTCCTGTAGCAGAACCCATTAGAATTTATGGGTACCTGTGGACCTTTATCAACCCTAGTTAATGGCGACAAAGAGGATGAACAATGAACTGATTAATTGCACACAGAACTGAAAATGTGTAAATTGACATAAATATGGAACACACATTTTGACTCCAGTAACGCATGAAATGCTAATGATGCATTTTTGGTGCATCAAAATGTGCAGAGAAATGCATCAAAGGTACTTTTATCAGTTACTGTTTCATGCAATGCACTTTAAACATGTCGTATCTCATCTCAATGATGTATTTTTTTAGTGCATCACATTATGCATTTCTACATGTATTGTGACGTACGGAAAGTGCATCATTAGAAGTTGATGCACGTTGATGTGTTACTGGAGCGAATATATTTGTGTCAACGGGCACATTTTGGATTTGGTTGTGTAGGAGTTCCAAATTTTCTACGTTGGGTCCTATTTCGGGGGGGGGAGCTACTTCAGGAAATAGAAATTCAGATAATATGGGTGATGGGACTTGTGACCGATGCGCTTACCATGCTTCACCCTGAGAGGAATGCGTTCTGTTCTATACCGGTAATCTCTGCAGCAAGGTTGCGCATAAAGGTAGAGAAGGGGAGGGAGTGAGTGGGCGGAGTGAAGCAATGGACACTCCTTCAAAACGGCTGGTGTAGCTGCAGTCGCTTTTCGCCCTCCACGCAATCCCGTTCCCTCTCATGCGTGCATTGGACGAGACATTGATGTACCCTGATGCGTTTTGATGCACCTTCCTGCATCTTTTTTGATGATGCACTTAAACGTTTCGTCTGACCTACATAAACTTTGTAGCTCAGACCAAACGTTTTAGTGCACCATTAAAAAAGATGCAGGAAGGTGCATCAAGGAACATGAACTGATGCATTGAAGTGCATCTCGACTGAAATAAATCCTTACTTGAATCAAACGATGCACTTTGGTGTTTCTTTCACGACATACAAAAATGCACCCAAATGCATCAAATGTGAATCTGATTCTTTGAAGAAGCCATAACACACACTTTAGTGGATCAATCGATGCATTTAGTTCTCTGAGTGAGGGGTACGAGAAATTGATACAAAGCGATTGATTTCAATGATTGAAAAACTAGGTTCATTCATTATACTTCGCTTTTCTGTCACTTTTGGCTAATCGCGACGATGAGGATGCGTGATGCTGTGATGATATTAATGAAGGGACATTCACAAAGACGTGCCCAGGCCGGGATTCGAACTTGGAACCCCTGGCGTCGTAGCGCGCTGTGCTAACCACTCCGTCACAAAAGTCGGCGAGTAGGCTTCGAGTGTACCGGAAGTGTTGGTGGTCAATTTGCTTGTCCAATATTCGTAAATTTATTCTGCTAACATGTTATCAAGGACGCCAAGATTAAAAAACTCTCCTGGGCCTCCCAGATGGCAAAGTGGTAATGTCGTCGCATTGTAATCAAGGGTTTCCGGGTTTGATACCCAGTGGGGACCAGGGCCGGATTGACAAAATTGGGCCTGATGCTTGAAATCTTCGGTGAACAATAAACACAACGACGTTATAGTTACGTCACAGCGCAAAGAATAATAGTAACTGTATAATAAGTAAATTGGGGCTCCAAATTTCATTCTAAGATTCATTTTCAGGTTAAAAGCAAAAAAAAAACTGTCCAGCTTTCGCACAATTCTCGTCTGTTTTCTTCTGGGCCAATTTCAGGAATGGGCCTAATGCTGCAGCATCAATAACACCCACCTTAATCCGGCCATGGGGGGGGGGGGGGGGGACACATAGTGGTTCAGCTCTACCTTAAAAACCGTAGATCCAGTCCAGGTTAGCCTATCTGCGCATAAAGTGGACTTTAAACGAAATCCCGAGTCAAAACGTTTCCGGTAATAAGTATAAAGAAAACGTCGATTTCCAAAAAAAGCATTTGATGCTATAAAAAACAGGAAAATTATCTTTATTGATTGATTTGCTTTATTTTTACTTCGCTTTTTTGTGCTAATTTTGGCTAATTTGCGATGATGGGGATGAGCGATATGATGAAATTGATGAATGGACAATCACAAACATCCATGTCCAGGCCTGGATTCGAACCCAGAAACCACTCCGTCAGGAACCGACGAAAATTAACTTTATAAATATCAAACCGCTGCTTTTAATATCAATAAACAAAGGAAAGGGGAAATGCGACACCACCAACCTTGTCATATTGCAACCACATTGGTCGGATGGTGGCCCTCCATGCCATTCCCCGTGACACACTTGTTATCTGAACATCGGTTCCCTTTCATTAATAAACTCGGTGACGTCTCCACTTGAAACTCGGAATACTCCGCTTCCTCCCGATGTGATGTGACAATCTGTCGTGCGGCGGAACTTTGCCGCCAGATGGTGCAGCGGTAGTTCCAGGACAGAGAACTCAGCAGAGAGAGAGAGAGAGAGAGAGAAATAAGGGAGATAGAGAGGGCAGAGAGAGAATATAATGAGCTAACAGCAGTGCCCTCATCCAGCTACTTCATGCACAGTGTTGCTAAAGGCATTAAAATTCAACTAAATGTGGTATTTTCCCCCATTTTCATCTTTTGTTAATGGATGGAGATTTAATGTTACAAAACACAATATAACAAACAATATTTCTTAAAAACGAACACACAGAGAGAGAGAGAGGGGGGGTAAACCTACCCCCGTACAATATATTGCAACTTGCCATGAATGCATAATGGGGGGTATGTGTATGTAGGGCCTTGCATTCAAATTTTCAGCCATTTGTGAGTGATGTGATCAGCACCACGTTCCGGCTGCCTTCACACGCCTTCGACAGCGTCCAAAGTTCAAATAACGCTTTCGGAATGTTTAGTTATTTGACTTAAATACCGTCGCCTTTTCCAGTACAGTTGTTAACCGAAAAGAAAAGTGGGAGAACGAGTGACATAAGCAAATAGCCAAGCAAATAGAGAAGCGTCGGTAGCTCCTTAAAGGTAACTATCCCAACATTTGCCTCGTGTGACTGCCAGAACCACGGAAAAATCTCAGTCAGCATAGCAAGCAACAGGGTTCGAACCTGCAATCTCTGTAACACCATTCGGTCACACTGAAGCTTCAGAAGGTGCCTAGAACTAAACTTGGTACACTTTGGTGCACCCTAGTGATGACGAGATCCAGATACTCAAATATACGGATCCCGATAATAACTGATTCTGGGATTCGAGTCCGGGTACCCTGAATCCGAATGCAATTGTTTTCAGAACGGGGTAATCCAGAAACAAATAAAAAATTGGCAATTCCTATAGTACTTTTGAATTTTCGTTATTCAGCGTCGCTTTTCTGCCACTTTTCATTAAACGCGACGATGAGGATGACTGAAGATTGAATGAAATTGCCGAAGAAACACTCACAAAGGGAAGGCCTGCTCGTATCGTTGTTATTGTCCTATCATATACTTCATCAGTTCATCCTCGTCGTCGCGGTTGAGCCAAGAGGCATAAAAGTAAATTAAAATAACTGGGATAGAAATAAAGAAAGGAAGTTTGATCACAAAAATAATTAAAGTGTACTAAAAATATGAAAAATATGTTCTAAAGTGTTATACACCTGTCGACTCTGAGATCTGAACATGTTCGCACACTTTTTGAGCACTTGTAGTTATACTCCACACAACACATGTACACTATCGTGTAGTTGGGAAACTGTTTCAAAACCTTTCTTCTTTCAAAAATAACAGTCTGGAATAATGGGAATACAGCCAGGCCTGTTTAAAGAATATTCATCTACTGAGGAATGTATTGATTGGTTGATTACTTTATTTTACTTCACATTCCTTCCACGTTTGGCTAATCGCGAAGATGAGGATGAATAATGATGAGATGAAATTGATGGACACAACAACTTTAATACCCAAGCCGCAGGCAAGGATTCGACCGCGGTACCTCTGGCGTCGTAGCGCTCTGTACTAACCAATCCCCCACGGAAACTGGCTGAAGATAGTATTTTTAAAGTTATTATGAATGTGAAAATGTTGGAAAATCATTACTTCGCCCTGTTTTTCTTCGGTAAGTACAGAAAGGTTGTTCTAATACCCCGTAACCAGTGATGTGCGGCTACGCGTAAACAACGATAGTCTACATTCTACACTTAGACAATTTTATACACGTAGATGACGTAATCTATGTAAACAACATGGCGAAAGGTGATAACTTAGCAAAGGGCGCAGTGGAATTAAGAGAAAATTATACTGCGTATCAGTTGCTGATGTGTGTGAGGAGAACTTTTCATATTCTTTCTTCCAAATTAGAACAATTTCTCACCTAGGAAGAAACCTAATATAGGAAATATTCTAGTGTTTTATGGGGAAAAGACCACTCTTGCCTCACGACTGCCATCTGTTGTTGTTTTTTAATACTATTTATCTTCTTGCATAGTTGATGATAGAAGAGAAGAGAAATTGTTGTAAATTGGATTCTTTTCAGTTCGTTAGGAACAAATATAGTTGAAAATGTCATTTTCTTCTCATGAAATCCTTGAAAATTAATTTTAATGCACTTTAGATTGTCTACGTAGTCTATGTAAACTACAACCCAATGTAATATACGCGTATAATACGTGTAGACAACGCATGCAGACGTAAACTTATAGTCTACGGCACATCACTGCCCGTAACACACCCCCATCTGTAGGTGAACCCAGGAGAACACATTTGCATTATGTATCCATCCAAAACTTCTCTCCCAGTACCGACAGGGTAACTTTTTCCGGCGAAGTGACTGGTAACACTGCGACAGGATCTGCACACACTGCCTCCCCGCTCCTCTTCATTTATTAAAGCAACACCAGGGCAAGGCGGGGGCTAATTTAATTGTTGGGGCAAAGCTGCAGAACCGTCGACGCGCCGGGTTGCAAAACTTTCCGCGTCGGCCTCGTTGCATGATGGGAAATTGTGAAGAGCGTTTTTCAAGAGGGGGGAGCGATGCGAGCAAGGGTTGCGTTGGAAACTGAGGGGGGGGGACAACCATTTGGTACTAATGGCTACAAGTGTACATACCTTGTAATCAACGCGCTCTCTGAATGCAGCTATGAAAATGCATAAAGTGAAAATTTTCGCGCGTTCCCATTGGTTCGGAGGCGGCGTTCTGGGACCTGGCTCCACTGATGAAAGCACATCGCGCCTTTTTATCGAATCCACACCACGTGGGATGGGTTAGCTACCAATTTGTCCCGTGCATTTTGTCACAGGCTGGTGTGGATTTGCTCTCGGTAATACCATACACCCGATTCCGCTGCGGGAATGAAATTTGAGGAGGAATTAGGGAACCAGTGATGATGCCAGAGAGGGGGCAGAGGGGCGAGAGCCCGCTGTTCGAAATTCCCCTTTACTGCCTCCCAGGAGCAAGAAAAACTAGTTAACTGCTCTCTTGCTCCCAAATATGCATTTTTTGAACAGTACCTAGGGATAATAAACGTAACTGCTTCCCCAAAAAATATTAATACTCCACACTAGCTTTATTTAGTATTATTATTTTTTTGGCAACGTTACTGCTGAAAACTATACTAACGCTAACAAACTACCAAGGTAAAACTTTCAAAGAGGTTTTTTTGGGGTATGCAAATTTGTATAGTATGTTACCAGTCAATATACTAAACAATTGATTTGTGGTTCTAAATACCTTAGCCTTAGGCCGTGTCCCAAAGGTGCAAGACCGTACTTGAAGCGAGCATCCTCCGAGTATGCTCTTGCAGTACGGTCTTGAAGTCGTGGACTGGAAGTGAAAGTCTTTCGAATTGCACTTCGACTGCAGCGCCAAATACGATCAGTAGATAAAACTGAGTACCCGTTGTTTTCCCCACGTTTTAAACACTTGTCTTTCACCATAGAAATCACGTTGCATTTTCAAATGTTGCTACACATACATTTCCACACATTAGAAGCACTTTAACCAACAACTTGCTGACCCATAACGCATATTTATCCTGTGTTGCTGGCTTTCTATCTCCGCGATTTTAAACAAACGAACAACGAGTGTGGAAATCACGTGACCGAGTCAGCTTCCATCTGCACTGCGAGCTATGCACTTGCGTACTCCTGTTCTTGGCGCTTTCAAACTGTACTAGGTGACGTCACTTCCGCCAAAACCATGCTTGAAGTACGTACTTCGTACCTCTTGGACAGAGCTTTAGAACATTGAGTTTAACCTGGGTCATTAAATCTTTTAGTAACATTTACAATACACAAAAAGAACTATCGAACTAGTAACACCGAAAATTTGACCTTTTTGGCAGTGAAAATCTTTGATCATTGGACTAAATTGTGTATGTTACATTATGATTTCCATTTCATTTTCTTTGGTGGGGATAAAAACTTTCCTGGCAGTAATGAAAATACTTTTCTTTTGCCGGGAATAAATTCGTTTGTGGGTGTGAATCCCCAGCATCCCCCCCTCCCCGGAAAATGAATGTCCACCTAAAAATTCACACATAATTTCATTTCAGTCACAGAAATTTATGTTAATAACTATAAAGGCCGTTTAAGGAACATGCTAATTTCAGACTAAAAGAATGTTTTTTGAGGGGCCATCACCAGTGATGTGCCGTAGACTATAAGTTTACGTCTACATGCGTTGTCTACACGTAATCTACGCGTAGATTACATTGGGTTGTAGTTTACATAGACTACGTAGACAATCTAAAGTGCATTAAAATTAATTTTCAAGGGTTTCATGAAAGGAAAGTGACATTTTCAACTATATTAGTTCCTAACGAAATGAAAAGAATCCTATTTACAACAAAATTTCTCTTCTCTTCTATTATCAACTATGGAAGAAGATAAATAGTATGCAAAAAACAACAACAGATGGCAGTCGTGAGGCAAGAGTGGTCTTTTTCCCATAAAGCACTAGAATATTTCCTATATTAGGTTTCTTCCTAGGTGAGAAATTGTTCGAATTTGGAAGAAAGAGTATGAAAAGTCCTCCTCACACATCAGCAACTGATACGCAGTATAATTTTCTTTTAATTCCACTGCGACCTTTGCTAAGTTATCATCACCTTTCGCCATGTTGTTTACATAGATTACGTAATCTAAGTGTAGAATGTAGACTATCGTTGTTTTCGCGTAGACGCACATCACTGGCCATCACTATTATGGGGAAAAGTATGCCTCCTTTGGCCCCCTGGAAAAAAATAACTTGCTTGCACCTCCCTGCGGACGTCCATGCTGATCTATTGATCAATGAGCACGGACCGTCAAGTAAGTGATCTGTCTGCTCAACGAGCGAAAATATTGCTCAGCGAGCGTCGATCAGATATTCGACGCGCCCCAAATCATCCGTTCGCTCAGTGAGAGAGAAATTTGCTCCGAGACATTTGCTTAAGAGAGAGGAACATGTCTATGCACAATTTCTGTCTTCCTACACCTCCTTCCTCCATGGCGCCCGTTGAAATTATCATGTTGGCGATTCCACAGCGCCTTCTCACCTTAACCTCCGGTCGCGAGGTGGAGGGGGAAGAGTCCCTTCTACCCATTTTCAAAGTGAGCGACAACGCAGCCACTTACACCGGATAAATAATTCATGCAATTTGCGTAGGAGTGCTGCTTACCGTATTCGCGTGAGCACTCCTCACTTACACATCATGTAAACGTTTAGCGGCAGCCCGAGGCCTAACGTTGCCGGGGAAAAGTTCATTTGAATTTTATAGCGGGCTTATAAAATTTATGCGATTACAGCAACCTGCTAAATGAGTGTCACTGTTATTCCCATCATGCAGAGCGATAAATCAGTTTGTTAATTAATCCTTTAGCATCTGCTTCCATTGCGAAGGAGGAGGAAGAGATAAGAAATCAGGGGAATACGTGACGGAAAATATGTTGTTTTGACCTCCGACGGGTAGACTCGGGGGCGTTCCTCATTAGTTTCAAAGGCAGATAAGAAGCCTTTGCTTCGGCGGATTATAAAGGCTGTTTTGTGAGCTCTGGAATACCTTGTTTGTTGCTGATTTAAGTCCAACACCGAGGAATGTGGAAAAAGGTATTCAAAATGGCATTGACCTATTATTTATTAATCGTGTCCAACAGGGAAACACTACGTCAGTTGCCGGTGGTTCGTGATACCTCTGCTAAGTCACAGGTCGTAGGTTCGAATCTTGTGGAAGGTGTGTGTTGCTACTCACTTTCATATGTTCATAATTGGTTGGTTGATTTGGTGTTTTGAGTCCACTTTATGCACAGTAAGGCTAATCGGGACTGGACCTACAGTTTAAAGTGGGATCCGAACCCCTATGTTCCTCCATCGGGTATCGAACCCGGGACCCCTTGACTACAAGGCGACGACGCTATCACTGCGCCATCGGGGAGGCCTATATGTTCATTATTCGTCATCATCCTGGCGCCGACTTGGGTGGGGCGGGGGCAAGGTACTCTCTGTCCCCCAAAAATTCACGTACACGGACATATCTGATATATATTTACACATATAAAATATTATTTATGCCAACCTTGTACCCCGTCCTGGTAGTTAAACCAAAAGATTTAAAAAAAAAAATGTTTTTGTTACTTAGCGTAGCCTTCCTGCCACTTTAAGCTAATCGTCCAAGCTAGGATTCGAACCCGGGACCTATGTTATCAAAATGTTAAAAAAACACAGAAACACCAACACAGTCTGAACAGTGGTGGCGATTAGAGGTTTGCCTCCGGCCCCCCATGTTTGCTACCTTCCCCCCGCCCCCAATTTTGGAACCCAATCGCCTCCAATGAGTCTAAGTATACTCTGTCCCAGGTATCTTTGGAGCAAGGTCGCTCATAGCAGCAGAGAAGGGGGGGGAATCGAGTGGGCAAAGCGAAGCAGTACACGCTGCTGCGAAGGCTGGTAACTGCAGTCGCTTTTCCCCCTCCACGCAGTCCCCTCCGCTCCAGAGATAACCGCAATTGTATTTTACAATATTCTTGAAGATTTTTCGATAATTGTGAACGCAAAATCCGACCTATATTGTAAGTTTGGCATATTATACTATATTTTTACATGTGCGTCATAATGGTTATGTAAAAGGAAATATGTACTATAGATCGACCACAAGGAAAAAAACCTTGGGACGAGAAGTCCCCGCGCAACTTTCCCTTCTTCCCTCCACCTCGGGCCATAAGGAAGCATGGTCCACTCTCCCCCTCCCCTACTCGCGGGGGTACGGTGCACAGGGATCGCGGGTCTGCGCAGGTTGTTTTGCTCGTGGTTCCACTATAATATGCGTTGCGTAAGTTCACGCTTTGATAAATAATTGAGATTTATTGAAATGAACGAACCACAATGTAATGGACAAATGAGACTAGACTCCTTGACATCATCTCGTCTCAATTTTACAAACGTTCAACTTTTTCACGATCCCCAATTTCCGTTGTGGAGTGGTTATCACAACGCGCTACTTCTGTAGAGTTTCGGGGTTCGAATATTCTGTTCCCGTTCTCGCATCAATTTTTAAACAGAGGTCTTGCTGGTTGCACCATAACAGTGCGCTCTATCTAAGTAGTATCCTTAAAAGGTATGCAATCCGGTAGACTTGCCTGCGGATTTGGCTGCATTTCTTTTGCCGCTGAGTGTACAAGCACAAAACTCAGCATCCCTCTGCTGCTCTTTTCCTTCTCTTCCGGCCAAAAAGTGCTATCGTAAAAAACCACAAAAAAATTCCCTCTGCTTCCCATTCCCTCCCGCATGCTTTCTTCTCTCGAGCCCTGGGGACCAGACGCTGAAAAGCCACAATCAGAAGCGAGTGTGTTCGTGATAAGTCTAATAATTTTAAGTGTATTTCGGACAAGTCCCAATCCGCAGCCATGTCGCTTCTCGCCCCATTTCTTTCTATTGTCGGCACACGAGGGAGCGCGGCGGAACGGGCACTCGCATGTTGACAGCCGCTCTCGCCCATCGTTTGTCTCGCCTTAATTCGGCCACGATGACGCTGCGGCGTCTCCAGAGAGCGGAGAGGGATGCTGGGCGCTGTCATTCTCTTCTCCTCCCTCCATCCTTTTTCTCCACGGCATCTCTCTCTCGTACCGTGCGCATGCGCCGTACGCCATTGCTTTTATCTAAGCGAAATGCCGAGCTGCTCGCAGCAGATGCGCAACTCGATGACAACTGCTCCGTGTCTTCCCCCCCCCTCCCCCTTTCTTCTTTCCGTTACACATCCTCCCCCGCCCTTGTTCTGATCATGCGCAGCGTCACGGGGTTGTTCTGCCGAACAAGAACAATGCTGTTACCAGCAAAAATGACAAAAGGCTTCACACTTAAAACGCACAAGATTTGGTTTCAGTGTCGGTGTACATTCTAAACCGGTGACTGAAGCTTCCTCGCTGGCGTGATGGTAACGTCGCAGCTTTGTAATTAAGGGGTCCCGAGTTCGATACACAGTGGAGGTTCGTAGTGATTTGGACCCAACTTTAAACTGTAGTTCCAGTCCCGATTAGCCTTTCTGTGCATAAAGGTGGGCTTAAAAACAACAAAGAAATCCACCGAAACCTCGTTGAAGGGTCATTACATATTTAAGCTAACGATTCACTTTCTAAAAATGAATTTATAATGCACACAACTGTAATTTAATATTTAAATGTAATTTTTTTTAAAAAAAGGTTGCATCCGTTTTTGTAGATTAAAATTACCGTAAATTTGACGGTAGTTTCAAGAGTGTTTTTTTTTCCTTCGCTCTTCTGTTAATCGTGAAGATGAGAGTTGAACGATGAAATGATGAAATTGATGAATGGGCACTCGCAAACATCCATGCCCAGGCCGGGATTCGAACCCGGGACCCCAGGCGTCGTAGCGCCATGTGCTAACCGCTCCGCCACAGTATACATGGAGCAGCACAGTACGAAGCCACTCACCCTCATCGTCGCGACTAGATTAGAATAAGCAGAAAATCGGCGTCAAATAAGCACAGAAAACGTAATTGCCTTGAGCTGCATGCAGGCATTCTAAACTCTCTCTCTGGAATCTTTGGAACAAGGCCGCGCATAGCAGTAAAAAGGGGGAGAAAGCGAGAGCTCTCTCGAGTCACTACTTGCGCAGACTTGTTTTCGTTGCCTTGCTCTAGAGATTCCTGGGACAGGGTATAGAATAAACATATAACATTTTTTCAGTACCAATGAATTTTCTTTCCATAAAACTAGAGGAGAAGAAAACTTGGATTTGAAAATTTATTGGTGGGAGGGGCGGGGTGGAGTTGAACATGAAATAATTTTAGAGAAGAAAGATATGTGGGTATATTGCTAAATTGTTGGGGAACGGTTCAATTTGTTTGACACTAGCGGACTGCGTTTTGGTTATGTTGAATTTATCATATTTCGTATAATTATGACCGTCAGAATGAAAAGGTGATTACAGGAAATTGACGATGAGGCATTCACATTGCCCGTAGCAGGACTCGAACCTGGAACCTCCGTTGCGGAGAGTAAACCTTTCAAAAGCAGTAAGGAAATGTGCGTGACACTGGTGCGTTTCGCGCGTAAACTTGTTTACAAGCTAATCTGATCATCGGTTCAGACGGTGCGTCACTCGCGGTAACATTACCCCAACATATCCAACCAGCAAAAAAAATATCAGAACTGACATAGTTCAGAAGCGCTTTCAACTTCTCTGTGGCAAATACGAGAAGCTATTAGCACAATTTCATATCGCATCTCCACCGAAAACCAACGTAATAAGTTCTCCACGCAAGCATTGTAATATCATCTGACATGCGGTTCGAGATTAAGGATCACCACCTCTGGTTTTAGTTACTATTTTTCACGAGAGAGGTCTCTGCAGTAACGCAACCCGTCACGGCCTTATCTTTCTCTTCCCAGGCGTGCGTAGGAAAACAGCAACGAGATCTGCTTTCCACTCGCTACCAGTGATAAATTGTGATTTAAGGTGTGGCAACAACGCGCGATAAAACTGGAGAGATGCGTGATTGTCGTATTCCCGAGTAATTCAAGGAGTTACGACGCTTTCGAGACCTCTAAGTCGAATGAAACGGCAACGTCGCACGCTATTGTTTTTTGCAACTCAATTTCTCCCCCCGCTATTTCCATTTTGCACGAACCTGTAAATAACGTGAGTTATCTTGTTTGTGCACGAATCGGAGCGCAGTATTATAAAGAAATTTTCTTTCTTGATGTGCGTTTTGTGTTACATAGACAGCTGTCAAATATATTTTCGTATCTTTCCCATTGGGAACACGCATGGCCGTTAGTCCTGAGTGGGTGGAATGTAACGGCTCGAGAAACGTCTTTGGATTTTCGTGCATGTTGATAAATCTCAGAGACAGGATGTGTATACAGTTCCCGCATTTAATATGCACGTTTTGTTTATGCATAAAAAATATCCATCGTTACAAGTATTATTACACACACGCTGTAAATGTGCCGCGGTACACTCAGAGAACTAAATGCATCTTATCGATTGATGCACCAGAATGCATCAATTGATACACTAAAGTCTGTTTTATGGCTTCTTCAAAGAATCAGATTCAAATTCGATGCATTTGGGTGCATTTTTTATGTCGTGAAAGAAATAACAAAGTGCATCATTTGATTCAAGTGAGGATTTCTTTCAGTCGAGATGCACTTCAATGCATCAGTTGATGCGCTTTGATGCACCTTGATCCGTTTTGATGCACCAGAATTGATGATGCACTTAAACGTTTCGTCTGAGCAACATAAACTCTGTAGCACAGACCAAACGTTTAAGTGCATCATCCAAAACGATGCAGGAAAGTGCATCAAGTAACATCAACTGATGCATTGAAGTGCATCTCGACTGAAAGAAATCCTCACTTGAATCAAATGATGCACTTTGGTGTTTCTTTCACGACATACAAAAATGCACCCAAATGCATCAAATGTGAATCTGATTCTTTGAAGAAGCCATAAAACACACTTTTGTGTATCAATCGATGCATTCTGGTGCGTCAATTGATAAGATGCATTAGTCTTCTTTGTGTAACTCAGTCGTTAAGGCGTCTGACTACCATGCGAGAGACCCGGGTTCGATCCCCGGCGTGGGGGAGACGGGATTTATTCCATTTGTTCAAGCGGCTCCGGCGCCCACGCAGCGTCGTACAAAGTGGGTACCTTGAGAAAACTCTGGGGGTAAAGGCGGCCAAAGGCGTGGTGCTGATCACATCATCCGCACCTTCGGCCATGATAAAGAAAGTGTGGGGCCCTAACCCCACACCCCCTATACGCCTTCATGGCGTGGTGCAAAGCACAGGGGAGCACTTTACTTTTTTTTTACTTTACACTGTAATGGTACCGACCGATATTAGCATATCAGTGCATCGGTTTATCGATAAAATTGTACCGACCCGAAATATCTATAAATAGCCTGTAATTTAGTGCAAAGTTCTGCCATTTTGTTATTATTTTTATCAATATGGCATGGTTCTGTAAAGTAAATGTCAAATAAGCAGTTCCCTTAGAAAAGGAAAAATGCATTAAATACATGAATTAAGGAAGCAAATTAAATAATTATGTTCAGGATGGAATACATATAATAACATAAACATTCTGCAGCGGCGTTTGAGTGCCAAAACGGGGGGAGAGGAGGGGCAAGGACAGTTTACTTCTCTTGGTAAACAAGGCTTAGCATTTAGAGACAATAGTGCGATTGTAGAAGTTTTTGATGTATATTTAATATTGTAAAATGACTCATATGCAATGGAATGAACATTATTTTTTTTTTATTTTAGTAATAAAGCTGCGTTTTTTAATGTTTTAAAACAGGTGCTGAAATTCCTACTCAAATTATTGTAAAAATGAAATAGTAATATAGCACAAGATTGTCTGCTAGCACAGAGTATGCTATTATGTTACAATAATTCCTAACAATACTTTGTCGTAATTGTGTGAGAACAACTGGATACTTAGTCACTCTGCACAAAATAAGAAGCATGCACATCTAACCGTAAAACTCGAAATATTACAAAACCTCTCAGTTGAGCTTCCATTTTACTGGCATTTTTATATATTTCGTTATTTTACGTCGCTTTTGCAGATTAAAATTAGTGTTGTCCACGGACCGAGACGGGACAGGCTTTTAAAAATTCGAGACGAGACGAGATAGATCATGTGTCCCGAGACAAACGAATATTTTCGAGACGAGACAGCATTTGGCCTGCCTCGTCTCGTGGACAACACTAATTAAAATCGAGTTTGGTCTCGTTTTCGAAATAAAAAACGGTAGATTCCTGTTGAAAAACGGTACGGAGATCATACGTAGCAGACCACTTGTAACGCTCATTCTTTATAACATTCACAATTTTATTAAAACGATAAAAATCTTTGATAAGAAGAAAGTCATTTCATTATCACTGTTACTGTTTTAAAAGGTTACATTATTACATGAACCTCGTAAGTTTATTTTTGTATTTTATTAATTACAATAATTTATGGATTTATGCTTGTTGGAAAGTAACAGCCTAACGTCAACACACTCAAATGATCGTTACTTTGAAGTAATAATGATAAATTGCTGTTGAAAAACGGTACGAAGATCATATGCAGAAGAACACTGCTTTAACGTTGCCTTTCACACAGCGTGGATCATTCTACCGGTTTTTTTTTTCCTTTTTCATGTTGCATTTGCGAGCATGATATAACTTTTCTGAAGGAATTGCGTGCAAGAAATCAACCCGCACTTTCCATCTGCGTTCGCGTGAACACGGCTTCGAACTGGCAACCGCTCAGAAGAAACAGTCAAGCCAATATATCCACGACGTGAAGGTCCACGGGGGGGGGGGGGGGGGACATACTTTATGATCCAGAAAGTAGCAACCAAGTGATGATGTTGGTCATTATGGGAATTATTAATCTGGAAATCTGGAAACACTTAACGAAAGATCGGCAGATTGAAAACTTGTCAGTCACACGGAGGCGATTTCGCCTTGTAGATAAGCAACACGCAATGCGGGACCCGGGTAGGCCCTTTCTCAGCCAATCGCATCACGCGACCGACTCGCATAATCATCACTAAACGCCAGGGCTGTGTCTGTTCCGGGGGGATAAGGCCCCGGCATGCAATTTGAAAACTCGAAGGAGGTTTCCCCTGATAAAGATAAGGGAAGAGAAGTGTTGGGGAAAGAAAGAAATTAGTTTGACAAGGCTGAAACAGATGTTCAGTCAATTTAGGCAAGGGAAAGGGGGGGAATGCAGATAGGGAAGAAAAAGTTTCCCAAGCCGAGAAATCGACTTTTTTCTTTCTTTTTTGAAGAAGGGCATTCTGTTCGTGAGGGAATCGATGTTTTGAATCAGCTCCCTTTGCTTGTGTGAACTGGTAAAGTTCGGGCCGACCACTGTGGTGTAGTGGTTATAAAATGTGCTGCAGAACCAGGGTTCGATACCCAGACTGTATCTCTGTGGTTCTTGAGAACCCCAACACCTTCTCAACAACGTCCAACATATTGCGCGACACCCTATACAATTCTTGCCAAAGGCACAATTTATACCCATTTTGGAATTCAATTTAACTTTGCACACCACAAATTGCACTCGTGCAATAATTGGTTATTAATTTTTATTAATTCTGTAATTGTTATGATTAATAAATAACTAAACTTATATAAACAAGAAAGGAATCAGTGATTTGATAAGAATATGGTTTCTTCAATTTTAGTGATGAAAGAAGTGCGGTCCTATGAGCCCCCTCAGAGAAGAAAGATTCTGGTACGGCAATCTATAGGTTTAATCATTGTGCGAATTAAGCTTTCTGCTTTGCGGGGGATGGCCACTATGTGGCGTATTTGCGACTTCATTTTGAGAGGCAGTTTTTTTTGGGTATGCAAAGTTTGAGTTTTCTTAAAGTTCCCTTTATGGACAGAGAAGCTAATCAGGACTTTTTTGGAGTATAAATGTGTATATGTGTTACCAGTCAGTAGACTAAACAATTGCAGTTCTCTTACATTAAAATAGGAACATAAAACAAGAATATTTGAAAATAAAATCCTTATAAAAATATTTGGACCTAAAGGGGAAGAAGAGTCAGGTGAGTGGCGAAGGTTACGTAATTTTCTATTGCCGGGGATAATTTTTTGTGGGGGGCGGATCGCCTTCATCCCACCCGTTAATTCGCACACTGGGGTTAATTGTAGAATAATGTAAATTTTGCTGAAATTTGTAACAGTGTAACGCAGGGCAAGTCAACACAAGCTAAATAATCACTGTGACGTCACTGGAAATAGCAACTATAAGCTATTATCTCCTAGAATTATTCACGCTCTCACACAGTATTCTTCATAATAAGCTTCAATAGTAACACGTATGTGGCACATTTGTAAGATATTGTCCAAAGTCTGCGACTGTCTTTTACACTAAAGAACAACGCGTATTCAATTTTCTGTCTAGTATTGTTTCTTTCTTTCTTTCAAATGTTTGTATATTAACAGTGAACCATTGAGATTGAAGACGCTGTATGATTGGTTTGATTTGGTGTTTTAAGTCCACTTTATGCACAGTAAGGCTAATCGGGACTGGACCTACAGTTTAAAGTGGGATCCGCACCACTATGTGCCTCCACCGGGTATCGAACCCGGGACCCCTTGATTACAAGGCAACGACTCTACCGCTGCGCCATCGGGGAGGCCCAAGACGCTGTATGAATGTCAATATTTTTAAAGTTGTTGATTTCGATTCCGTTTTGTTATGTAGTAAGCTTGATTTTTTAAAAAAAAATATGTTAAAAAGTTGCAAATGAGTTTGTATCGGATAATTTAAAGCGAAATAATACATTAGGAAGTTACACTGTGCTCTTTTCATTCTTGCATCGTGAGTTAATATAATATTATGGAAACCCAGATGAGCGCTGACTTGAAATTCAATTTTAAGATTGCGTAATAGTTTTCTTGCTCATTCTTCGCGTACCGAATGGACTTATTCAGTGTAAAGTATACGCACAGAAACCAAAACTTGTCAATTGACATATATGTTGACTCCAATAACGCATGAACATGCATAAACCGCAAATGATGCACTTTTTTGGTGTGTTAAAATACACAGAAGAATGCATAAAAGGACACTTTTATCAGCTGGCGTCCCGTGTGATGCACTAAAAATGGGAAGATGCACTTTCACTCGGAAGGTGGAAACGTCTTTTACCTCTGTCTTTTCTTGTCCGCTTGGCGTGGTTTATGAGTCGCTACATCGTAATTGAGGGAGAGCCACTCCAACCTCAACACGTGCTTTAGGCAACCGAAAGTGGCAAAACCGAGGAACACAGATATCTTATGGTCACCATCTTCTTTATCTTCACGGTGTTCTTATGGTAGACGTATAAGCAAGCCCACACGCAGCCTATTTCTTTCTGAGTATCCACATCAAGGAGGAAAAACATACTCCTCGACTGGAGGAAGTAACAAGCTTGAAAAACTGAACTAAAGTAGCGACGCTGTTTAGTAAAACAATAATAAATAGCACCCACAACACCAAAAGGGATGCTATGCTATATTATATGTTTAATTATTTCTTGTTTGCGATCGCGAAGTTCAGGCACAAGCCTTTTCTTCCACTTAACCATCTCTAACTTGAGATTTTACAAATTGAATACAATAGCTAATTGTTTGCGAAATATATAAAAACGAAAAACATCAAAATACAAAAGAAAAGAAAAAAACACATGGAAAATATAACATACACTGTTAGAAAAAATATTCGAAAAACATATACACACACATATAACTAGGTCTCGGAAGTTGAGGAAAAATCCTTTTTTTTTTCCTAGTGTCCGAAGACGAGGCCCAACATAATGTATGTTCATTTTGGGTCATTGTAGGCAAGAAAAAGGTGGGTTTTGTTTGTCCTTTTTTGCCTTTTTCGGCGTTTTTTGGCTTATTGGTCCTTTTTTAGCCTTTTTTTAGGTCTTAACGGCTTTTTTTGCAACTTCACCTTCTTTCGACTACGTTTTTACTGCCCATTCTCAATTCGAATCATCATCAGTTCATCACCTCTTAAACATCCTTTCTGTAGTAAATAAATAACAAAATAAATAAATATATTTGAACCATCCCTAAAACGAGAGAGAAACATTTTTGACTGAAAGAAGATGTATTTTATTCATATAGTTTTTTTTCGCACTGTGTATTCCATACCACCAGAATTTTTTATTTTTTTTATTCATTAAATATGTAATTAAAAAGTTATTAATTAATTCGGATCACATTTATACGTCCTATTTTTCAGTTTTTAGGACCTTTTTTGATATTTTTAGGTGTTTTTATAGGTATTTTTTTTGGCAATTTATAGGTCTTCAGCTTCCGAGCCCTACACATAACACATGTACACTACTCAATTATAACTTGGTATTACTTTCCACCACATTTCTTGCAATGTGGAATTTTTTTTAATTACACATGGGTGAACTGTTAGGATTTACAAAATAATTCACCTGAAGACCAACGCGATTACGTAAGTTAAAAACATGTACATTTCATACAAAATTATCCATGTAATCACCAATTTTATAACAACTCGTAATAAGAAGCATTTAAAAGTGTGTCTTGTCACAGACACATCCATATTATGACTCGCATTTGTTATTTGACAGGATTTCGAACTGTAGTAGGAAACCTTGGGTATCTGCTTCACTTCGCGATGCACAGGTTAGGAACCATAAGAAAAAAAAGCATGTGTCAGTGTATATTACACATGCATAATTAAATCGGGTGGAGATGCGTGGATTGTCTTGCGGGTGATGTTTTGTTTCATGTCAGGCTTTGCCTTCGGGCTTTTACCTTGAAGTGTGTTATGTCGCTACAAACACTGGTGGACGGATGTTTAATGACCAGTGGCGGCGGTTGGGTTCCAAAACTGGGGGGAGGGCAAAGTGCCTAAAATGGGAGGGGCAAGAACAGTTTACTTTTCTTTGATAGGCCTACATAAGGTTTAGCATAGTGCGGAGCAAAAGTGGCAAAAAGTGGGGGGCAACTACCCCCCTCGCTCTCTCTAATCGCCACCACTGTCAATAACGATACAAGGTAATCACTGAAGTACGCATGCAGGAAAGTTTTTCGAAAGGGACTGGAATTGTAAAAGTGGATAGATCAAGAGCGTATATTCTAGGCTAGCTATGCTACCTGCGAAGCCTGAAGTCTAGATAATAAAATACAGGAGAAAACCTATCAAAAATTGTAAAAAAAATATTCATATCAGTGAGATGATGATGATCGTGATTCTGGAGTTGGCACCCTGATATCCTGTGAGTTGGTAACCTCATTTCCTATGAGTTGGCAACCTCATTTCCTATGAGTTGGCTACCTGAATTCCTATGAGTTGGCAACCTGATTTCTTATGAGTTGGCAACCTCATTTCCTATGAGTTGGCAACCTCATTAGCTATGAGTTGGCAACCTCATTTCCTATGAGTTGGCAACCTCATTTCCTATGAGTTGGCTACCTGATTTTCTATGAGTTGGCTACCTGATTTTCTATGAGTTGGCAACCTGATTTCCTATGAGTTGGCAACCTGATTTCCTATGAGTTGGCAACCTGATTTCTTATGAGTTGGTAAACTAATTTCTAGTCATAGCCTAGGACCACGTGACGTAGTGAGATAGCAAAGAACTTGGACTCAGTATACGTCACTGGCATAGATACTTTCTATGGGGACAATAAGATATTTCGTATATTAAAAACTTTACGCTCTCAAAAATGGCAATCAAAGGTTATTTTAGGACTACTCTGGTTTTTCCCGAGTTCTTCATTGCTTTTGTTTAAAAATGTTCATTTTCTCGCAATTTCGGAGGAGGCTGTAGCCGCTTCAGCCCCCTCTCTGCGCACGCCAATGCAAGTAGCTGTGTGAAAACGTGAATAAATATTGCACCCAGAAGCTAAAAGGGAGTCTTAACCCCATCCAACCAATCAAAAATCCTCGGCACGTTACTTTTACCAACAATGCCACGGATATCAATATAAAATTCAAAATTTCGAAACGTCCACACTCGACAGTGTTCGGTAAATCGAACTTCAAGATCATTCCCCGCAAATACTTTAGAAAATAACAATATTCATGATTTTTTTTTTTTTTTTTAGAAAATGGTGACAAACTCTCAAGTCACGATTTACTTAAGTTTCTTGTAATACGAAACCACTCCTCTGAATTTGCCAACCACAGAACCATATTCATGGTTTAAACTTTCTGCATGATATTCATATTCCTCCCCTGTCTGCTGGTTCAGGAAACCCGACGCATTTCCGCCAATACCCTCAGCATGTTGAAGCCGAGCTCCCGAGGAAGTCAATAATAATGTTGGGGTGAGGTTAGAGGGGACAGAGAAGGCTGGGGAAGAGAGGGCAGAACTAAGCATCACAGGAAACCGAAGGGGAGGTTCCATGTCTTTACAAGCTATGAGTAGGAAAAGGGGGAGATCCACGTTTTCAGATATTTGCTTTCAGTGGAGAACCGCGTGAAACAATATGGAAGTCTTAAACCTTGTACGCACACTTGTAATAGCATGCGTAACAATTTGGATTTAAATAACAGCGCTATATGGAATGAAATAGAATGTTTCCCTCATTAACTTTACTTTAGACACGAGTTCAAGAGAAGCACATAAAATGTGCCCTCACAAACTTCACTGAAAACATGAGTTGAACAGAAGCACATAAAATGTGTCCTCAGAAATTTCACTGAAAACATGAATTCAAGAGAAGTACATAAAATGTTGCCCCACAAACTTCACTGAAAACATGAGTTCAAGAGAAGTACATAAAATGTGCCCCCACAAACTTCACTGAAATCATGAATTCAAGAAAAGCACATAAAATGTGCGCCCACAAACTTCACTGAAAACATGAGTTCAAGAGAAGTACATAAAATGTGCCCTGACAAACTTCACTGAAAACATGAGTTCAAGAGAAGTACATAAAATGTGCCCCCACAAACTTCACTGAAAACATGAATTCAAGAGAAGCACATAAAATGTGCGCCCACAAACTTCACTGAAAACATGAGTTCAAGAGAAGTACATAAAATGTGCCCTGACAAACTTCACTGAAAACATGAGTTCAAGAGAAGTACATAAAATGTGCCCCCACAAACTTCACTGAAAACATGAATTCAAGAGAAGTACATAAAATGTGCCCCCACAAACTTCACTGAAAACATGAGTTCAAGAGAAGTACATAAAATGTGCCCCCACAAACTTCACTGAAAACATGAATTCAAGAGAAGCACATAAAATGTGCGCCCACAAACTTCACTGAAAACATGAGTCCAAGAGAAGCACATAAAATGTGCCCTCACAAACTTCACTGAAAACATGAGTCCAAGAGAAGCACATAAAATGTGCCCTCACAAAGTTCACTGAAAACGAGAGTTCAAAACAATGTGACTTGATTAACCAATAAAAACATGGAATCAGCAGTAGATAAAGCGTGTATTGAGAACAGAAAATATAATCTTAGTGTAACTCATGGCTATTCATAAAATTTACGTGGAGAAATTCCGAAAAAAAAAATTGCACAGTGAAAATACATAAAATGTAACGTGAGGAAGATCATCATTAAGACTATCTTTCTTTGAAAAAGTAAATATAGAAGAACATTTCAGTAACTACAATCGTAGCTTCATCATGTAAACAAAACCTGAGAAATTTAGGCGTTGCCTAAAATTGTGATCCGTTAAATAAGTTCAAATTTATTGTGGATGTAGACAATTGTCCCTATTTCGCGGACATCCCAATTGACATAACTTGACAAAACAACTTTTCTTGCCTTTCCAAAAGGTAAAAACTTCAAAATATCGACCATTCCTTTCCGGCGAACCTACTTTTGCAATTTCCCATATCTTCCTCAAAGAGTTTTGTCAGCCTTTCGAAGATAAAGATGAGCTACGGCGTCAGGTCCTTATCCTTCCAGATCTGTAGCAATCAGCACGAAACTGCTCCCCTTGTCGCCTCGTCGTCGCTCTGAGACGCCCCCCTTCCCCCGACGCTACAAAAGCGAGATTGGTAGCCCCATCAATGAGGCAAGCGTTCGCAATACTCTTGCCAAGATTCGCAGGAAAGCTCTTTGGCTCTTGGCTGCGTTTTATCGGCAACTGCCAAGGACGCTTCAACAAAGGACCTCGTGAAAATTTCATAGGGTGACGATAAGAAAGACGTTGCATGGAACGAGTTCTTCCACAAGAGAGTTCCCTAATGGCCTTCGTCCAACACTGTTATGTATTAAGTAGCATATTTAATTCAGGCAGGAAGCAGCATACATTTACCTTGACATACCTCAAGCTTACCGTCAGTATTTCGTGAATGTTCGCTGAGCATGCATGAATACGTAGATGTGGGCAGAATGCAGTAGTTGGGCAATAAAATCGCACAGCGTATGCGCAAATTTTTCACACAAAAAGTAGATAAAGCCATCGTGCTATAATAGTGAACTTTCTGCAGATGTGTTTTTATTGCGTTTGAAAATAGCTTCTGTAGACGTGCTTCGAAATCGGAGTTCGTGCTACATTCGTGATCCACTTTTTGTTTATTTTGTTTGATTAAATCCATTTACACTCGGGTCGGCTAGTCGGGACTGAGCGAACAGTATAAAATTGGATCCAAACCAATATGCACATGAGTCTCTACCAGGGATCGAAACCGGAACCAACAAGCGTTGCCACTACATTATTGAGTTTGGTTTCAGTTGGTGTTTTAGGTCCACTTTGTGCACTGGACCTACAGTTTAAAGTGGAATCCGAACCACTATGTGTCTCCAACGGGTTTCGAACTCGGGACCCCTTGATTACAAGGCAACGACGCTACCACTGCGCCATCGGGGAGGCCCTACTACATTATTCAGGATGTACTGCACTGCAAAATTAAAATTCTATATTTCACACATATAATTTCTTTTCAATCACGGTAATGTGTGTTAATTTTTCATAAAGGACTGCTAATTAGAAATAATACTAGTTAAGTTCGCTGTAGGAACACGATAACTTCAAACTCAAGCAGTATTCCCCCCGGGGAACAATTCTGCGGACGAAAATAGTTTTTACTCGAAACAAGTAGATAGATACTCGCAGAAATTGCATTCGCATTGCAAAAACGATTTCGTTAAAACTGAATACAAATTTATACTTTTGTCTAAATTGGAGAATTACTTGTATCCTTTTGCTATCACTTCCACCGCATTATTGCTGCGTAAGAAAAGATTCCTCATTTGTTTCAACGTAGGTTGCATGAAAACCTAGTTGTTTTCAAGTTTAGAGTTCACGTGGATTGCCTGTTCATGTACGTTTCACAAATATTATATGCTACACTATTATCTAAAGGCGAGGATTAATTCGATATAGGTCTAATTGCGAGAATGTTACAATAGTTGGTTTTGCGAATAAATCTTCGAGACTGAGGAAATAACACGTGAATATATTAGGGTCTAATGTGGTTATTTTTGACTGGGAAATAACTACGAGTGTGGAACTATTCTTTTTATACGCAAGTGAAAGTTGGCCCTGTAAGAGGAACAGAAGTCAGGCAAATAACGGTAGTAGAGATGAAATGCTTCCGTAGAATAATTGGTAAAACGAGAAAAGATGAGAGTTCGTAATGAAAGAATCAGAGAAGAATTAAATCAGAAGCCAATAGAAGAGAAACTGACACAAGGACAATTAAAATGGTTCGGACATGTGGTAAGAATGGACGAAGATAGAAAAGCAAAACAATTTATGGAAGCTAGAACAGAGGGAAGGAGAACAAGAGGTAGACCCCGGAAGACATTCGAAAAAGGAATGGAAACAAAAGAGGATAGCAAAGGAACGGGAGAGATGGATAGAGGCAACCCCGACTCTATGAGGCAAAATGGGAAAGATGAAGATATTTAACAGTGTGTGGGAAATGTAGGGTTCCAAATGGCGACAAGTTTATATTATTTCAGGCAAGGTTTATACAAGATTCTTTGTTCCTTTCATGATTTGAAACCAGAAGTAATAACTTGAGATGAAAAGTGCGTAACTGTCAAATAATTGGCGCATTCGACCGGGAACCAGGGTGTTACTAAATTCAGACATTGTTTTATGTGTCCTAAGTGTTCACACATGTCACACGTGTTAGTGTGGGTATGGCGTACAACGTTGTAAAAAGTCTGCATGGACTGAAGACTTGGAGGAACAGTGCTGAGACATTCATTTAAGGCTTGGCCTGTTTAAAAAATGTCCTCTCCCTTACACCTACTAAGCTTGGAAGTCTGGAGGACGTAGTTACGATGGAAGCGATGCGAATGGAGCAGAACATGTCCCATTAGAAGGGGAGCGATGATTTGAAGGTTAGCGAGGCACAGATGCTATCTCATCCCTCGAAATGAACAGGGGGAAGATCATCTTTAAAGAAAACCCACACACCGGGGGTTGCCGCATGTGGAAAAAGCAACGCAGGCACATATAAGGACGTGCGGTTCGGCAGCCTTCTCCCGAGTCCACATCTTCTCGTGGGCTTGGAAGAGATGGATGGGAGGGGGGGATTAACCAGTTCCCACAATTGTTGCTCCGCCTTCACAACATCCTCTCCACCAATCGGCGACCGCAGTTCGTGGCTTCTCCTGCACCTCATTACAGGTTTTCTCGCGAAGCCTCATTAGGTCTGCATTGCCATAACTCACGCCTCTAGAGTCGGGCTGTTCCTTCTCAAGACATGCTCTACTCGTTGATGGAGAGTGATCCTCGTAAATTATCAGCCAAACCGAAATTACCGACTGTTAATGGCCCGGTCTCATCGGAAGGGCCTACGAGGAGACGTGAGAAAGGTGAAGGGCTCTCCCTAAAAGGGGGGATGGTGGGATCGGCCCTTTCATTCAATGGAAATGTACATGTCAAATTCGCATTGGCTTTGATCGCAAGCCCTTCCCCAGGCTTTGCAGTGCAGAAGAGGCGACGTTAAGCATGAAAGAAATTCTTTCACACATTGAAAACTTGAACAAGAAAGAGGAGAACGTAGCTATGTGCAACCAATGAATGGAATGTCCACAACTTTTTGCATATCTGAACTCAGGGGTGCCGATCCGAACTCCTTTCTATATCAAGACGGCGAAGCAATCATCCCCCCACCCCCGGGAAAATTTCCCCACGTTGCCTAGTACGAATAAATAGACATTTTGCAACAGCTAAGCTAAGGCACAAAGAGCATAGGAAGGATAAAACGTAACTGTGATCTACCCCACGTTTTCTGTTGACATGCAGTGCAAAAAAATCAGTACGCTTCTTTTTGGTACCACTGTTTGAGCGCACACGTTAGAATTTGGAAGTAACAAGTTACTTTCAAGGCAGTTACTTTTAAAGCAACAGTAACTGCAACTTGTTACTTTTTAAATCGATTAAAACAGTGCCATAGCACTTAGCACTAAGTAAAAAAAAAAAAAAAAAAAAAAAAAATGATGAAGAATACTATACCGTATACACCAGTGGTGATGGAAGGAGTTGATGGATGTACATTCACACAAACCCAGAATTAACACATGTGCATTGACTTCAGTAACACAATGCATGCCAACTACCATCAAACTACACTAACTAACTAACTAACTAACTAACTCTCTAGCCTTCTTAAACCCGAAGGTTCATGGCTGCAGCAACACAGGCCTTCCATCTGTTCCTATCTTGAGCAAGTTCTATATACTCTTTTCCATCGAACTTTCCTACATTACGCCTGGGTAAAGAGAGCAAAGAAGCTCAGTGGGGACAGCGAACATGTGTGAAAGGGGGGAGGGTACCAAATAAATAAAGTAATAAATATATTTGAGAAAATTTAGGAACCACTCAGGTAACAGTGCAAGTATAGGGAAAGATTTGAAGTGAAATAGTGTTTGTGAACTCCCAAGCAGTGTGAAGGTGGAAGCAGTCTAAAAGGAGGAAGGGTGTAGGGAAAGTGCACGAAAATTTTTAACTTGTATGGTATGTATAGCTGTAAGGCTCATACTGGAAATAAATTCTATTCTATTCTTTTCCATCCCTACCGATTTCCTTTAGGTCCATCTCAACGTTGTCCCTCCATCTTCGTCTTGGCCTTCCTACAGGTCTCTTACCATCTGGTTTCCCAACAAGAATCCTGTAAACTCTTCTTTCCTCTCCCATTCGTGCCACATGGCCTGCCCATCTAAGTCTTCTTGATTTAATTATTCTAATAATATCTGGACATGAGTACAAATTATGTAGTTCTAAATTATGTAACCTTCTCCACTCACCTGTCTCCTCATCCCTTTTAGGTCCAAAGATTTTCCTAAGGATTTTATTTTCAAATACTCTCAATTTATGTTCCTCTTTCAATGTAAGGGACCAAGTTTCACATCCATATAATACTACAGGCAAAATTACTGTTTTGTATATTTTAACCTTTAGTTTCTTAGATATTAAACGAGAAGACAAAAGTTTATGAAGAGAGAAGTAACATGCATTTCCTGAATTAAGCCTACTTTTTATTTCCTCTTTAATATAATTTTCATTTGTTAATATTACTCCTAAGTATTTGAATTTGGAAACTGGTTCAAACGAGTTGTTATCAATAATTAGATTTTGATTATTACCTAACACTTGGTTTCGGCCTGTAAGCATATATTTAGTTTTCTCTTTGTTAACTTCCAAACCTATCTCTTTAGCAGTTTTGAAAAATATTTTAGCATTATTCTTAATTGTATTCACATCATCCCCCAGTAAGTCTACATCATCTGCATATGCTAACAACTGAGTCACACCATTTAATTTTAGTCCTTCTTTAGTTTCTTTTACCTTCCTTACAGCATATTCTAAGACAAAATTAAAGAGCAATGGAGATAATGCATCTCCTTGTTTTAACCCATCATGAATAGTAAACTACACAGAGAAATTAATCGAATTGCACTTTAATCTGCTGCTGCCCTGTGTGATGCTCTAAAAAATGCATCAGTTGAGAAGGTCTATTTCAAAGAAACCTAATTACATGCTTAATTGTGCCCATTGATGCATCAGATCTGCATCAATCTTGATTTGATGTATTTCGAATTCTGTGTATTCAGTCATGGGTACTAGTGAACTTCCAAAAAATGTATCCTTTTGGATGTACTGGTGCGCAGAATCGTAAAAAAATTGTTCCTGGTTCACGAACATTTCTCTTACACGCAGAACTCATGATGTATCAAAGGTTGACGTACGTTTGGTGCTTCAATTTACAAAGTTAAAGTTGTAATTTCGGTTTATTTAAAATGATCATGGTTGAAGTGTTCAAATTAAATGTATTCTTGGTGCATCAGCTGATAGAAGTACCCTTTGGTGCATTTCCGTGCGTATTTTGATGCAGCACAAGTGTACAGTTTGATATGTTTATTATTTATTTATTTATTATTAACGCCTTGTTTTAAATGGCGGAGTTAAGGCCGTACAAAGTCTTTTCTTGCACTCAACCATATACATAAAATTATAAAGTACATTATTATATTAAAGACAAAGTACATTAAGTCATTTCACATGTGTCTGAGTCAAATCAACATATTTATATCAGTTTACACATTTTGGGTTCTTTGATTACCTTCCTGTAAATTATGTATGTACAGTGGGATCCATGAGTATTACCGTGCAAATTGTCCATGACTATTATTTACATATTTTTTTTCTTCCATCCTGTGTGTTTTTAAGCGATGGATTTTCATGTATGCTGGTGCAGAAGTTGTCAACAGCTTGTTTTGAGTTTTCTTTTAATTCTTGAAGCTCTTATTGGGTCAAATAAAGTGCACGAACATGATGATGGACAATTTACACGGTAATACTCATGGATCCCACTGCACAAATAATGGGTGTACATGATTTTCTTTCTTATTTACTTATTTTGATTTTAATCTGTATTTCTATTATTTCAGCAGCAGAATGCTTTTGCTTAGGTAATTAGTGAATATGATTCTAAATTTTCTGTCTAAACCACCCCTATATTAGTTCGACAAATAACCCAGCACAATCGAAAGCATGATTATCTTCATATACTGAACTTGTCTTGCACATAAACACAGTACCATATAGTTACAGCATACCGATTCCGTAATCTTAAAGATGTCAAGTTCGAAACACAGACTAATTCCTGTTTTTCGTTATCTTCATCGTCATTCTATCATTAGGTAGCGATTGTTACATTTATATTTACTGTAGTGCAGTGTCTGGCCGTAATTTATACATATGTAAAAACTATGTCTCAATGAAAACTTCAGCCTTTTCGTTCAGTGCTATAAGTTTACGTCTACATGCGTTGTCTACACGTAATATACGCGTAGATTACATTGGGTTGTAGTTTACATAGACTACGTAGACAATCTAAAGTGCCTTAAAATTAATTTTCAAGGGTTTCATGAAGGGAAAGTGACATTTTCAACTATATTGGTTCCTAACGAAATGAAAAGAATCCTATTTACAACAAAATTTCTCTTCTCTTCTATCATCAACTATAGAAGAAGATAAATAGTATGCAAAAAACAACAGATGGCAGTTGTGAGGCAAGAGTGGTCTCCTTCCCATAAAACACTAGAATATTTCCTAGATTAGGTTTCTTCCTAGGTGAGAAATCGTTCGAATTTGGAAGAAAGAGTATGAAAAGTTCTCCTCACACATCAGCAACTGATACGCAGTATAATTTTCTTTTAATTCCACGGCGTCCTTTGCTAATTTATCACCTTTCGCCATGTTGTTTACATAGATTACGTCTTCTACGTGTATAAAATAGTCTACGTGTAGAATGTAGACTATCGTTGTTTACGCGTAGACGCACATCACTGCCGGGGCATCAGCATGAATGGGCGTTCAGTTGTTTGATGTCTCGTCTATTTTCTAATCCTAGTTCTCTTATTCTAAGTTGCTTTCCTGCCTCTTTAGACTAAATGCCACGGTTTATCTCGCCTATTTAATCCTCATTGTCTCGATTATAAGGAGGATAAGGGAAAGACACGTGCATTAATAGAGAAATAAACAAGGAAAACCGAAGCGATTTAAGATGAAATTGGCATTTTTGAAGACTTCCATGCGGCATATACTGAAAGTATAGTGGCGGCGATTGTGTTCCAAAACATGGGGGGCAAGGTGCTAAAACTGGGGGGGGGGGAAGACAGCTTCCTTTCCCTCGTGTTTAACATAGTGCGGAGGCAAAAGTTGCAACAAGTGGGGGACAACTGCCCTCACTTGCCACCCCCTCTAACCGCCGTCACTGACTGCACGTTGAAAATGGTTTCAATTTCCAGGTCGCCAACGTAAAGGATTCCATCCGGACAGATCGTGGGGAAGAATCGTTCAAGATGAAGCACCAACATTACTTTAAATAAAGAAATAGCACGCACAAGCAATTTAGTTGCATGCCATAAATGTGCAGGCCGCAATCTGAAATATCTCGTTGGCAATTTAGTCAAGTGGCATAATATGTATAGTAACTTAACTTCATTGTAAAATATCACGCGATTAATTTATTGGGGTTTCATAAAATGCAACTACATTCCGAAATATCACGCGAGAAATTTTGTGGAGTTGTCACATTATCTCTAACTTTATTCTGAAACGTCACGCAACGAGGTGTCATAACATCTAATTGATTCATTTTTCGTCAGAGTGACATTTTTATTAGGTGGTCTGTTTCTAGAATTCTTTTTTACGTAGCAAATCTGATTTTTCAAAGAGAATCATATAGACCCCGATTTATAGATGTGAAATATGTGCGCTGCTCTATTGTTGCTATTCGTGTGTAGACTTTAGTTCTGAATCTATATCAGTGGCTAATTCAGAGTTATGTCGGTGGGAACCCAGAATGGCTAGAAAATGATTAACTAAACGCTAGATTTAATTATCAATGTTTCGCATCACGGCAGTGTAACGTTTATCACTTGTTTCTCAATTTTTGAATATGAACATCTCTAACCATTACACATTTACATCTTACTTATACGGTTACAAGCATTGATGTGCCGTAGACTATAAGTTTACGTCTACATGCGTTGTCTACACGTAATCTGCGCGTATACTACAGTTTACATAGACTACGTAGACAATCTAAAGTGCATTGAAATTAATTTTCAAGGCTTTCATGAAAGGAAAGTGACATTTTCAACTACATTGGTTCCTAACGAAATGAAAAGAATCCTATTTACAACAAAATTTCTCTTCTCTTCTATTATCAACTATGGAAGAAAATAAATAGTATGCAAAAAACAACAACAGATGGCAGTCGTGAGGTAAGAGGGGTATTTTCCCCATAAAACACTAGAATATTTCCTATGTTAGGTTTCTTCCTAGGTGAGAAATTGTTCGAATTTGGAAGAAAGAGTATGAAAAGTTTTCTTCACACATCAGCAATTGATACGCAGTATAATTTTGTTTAAATTCCACGATGCCCTTTGCTAAGTTATCACCTTTCGCCCTGTTGCTTACGTAGATTACGTAATCTAAGTGTATACGTGTATAGTATACGTGTAGAATGTAGACTATCGTTGTTTACGCGTAGACGCACATCACTGGTTACAAGTCAACGTTGTGAACTTACCGTTGCTGGAATAAAATAGGATTTGAAAATGTTGAAAAATTGACGCAGACTAACAAAATTTTACAATATGATCATTTATTTCCATGGGTAGTCGGCATTTTGATCTCAAGACCTTTGGTTTTCGGAATGTGATAATCTCTATATACATTCTTATTCTCGATTGCATTTAAATGATATTTTCTGTTGCGAATAAAGGTGATTTCATACACAAGTTTATATAAATTTGATAAATTGAGCAACGTAACTGCTATTTTTATTCACACCTCATTCCTGCATTTCTCTACAAATCAAAAATTTCAATTAAGCAATTTAAAGTTGAACAGAATTGACCTTTCGTACGGGAACCATGCCCCAAAATGATATTTTTCTGTAATTTGTTAAAGGTTTAACACAATAAGATTACATTCTTTCTTTCACATTTTTCTTTCTGCTTTAAACTCCCAAACATACCAACACAACAACGAATATTCGTATTTTCAGCACAAGAGCTTTTTATCCAATATATATATAGCCCCAATCCCACCACTCACTCACTCACTGACATAAATGTTCTCCATGAAGGAAGCCCCGGAGGCGAAAAACGCCCGATTACGACCCCCCCTGAAATCGTCCCAAAAGACCGAGAAAATTAAAAAATCGCTCAATCGGCCCTTCCTTAAGGGTGAAAATGCCCTTTTTTCATGTCCTTAGCAACCGTTTCCACGGGCATTTTTTGCAGCACACATTGTTTCCTTCAATTCTTAATTGTCGAGATACATTATATTTCTCACAGATCAATAGAACACAGATGAATGAACTCATGGTTTTGAAAAGGTGCATGAAACAAGGGTGACATCTACATGATAAGACGTTTCAGCCCAGATACAATTACGTATATATTGTTATACTAAATGCGTAAATATCTACATCGTGCTTGTTTTAACTAAATATTTAGGGGGTATAATGACATGCAATTCCTTAGAGCTTGCCGTGCCTGTTGTTGTCCATGGAAACGGACGTTGCTAGGGAACTTAAAGAAAGTTTATTTTCACCCCGAAAACTACTGTAAGGGAATTATGCTAGACTTTTCGAATTTCAAAATACGAGCATCAGAATTTTATTACAGAGGCAAGGTAGGAATTTGAGGGGAATGACGGAAAACAGTTATTATCCAATTACGTTCAAAAATGTGAAAATAACAAAGTACGTAAATATTGCATTCTCAATTTAGTCGCTATTGAATTCGATTAAGTAAAACATCCAACTACTTATCTTGAAACGGTTATTACTTACTCAGTTCATTATTAAGAAAATAGACAATAATAGTTTGAATATTTGTACCTTATTAGAGCCCATACACACATAAAGTTACTTTCTAAACTTTTCAAATTAGCGAACTTGTAGACATGTTCCCCATCATCCAATACAACATACAGACATTTTCAAAGTCATTAAGATCATTGAGGAACCCCATCTAAAACATAATTGCGATCACAACGTGGCCGAAGGTCACGCATGCGAGCGTACAAGACGTGGCCAAAGGCCACGTCGACAGTACGCGAGTCCTTTACTATATTTGGGAAGTGCCTTACTAGTAATTATCAGATGACTATTCTAGGTTTCTCTAATGCTTAATAGAGAATGGGCTTGATATGGTAATGAGCTTCTGATAGACCCCCCTCAAGTTCAACGATAGTTCTTGAATGGTGAAAATATGATAAATTTAATGATATCAAGACAATACTCAAGTAGCGTGCATCTATTGTTAGAAATATACTGCAATGTTGCCACCACAAAAATATTTTCAATTTTAATCCACAAAATGATGTAGTGGTACGTAGTCCGTAAGGTATAACTTTATTCTATTCCCGCCAAACTCTTTACGTAATGGCAGCACGTGAACCAAGAGCCAATTGAATGCTTTCAGGTGTTAGCCAATTAGTTTTTGCGTTGGCGCGCTTGATAGTGGAGGGAAAATGTGGCGCGAAGAGAAAAGGATTATGTCTAATGAAATATAGAGAGTACAACCATCCATACTTTGTACTGATTGAGGCGGCGTTGAGGCTACAACGCTATAGACCGCTTCTGAGTATTTGAAACTCTACTCTTTTGCGTAGCTATCGCTAGGCAAACCACCGTTCCACATCAGATAGTGTTTTTTTCTTCTTTTCCAAAGCACAAGCCCTTTCATGGATCGGTGATGTACACGGCAGGAGTAAACTAATGCCTACAAGAGGTTTGAAAGCTGCTTCGTTAGACCACACAGCAACAAGCAGACGATAAAAAGGCTTCATTAGCATAATGGATGCCGGCATTGATAATACTTCCAGAGTTGACACCGTGGGGGTATTCCTTATTGGTTGTCCCTTGAAGGACACTTTCTACCGAGGTGTCCCATTGTTCCTGAAGCATCGCTAAGAAACTGTGCTTTCATTCAACATTTGCATCTTGGCGTTCCAGTCATTCCTGGCCACACAGGCAGCCATGTTCCAACACGATCTTGATCGAAATTGTTTCTATTGTCGCTGTCTATGCAGATTCTTGCGCACTATCCGGACGCAAGGGTCGGCAAATCTCTGTGATAAACTATCCGTGGATAAATTGCTGGGATTTTCCAGAAAGAACGTGACAATTCCTAAGTGACTGGCTGTCGACATGACATCCAAACAACGGCCAACAATGAAAATTGGCATTGTTCGTCTTCTTCCCTCGTGATCTTCCAAGGTGCAACAATAAGGTTTCCCAACGAGCCGTGGAAAGTATTGTTGGCATCGAACAAGCGAGAATCAGAAGTCGTAAGGACGGGACAAATATTCTGCCTATCATAGCACGAGGGGGTGATTATGAATGCTATATGCGGAAAGCCTATCTGAAAAGGGATTTGAAGGGACTGAAGGATGCCGACATCCACAAGCGGATGTATCAAGACTGGAAAGTCTTTTCCTGTAAAGCGATGCCGGGACAAATAAGCTTTTCCGTGTTCTAATTGCAGTGATTGGATAGGACGTAAAGCATGCTGGTTGTATAGATGTTTTTCCGATATCGTGAAAGGTCTTTTACGAAGCTGACAAGGTGACTGGAAGATAGTGGGCGCCCGAAGAAATTGAGAAAGCTTAAGAATTTGAATATAGCCTGGTTTCCTTACTATGTAGTACATATCTATGTTTCTCGTCCAGGAATCTTGGAAATGGTGTGGCGTTACAGGAGTGGAGCGCGGGTTGGTGGGGGAACCTCCCCTGAGATCTTCATTGATCTAAATTATGACTTCGCAACATCGAGAAAAAGTTTATTTCATTCATATTTCGTCCAATTTCCTCCTTACGTTTCTACGTGGCATGTCCCATAGTTTCGTTGTGGTCTGCATTGTTCAACCAGACACAACAGCTTAGCAATAGAGGGTTGGTACGTTCCTGGAAAGATTTCTGTCTTCCAGAGATACTTGATTGATTGATTGATTGATTTGTTGTTTTAAGTCCACTTTATGCACAGTAAGGCTAATCGGGACTGGACCTACAGTTTAAAGTGGAATCCGAACCACTTGTGCCTCCACCGGGTATCGAACCCGGGACCCCTTGATTACAAGGAGAAGACGCTACCACTGCGCCATCGGGGAGGCCCCAGAGATACTTGATTCAATTGACTAATCCAAAGGCGGTTTATGACAGAGGGTAAATCAACAAAGACACAATATTGCATCCACGCTTGGGTTCTCCTTCATTCTATCACCTCGCGGACTATAGCATTAACATAGCAAGTGGGATCCTTACAACTGAAGAGTCCACATCATAATGCTAACATCTTCGTTACACAACGCCAAGTTTTTCAGTAGAAGTATTATCGAAGATAGGGTAAACATGGGAAGATGGCCTAAGTTGCTCGTGTGGGAACCAGAGGAACGTAGCTTCAATTTATGAAATTTACAGGAGAGAGGGAAATAATGTATTCTTATCAATACGTATGACTCTCAAAATATTTGGACTTAAAAGAGACGAGGAGACAGGTGAGTGGAGAAGGTTACTTATAATGTCGAACTGTACAATTTGTATTCCTCTCCAGCTATTATTAGAATGATTAAATCAATAAGACTTAGGTGGGCAGGCCATGTGGCACGAATGGGAGAGGAAAGAAGGGTTTACAGGATTCCTATCGGAAACCTGATGGTAAGAGACCTGTAGGAAGGCCAACGTGAAGATGGAGGGATAATGTTGATATGGACCTAATGGAAATCGGTAAGGATGGAAAAGATTGGATTGACCTGGATAGGGACAGATGGAAGGCTTGTGTTGCGGCAGCCATAACCAAGGCTAGAGAGTTAGTTAGTCTTAAAAAGAATCAGTCAATTGGAAATACGTGACTACCTTACTGATAAGGATTAGAAGTGGAGGTATTACTCCAAAAAGAACTCTTCAAATGGGTCTATTTGAACAAAACTGTAAGAAAGCATTCTTGGAGTTACGTTCCTCTGGTTTTCATCCGACGAATTATAAAGTGCAAAAATGTTCTTGGAAAGATTTTGAAAGTAGATATTAATGTTTTTGTGACAATGTAACTGTGATTTTCATTTCCTGACATAGTGATTGCTGTTCTCACGTTCAATGATTTCTGCATTGTTGCAGGCGGATGTTCCCTACGCTGAGGGTGTCGTTCACGGGGTTGAGGCCGGAGCAGCGTTACGCCGTGCTCATGGACATCGTGCCCGTGGACAACAAAAGGTACCGCTACGCCTACCACCGGTCCTCGTGGCTGGTGGCGGGGAAGGCGGACCCCCCGGCCCCCTGCAGGCTGTACCTGCACCCCGACTCCCCCTTCACGGGGGAGCAGCTCAAGAAGCAGGTCGTCTCCTTCGAGAAGGTCAAACTCACCAACAACGAAATGGACAAGCATGGACATGTAAGTAGTATATCAAATCATTTTTCTCCATTCCATTTCAAGAATCTGATAAATATTGTCTGAAGAAGGAATTTTATATGGGTTCAGAGAAATGAATTATCTTGGTGGACTTTTTCAATTTTTCCCAACCCTTATCTCGAGACGCTACTTCATTGTTGCCAATAAAATTAAATAAGTATTTTTCAGATAGTATATATCGTAATTAAAAATTTCAAACAATGGATCAGGACAGAAATTCTCACTCAGTGTTCTGGTAAAATTAAAGAATTTTCTGTCCACTGCTTCTCGAGATAATCTTGAACGAAAACTACAAGGGAGAGTGAAATTAAAACCTTCATTTGTTTTTGTTTTTTATCTAGTCGATTTCTGTATGTAGGATTGCACAAGTTTGCTGCATTTTAGCACAGACCTATTGCTGATCTACATATATTATCAACTTTGAGTTAGTGTCTGCATACCTTAAGAAGAATAAGTCTTTGGAATCTATGTGCAGTCACTTATGAGCCACTGCGAAGGCCTTTCCACCCATCTGCCTGCGAACTGAGGCCATTGTCAAACTTTCTCCTCCATTAGTAAAAAGAGATATTGAATTTTCAGTTGCAGAGAAATTTCTGTAAGTTTTAGGCTGACAGAGGGAAAGAAACCACACCTCTTCACTGGTGCAAGAGTGTACAGGAGGCGTAGGGTTACCAGACGTCCGGTTTTTACCGGACGTGTCCAACATTTTAGCCTTATGTCCGCCGTCGGGAAGGAATTTGAAAAATATCATAAATGTCCTACATTTTGAGCGTCACGTAATTAATATTAATTAGGAAAAATACGTGTTTCAGCTAAACAAAGAGAAATTATGGAAGTTACAAGTCTATGGACTGCGCTTCCAAAGTCAATAGGGAGATTTCTTTTGATTCACTCATTGCCCAAAAAGAAAATAAAAGTTTCTGCTGGAACAAAAACTGAAGAAATTTATGAACAAAATATTGGGGCCACATTCTGATGATGCCAAGTTATTGAACTAGAAACTACCCTAGATGAAATTTCTGGAACCATTTTAAGTTACGGTAATTGCAGAATATTTGTTTGCCATTACAGGTCATAATAAGAGAGTACTTACCATCAGCACAACGGAGTCATGAGATTTTTTTTTTTTTTTTAAAAATGGCCCCTCTGAGAAATATCAGTTAATAAGAAATGTATTGTGTAGTATTGATTCAAATTTGGAAATTTTGCATTTGAGAATTCATTAAGAAATCATATTTTTAAAACCTGAAAAGTGTATATTTTGTATTACTTTCTAACACGTTCTGTATTATTTATTGCGAATGTTTTGTGTCCTACATTTTGGGACAGCATGTCCTACTTTTCCCTCATAGCGATGTGGTAACCCTAAGGAGGCGCCATCTTTAAAATAACAAAAATGGGGTTTTGAAGCTCATTTGATTAGTGTTGCAGTCCTTTGAGGTCGTTTTGCAAATAACAGTTGATAACTAATGTAAATTTGAGGTGTATATAGTCTGGACTTTTAAGGCTTTCATTTGACTCTTGTAATATTTCCTAAGTTTCCTTCCGGCTTGAGAAAATGGAGCACAATATCTTAGGAATGGGTGAAGAAGCACTGTTCGTAGGATAAAGAGCAAGATATTAAAGCAAACCTGCATGATCAACGGTAATCATAATGGAATTACAATTGTCAGATAAATTTTTGTTTAAATATTTGCTATTAGATGGTAATGTGATAATCTTATATTTCAAATACATAAGTGATAAAGTTTGCGAAATATTTTTGAACTTGTACTTCGTTCCGTATGTATTCAAAATACACTTTTATATTAAAATTGGCTTTCTCTCAATAAAAATAAACTCCTCATTGGCGAACTTACATATTTGCTCATGCTTGTCAAACTCCAAGCTTAGACATTCAATATAAATTTGACACGCAATATTAGGTTGGTGAATGAAGCGTGTCTTGTTAATACGAATGTCTTGCTATGCACGTGAACATCCTTTAAAAAAACTAAGTTGCTGACCAAGGCAGTTCGTCTGAGGAAGACCCTGATACGGGGTTTAAACGTTACCTGTTAAGTGTATTTTATCTTAATAAACTGCCTTGGTCAGCAACTTAGTGTTTTTAATATGGGAACAAGGCTTAATTATATTACCTTTAAAAAAGTGTAAGATAGCAATGTATAAATTGATAATTCAATGAAAAAGAAAAACAACAGCCTTCGCCAAATACATAAAATAAAAGTAACTTAACATTTGGCAATCAAAAATCTGTAGATGGCATCGAACTTTCACAGCGTATATAGAGAAATCAGTGTGGTAAACAACTTTTCTTTATGGGTCCCGGGTTCGATACCCGGTGGTGCACATAGTCGTTCGGATCCCACTTTAAACTGTAGGTCCAGTCCCGATTAGCTTATCTGTGCATAAATCGACTTAAAACAAACATGCTTTATCATAACGTGTTTATAATTTATTTATATTCTAAACTTCCATGACGCAAAAACTAACCACAACGCATTCTTCCATTCCAGCTTGTCCTGAACTCTATGCACAAGTACCAGCCTCGCATTCATCTCATCAAGAGGTCGGAGTCTGCAGGTTCGAGTCCCGTCACGGATCTCGAAGCAGAAGAATTCAAGACCTTCATTTTTCCTGAATCAGTATTTACTGCTGTCACAGCGTACCAGAATCAATTGGTGAGTACATGCATTTCTTGCACTAGTATTGTGTATGTTTATCTGCTATAATTTAATGCATTTTGCAGCAACCGCTTACGATTTTTGTTCTACACTTTCTGATTGATTGACTGAGTAAAGTAAGGTATTCATACAGCTACGGTTCACATACAGATCTTAGGGTTAGTTCACACAAGGCCATTTAAAAGCGCCACTTAGCAAAGCGTTTGTTGATGGTCTGCGTTGAGTTTCGTGAACGCTCGTTTCGATAAAGGAGCTACAAAAGATCCACCGATACCATTCATACTAGGATGAATGATGATTAAATGTTATTGTTCAAGAAACCCTCAACAGAACACCCATGTGGCCAGATTATGACATGACTCTGGACTCTGAGCCAGCAGTAGCGAGTTAGTGAGTCGACCACTGAACCAGTACCGCCACAAATGCTGCTGAATGGTGGTAGAGGCTTGTGTAGTAATATAGATGAAACCTACGAGTATTTTTCTTTATTTTCGTGATCATATTTTAACTTTTAAAAATACAACACCGCAGTCATTTGATTTTTTCGAGTTTTGGTTTTAAGTCTTTTTTATGCACAAGAAGGCTGATCGGGACTAGACCTACAGTTCAAAGAGGGATCCGAACCATTTATGCCTCCACCGGGTATCGAACCCGAGATTGGTTACAAGCTGACGACGTTACCACTACCCAATCGAGGAGGCCCAACGCCTCAGTCGTGAATGGACTGAGGATTTGCCTCAAAATATATCTTTTTTTTTTTGTTCCTTGGTAAGAACATTTAGTGTATTTAGTATATAAGTCGTATCAGGTAATTTCCGATAGTAATATTGCCTATTTTAGTCAAAACTACCTGCTTCGAAATGACTATAATGAGAAAATGATGAAAATCGGTTGAATGTTTATTCCTGTTAAAATTTCGAGTTTGTTTTGTTTCTTTTGATCATGTCCGTTAATTAATTCTATCACTTTGCGCTATCTCATTGTGCATAAATTGTGAATTATTGGAAGGGAAAATGCACCTGAAACAATTAAGCATAATGCATCACATCGGTCTACATACACATTCAATGGCAGAGCGAAGATCTAATCCATCATTCATTAGAGATCTTCCAATGCAGCATGTTTTGCTGACTGTATCAAGTAAAGAGACCGCACAGTACACTCTAAAATGCCTTTTTCCCTTCCCCATCCTTGGAAAGTACTCTAGTTCAGGGCATACACAATTGCTTTTGTTTTGCTGTCTATTGTTACCAATTTCAATCATAAGTGCCTAGAATACGGGAAAATGATGAGAAATCTGTTTATGTCCATCAATTTCAGTGCCTATTAAATTAGTATTTTTCCGATGCCTTTTTTGCCTGCCTATTTTGAGAGTTTTAAGTGCCTATCGATAGTCATGAATAAGGTGCAAAATTATGATCGGGAAAGTTAAAAAAAAAGGTTCTGAAATTATTTTCAAGAAGGTGCTGATACAATGTCTTTATTTATTCAATGCTCTTTTTTTTTTTTTTTTTTTGACCAAATGTGGTCGGGGGGTCATCACATGTGGGGAACCTGCTTCTTGTTTATTGATTCATTTACAGGTGTCGTTTATTTATTTGAATTACAACAATAAAAATTTAACAATCAACAATAACCATTCCTCTGCATCTGTCGCAAGAGGTTACATTTTCAACTGTTCCCCAAAATCCCAATACATACTATATTTAACAATACAAGACAATACATACATAAAGGTGGTAACTATTACCACTGGTTCTGAGAAGCCAGTCAGATTAGCTATTATAAATAGGGAAGTGCGATTCTATTGTATTTAGTTTTGATATTCCCAATTTGTTGAATCAAAGGATTGGGATGAGTAGCTAATTTGTCCCATAATTTAGATCGATGGTAACTAAGTACATCTTTAACATATAACATTTCTAAATCTTCATGTAACTGCACAATAGTAGTTAGCCGAGGATAACCCCCTATTGAACGAAGTACACCATTTTGAATTCGCTGGATTTTATTCAGGTGCGTATGTGCGGCCTGCATCCATACGGCACCTGCATATGTTAAAATGGGACGAACCATCATCGCATATAAATGTAATTTTGAAGTGATGGCCAAAACTGGACATGCTCTCTTTCTCTGTGCCTTATGTATATAATTCGCGCGGACCGCAGAGAGAACTGTCGTTCTGCCGAATAGGTTTTGTCGAAGTTTGTGCTTTCTTTCGCGGGTTTTGCTACATTATCTTGGGAACTTTTGCGGGCTGCAATGATTATATTATACCATTTTATAGTTCTCGTTCTGCTCTACAAGATGAGACTATAGGATTTTATGTAGCTGCTCAAGAAGAGTGAAAATCATTTATTTTTCTGTCCATTTTTTAAGGAAAAAGGTGCTGTAAAGGCAGTAAAAAGGGGATAAATGTGCTAATCTCACGAAAAGGTGCAAAAAGTTGCAACAAAATGTGTTCATTTTACTTGATTTCATGTCCTGAAATACAAATCTCAAACGACCGGTATCAAAACAGCTATATTTTTGGAAGGATGCTGCACCTTAAAATGCGTTCACTAGTCATGAAATATTAAATCCCCAGAACATAGAGGAAAAAACCACACCCGTTTACTTCAAAAACAAAAAAACATTTAACACTTGCTTTGCTTTCCCATAAATGCCCGCGGGAGGATGAAACTTCTGAACCCAGTAGTCCCAGCTTCTAAACATCTCATGACGCATAATCTCGACGCCAGATCTCCCGGCGAAATCGTTAATTCCGGATTCTGTCGGCCAGCAATTCGAGGCCGCGATTGGTGGCATCGGGGAAACACTTCGAAATCCCAACCTTGTCCGCTAATCTCCGGCGTAATAGTCCGGGCGAAATTGTTCCGGAAAGTAATTACAATTTCCCTTCCATGCAATGATTAATTTGTTTGCGCGACCGCTGTTTGTTATTAGTGCGACTTCCCCCCCGCCGCCCGCTAATGTTATTACATGTTTTGTGCTGCTGCGGGTTTCAACATCCCAATCCTGGCTTCCGGTACCCGGAATATTTCTGCACATTGAAGCGTGTTCCGGTAATCCGGACGCTAAGCACCCAATTAACAGTACTAGAGACGCGGCACTGCAAAACCTCACCCTATTGGCGGTGGTGGGCGCTCTAGAAATATCCCTCCGCGCTGTGTGGAGAGTCGATTTCGAAGCCAAAACTTGTTAAAGTCCATTCAGTTACCATGGTACAGTCACGAACACTTCTGGGTTGCTGTAACTCCATTAACTTTCAATGTCCGTGACTGTACAACCTTCCATCCACAAGCAATGTGAATGGTGAAAAAAAATATCTGCATTTATACAACTTATTGCAAATGGGCCAGCCTCCGTTGCGGAGTGGTTAGCACATCGAATCCCGGCCTGGGCATGGTATTCTTCGTGACTGTCACTTCATCAATTTCATCATATCATCACTCATCCTCGATTAGCCAAAAGTGGCGAAACCAAACCAATCAATCAATTTATGCAAACGGACGCTTAAGACACTATGAAAAACTTGACGGTGATGACACCGTAAGAATTTCCATTGTTATAAGTTACCGTCAAATTGACAATATTCTACCGTTAAAATTTAACAGTTTGCCTGTTAATTTACAAAAACGGGACACAACCGTTTTTCAAATTTAAATTTTTTAAAATGTTATCATGCAATGATTATAAATTGAAGTTGCGTATACTAGACCTATAACTATATATTTTTAAAACAGCCATTGAAATTATTTTAATTACTTAAACTAGATAATAACCGTCAATTCTTGAAAAACGGTTATGGTAATTTATTTACGGTAATTGGATGGCAGCGGAAATTGACGGTCTCAGACCGTCATTTCTTAAGTCAGTTTTTACATTGTACTGACGTTTCAACGTTAGTTCATTCTGCAGTATTTTCACAGTAAATGAGACACTTAAAACACAGAATATAACCTCTAAACTAAAAATACCGTGCATGACACACTAGTACTGAAACATTTATTATTATCATAAGGGGAGCAGATTGATACTAAGAACGTCAATAAATTTGCATAAAAGTACATAAAGTTTACTATTCAAGTAACAATTTGTACTGCCACCGGAGGGTAGCTCATGCAAAAATGATAACCGATTGTTGTTGCTGTGAATGGTGTCGTTCGTTTTCTTTACAGTTGAACAACTGTAATTTTACAATGACGTCACTGCCGTAACAGTTGCCGGGTAAGTTCACAGTGAGATTACGGCTAATTTTTTACAGTGTAGGAATTTGTATTTTATTGACCTATTTTTTGTCTATTTCATCCATTACAATTACATACTGCTTCTTATTATTTGTATTATTACGTCACTTTTCTGCACTTAAGGCTAATCGTGACGATGAGTGATGATATGATGAAATTGATGAATTGACACAATGAACACCCATGCTCAGACCGGGATTCGAACCCGGGACTCCTCTCGTCGTAGCGCGCTGTGCTAACCACTTCAAGGTTTATGATGCATAACGAAATATATGTAACGCCCTACAGGCCTATATATTACATGAGACAAATGAATAACTTGAAAGTCCGACAAAAATAACAAGACAGACTGTACACAGCTCAAATTTACCTGAGGTATCAACTGTTATTTAAAAGACAATCTCATGGCTGCAACACTGATCAAGTGAGCTTCAAAACGCCATTTTTGTTATTTTAAAGATGGCGCCTCCTATACACACTTGCACCATTGAGGAGGAGTGGCTTCTTGCCCTCCGTCAGCCTAAAACTTACAGAATTTTCTCGGAAAATGAAAATTCAATATCTCTGAGCATTATTACCACACCAGCAAGTTTACTAATGGAGAAGAAAGTTCGACAATGGTCTCAGTTCGCAGGCAGATGGTGGAAAAGCCTTCGCAGTGGTTGCACGTGGACTTCAAAGACATTCTTCTTTAAGTATACAAGCACTAACTCAAAGTTGCTGCTAAAATGCAGCAAACATGTGCAACACTACGTACAGAAATCTACTATAATAGATAAGAAACAAAAACAAATTAACGTTTTCACTTCACTCTCCCTTGTATAAAGACTCACTACTTTTAATTTAAGTATCATTTGTGCACAGTAAAGGGGTAGATCATCAATATTGTGCATTCTTTGACATCGGGCAGCTCGTCAACGTGGTAATTAGCTGTGAAGTCAAGCAACTTGGATGCGACGCACGGTTTATGCGTACATGTGCGTGTGTGGTCTATAAGTGAGTGGGAGCCTCTTCTGCTAGGTGTAAATTTAGAGTCCCTCTGTCTTCCCTTGGAGAAGAGTCGCAGGTGATTGACGATGTTGACGACAGATGCGCAATCATTCAATTTACAGCTCGGGCTATTCGTAAATCATAGTTTGACGTGGTGGTTGAGGCAGCGTGGTGTCATGTGCGCGTGTGTGTTCATTTCCAGATCGAGGTCTGCTGAGAATTTCGATTTGATGGTTTCCCTGCGCACTGTAAACAGTTGACGAGACAAATGACGGTCCATCGTAAAAACAAAAATACCATGACATCTTGTAAAGTAAAAACATAGGCCTACATTGCATTGTTAATATAGCTGAAGTCATTTTAACGGCTCAGTTTTTTAAAATATATTTATAGTGCACGTTTCTGCAATTTATAATTATTGGCTATCTTTATGAATTATATTAAAATATTCAAATTTTAAATAAATAAAAACGGTTCTCTCCCGTTTCTGCAAATTTTAACCATATAATATAACAGTAAATTTTACGGTAACTTTTAACGTGTCAAAAAGTGACAGTCTGAGACCGTTAATTTCTGCTGTCATGAAACTACTAACAAATGACCATGACCGTTTTGAAGTATTAAAAGTCATTAACCTAATTAATTTAATTTCATGATTCAGTTTTTAAAAATATATTGATAGTACACGTAACTGTAATTTATAATCATTATCTGTCTTTATGCATTATAAAATATTAAAATTTAAATTTCAAAAAACGGTTATGTCTCGTCTATGTTAAATAACAGGCAGATTGTTAACGGTAAAATATTGTAAATTTTTCAACAGTAGAACATTCACTCGAAATGAAAAATTGTGCTAGGCCTATAACACTGCAGGAAATTAACTTCTATTTGAACAATACGACCAGTGGCGTACCAAAGGGATGGGGAGTCATAGCCCGCCCACCTTCCATTTGGTCCAGTACGTATGAAAAAAAAAAAAAAAAGACGTGAAAGGTGGTAAAATGACGACTGACTTCTACTAAAATGTATACATAACCCTCTTTTTCGAAAATCCAGGGCATGCCACTGAACACGACAGCACGAGATCGAGGCAGAAAGATGGAAAAATAGCATGACTGCCATTCTATCGCAGCTAGGAGTCGACCATAATTTCCACTGCCATCTAACAAAGAACGGTTGTCCTTGTCCCGTTTTTGTACAATAACAGACAGACTGTTAAATTTTAACGGTAAAATATTGTACATTTTACGACAACTTTGAACAGTGCAGGGTATTTGACGCTCATGTTTGTTCGTTCGGGGCCTCCACGATGTCGTAGAGGTAAGATTTTTGCCTTGTAATCAACGGGTCCCGGGTTCGAACCCAGTGGAGACACATGCACAGATTCGAAGCAGGGTTGTACAATTAGGCGTAAAAAAACATTTCTACCGTAAATTAAGCGTATAATACGTACAAAACGTAAACTACGTAAAAAAACGGGAATCAAACAAAGAAAATATATAAGAAAACATGTTTTTTGCGAAGATTATTGTTATGTATGGTAGTTGGCAGTGGTAGAAAACAAAAAAGGCTTTAAAAAATTATTTCCGAATACGCGCTTATATTCGAATTTTACAAGCTGACATATTCACATTCACATCATTATTAGCCTGTAAAATAATAATAAAATAAGCATGAAAGAGGATGCTGAAATTTAAAATCAATGACGTATTTAGGGAGTTCAGGCCCCCCCCCCCCGAAAGACTTACAACGTACTTAAATAAAATAACGAAAATGTAATTTTCAGTACTCGAGTGAACTCTAAACGATGGTTATTAATTTCCTATGGACTTGGAAGGCAAGGGTTATTATGATATTTAGCTATTATTATTATACTAGCATTATCCTGCTTTGAAGGACAGAACCAAGGAAGATTTATGCACACTATTACTCATGATAATATGCATAAAATATTAATCAGGAACTTTACTTTTCGTCAACTGGATCTAACATTATTTCTATTGTTAGATAAATATTCAATTCCTTATCTATTTGGCATTAATTTCCTTGTTTTTACACAAATTCTGGCGATCTTAAGTATATATCTTAAGATAATAAATGCATGATAACATTTTTTTTTACTGATCCATGTAATAATAAAAATGCAATATTAATAAATTTACATATTTTAATGAATTTTTAATTTAATTATGACTTAATTATATTAATTTAAACATATTATTATTATTATTATTGAGACACTTGGTTCGGACGGACTAGATACGTGCCTGTTTAAAATGTAATATAATTAAAGTAGTTCGTACATTACTAATTTACGAAAGAAAGTAAGTTCTTTATATGTGTAAAAATCTGGTTTTCTACACGAAGTATATTACTAGTAAATTATGTGTAATTTAGCCTACATATAAAATGTAACGAGTAAATTACTTTAATGAGTAAATTACTCATAACTAAAACGTTCTTATAGCCTGAGGTGCGGTCGAAATGTATACATCGTAAAAGCAGCACAATTCAATCTGCTCGATAACCGAACACTTTATTTGGCAGCTGCACAAGACAGTTCTGGACCAGGAGCTGATGATAGTGACATCTGGCTTCAGGTTGCTAAAACTTATTCGTAGTTTATGATCAATAATGCTAACAGGTTCGTGATTTCAAGCATCAATCTTCTTGACCGTTAGTAGCTGTGCATGTAACCAATGATGCATATCTTTCGTTTGAGTTATGATCGGGTGGGCGTGACTTTGTATCTCAGCTTTTCCCCCGCGCGGTGCATTACTTTGCATACAAGGACACGTGGGACGCGAGGGACCCTGATTCGTACAAGTGTTTATCTGGGGAGTGCAAATGAGATTCTCCATGCTTTTGTTCTTTGGAAGAAAAGTCGGATCTTCGAAGGAATCTGAATGGAAACAAAGACGGATTACCTCCTCTTCGCTGGGCGGCGTCTTTAGATCTCTTGCGACTTAAGGTGCTCTTTTCCACTGGTCTGAAGCACAAGTCTGGCCTTATGATCATTACATGGTCACATTTATCTCAACAACGAGTAGAGCGAGAAACTTCCAAGTTGATATGAACACTGTGAAAGTGTTGCTCTAGCCAATCATTGTTCAATATTTTCCTTAACAGTGTCGAGTAAGCTATATTTCTAAGTTAAAAATCGAATTACCTTTCACCATATCTCCTTTTTTTCATTTTACTATGGTTCGTATCCAGAAGTAATAACTCGTGGCGCAGCAACCGAGAAGTGGGAGACCATCCAACCAGTTACGGAGCGACGTGTGGTCAGTACGACGAACCCCCAGTCGTCGTTGTAGGTCTCCATGACCGGGTTACGCTACTCACTCGTAGCTCCCCAATTCCTTCACGATGGTGGGTTCCATGCACAGGCTAAATCTCAGGAGAAAAGTTGTTACGCTTCCCTCAGGAGACTCGAACCTGTGCGAGTCCCTTAGCCAGATCCCAAAGCATGACGCCTAACATCCCACGGAGACATGTTACAAATCATAGGGAGAAATTATACAACTTCCAGAAAAGAATTGGGGATAGTTATATTCAGTGTATCTTCAGTCCCATTTGAAACAAACACATATCCAACATCGTCATACACGGTAAAGGAAATTAGGGCAAAACGTTTTGAGCAAAATGGGCTTACCACCCACCGAAACTACAGTAAAACCTCGTTAATCCGGACTAATGGGGGGATAAGTTTTCCGGATTAACTGAAATAACCTAAAAGAACTGTAGAAAGTGCATTAAAACTCCGTTTCTAGCAACAAAACACGTTTGTTAAGGTGTATTTAAAGGGCATAGGCCTAAATACACTTACAGTACAGTACAATGTTTGCGGGAAACAGAATTTCATCAGTGGTTGACTGCCTTTTCTTTTGGAAGTTCTCTTGTTCACTTCTAGCCACATTTAAAACCTTGCATTCTGCTTTTTTTTTGCCTGTCCGGATTAAGCGAAGTCCGGCTTATCGGGGTTCGTTTTACTGTATTGAGAATATCAAGACGACAGCGAAGGCAAACCACACAAGGATTCACGTGAATCCTCTAGAAAGAATTCAAAGCCGATATATTTTTTCATAATTTGGAATTTCATGGTGGTTTTTTGAAAGAAGTGGAATTTTCGTGAAATTTTCAAAACCTACAAAATATGTGAACTACTGCATAGTACTGCATTGGTATGATTGTAGCAAATTCTCACGTAATGTTCACCTCAAGTCTTGTGCTTAGAAGTGACTCTCACACGCATACAAGCACACCATTAAATTGGCAATAAGAATATTCCCGACCTCCACTTCGTATCAGATCACATTACAGCTTCATTTGAAAACCTGTACCGGTTACACATTCGAAACATTTTAATCATACTGTAGAGGAGTGAAGAACTGACAAGAACTGACGCGGACATACTCTCAATTTAGCATCCACCACCCATTCCTGTGAGAGGATCAGCTCATTCATGGTCTTTTGATTCTCATTATATTGCAGCACTGTCAGGGGGATGTCAAGGAGGGAACGGATGTCATAAACAAGTTGGCAACTCACCTTGTAATCCTTTCTTCTTCCATTAACTTGTCCCCTACGTTCCTCCGCGTATCTGTGTCGCATTCTTCAGGTATTTCAGCTCTTCCTTGCTTGCGGAGTATGGGAGTATGTTAATGTCATATGAGCTCGAGGGTTTGTAGAACAAGGGTTCCACGTATCGCTCCATCTCATCGAATCTTGTCTTGCTTTCTTGAGTCCTGAACCCTCAAGGGGTGAGTTTTCCTGGGATCAATGGAATTCTTCAGAGGCTCATCTTGTGGATGACATGTCTTGAAACGTAAGAAAAAAGGGTGTCCTGTCGTTCTTCCATAAAGAGGATTATATCCTGACGTTTCCCTAAATCTTGAAGTTCCTTTCAAGAAAGACCATTGCTCTAGATAACTTTGAAGTGAGTCTAGGGGCATGTAAACTGATAGCCCTGAGAAGCGTACATACTGTATACCCATAGCTAGTGGCGGGTGAATGATTTCTATTTTGGGGGGTACAAACTTCAACCTTCACACACAGGTATGCATGTAAATAGACCCTGCATAAGTATAAACATGAACCATTCCCATTTGAAACAGGCTATATAGTTCTCAATTTTTAAAGTATCAATTTGTAAAACTCTATTCTGCCAATGAAAAAGTCACACAACAATTTTGAATTTGTTATATTTCTTTATATGCCTATTAGAAAGATAGTTTTCAACATTTCTCGTTTTGCGCTTATTTTAAATGGTTTTCACTTTCTGAAAAACATTTCCGATAGCATAGATGAAATAAGGCAACCGGTAGCACAGTGTGCTGTTTTCAATTGTTTTGAGTAATGTGGACAAAATAACTTGTTTTTTTGTTTGAATCTTTGAACGGTATCATCTTGCGTCTGTTAAATATATAATTATTTGAGAGGGAGTACAAAGGGTAACATTTGGATCAAATGATTTAGGGGGGACAATGTACGCCTGTATAACTCCTCTGCGTCACTCTCAGTACTTTCCAAAGACTGGTGACACAAACCATAGCCCGATATCTTTCCAGCCTGGGCGCTCGGCCAGTCCGCTTGTTATTGATAGAACTTACAATTTCTGCCGCTACTCATACAACGGCGCTAAAAGCCGATCCATCCGTTCCTACTGATCTACAGCAAATGAACGTATGATTCAGAGGTCTGTGATTTAAATATTTATCGTAGGTCCAGTGGCGTAGCGGGCAATGTACAAACATTACATCAATTTTTTTTTTTTTTTGAAAGATCAGGAAGTGTAACAGAACAGGCCATTTTGGTATGGAGGGGTGCATTTGCATTTGGCACCGCTACACGGTGAACGCTGTCAAGTCGTGTGAGGGAACCAACGATTCGCCCTTTTGCCTTGTCCTTATGCGGTAACAGCGCTTGTGCCCAGACGCCTAATCTCGTAACCAGTGGCGTATGATGAGTCCAAAACCAGGACTAGCTCACTACGACACGTGGTCCTAGGCGGAGAAGAGAAGACTATAGACTCGCATAAACCCTCGGTATGAGTGGTCAGACACTCCCATCTTGCTCACTCTTGACTTGTTCAAGGAAGCCACGTTACCATCCCAACGGCAGCCAGGTTGCAAGCTTCTAAGAATTCGGTTGCCAACTCCTAAGAATTCAGGTTGCCAACTTCAAAATCAGAATTATTTACTCATTCAAATGAGTAAATTTATTCACAGTTTGTAATCGATTTTTCGTATGTCTTTTACTCTCCAGATTTCAGGCGTCGCAGATTACCTAGTTGACCTAGAATATACGCTCCTGCTCGTAACCTTTGCTATAGCTCCCCCCTCCCCTTTTGCAAAGAATAACGGATCCAGTAGTTCGTTACCTTTCATCCAGATTTTCTCCCTAATCTTGCAAGGTACGGCTACCCCAGCTACCGGAAGATTCCCGAGGCATTTCCTCATCCAGCTCCACCTGTCTCAACCAAGCGCGCGATTCCGTTCCTTGCAACCAATCTGACGTGCGAACCGATTAGAATGGAGCTTCGCCTTTGCTGACAGATTCCCATGGCTCAGGACAGTTCGGGGTCACGTGTTAACCTCATGCGGAACTTCGAACGGACGATCAACACGCAAGTGTCATTCAGATGTCGGCTGGATTTCAGGAACCACGGGACCATGGGAAAGGGATCGCCTGGAACGATTAAATGGCGTCTTTCTCCCATTGTTGTTACGCTCAACGTCGACTTCTGAATAATTAACTTCTGTCACTCTGAAACAATAAAAATACCTTGGTTTCTCTCTCTCCTCTTCTTTGCAAGGATGGACACGATATCTCGGGAACTGACCAGAGTAGGGAAACGGCCAGGGCCTTGGGTTTGCTATGTCCCAATTATCCGGATTTGTGCTGTACGTCATGATGACGATTCAAATCTTATTCGGAATAGCTGCTCCTAGATTACTTTATGCACATAAAGGCTCACCGTGACTGGATCTGCAAAATACGGTGAGATCTGAACAGGAGCGTTGGCACAACGTGGAAGAGGATGGGATACCGTGAGATTTCCTTTGCCACACCCTTTTGCCTACCCAATCAGACTGCAGGAGAAACTTTCGAAATAATTTATATTGGAGCAAGAAACACTTAGACACATAGAGGGAGGAAGAAATGCATAGCGAGGTAAGAAAGAAATACAGAGAAACAAACCAAGAAATAAAGGAAAAGATAGATTAGGATAGAGTAAGGAAGGAAGTGAGAGATAGGGAGAAACAGTTGAAGAAAGAGATAATTAGATAAACAGGGGAAGAAAGAGATACGTAGATAAACAGAGGAAGAAATGAATAATTTGACAAACAGGAGAAGCAAGAGACAAACAAAGGAAGAGAGACATAAGTAAATAAACCGGTAAAGAAAGAGATACGTAGATACAAGGTAAGAAGAATTATATAAACAGGGAAAAAGAAATAAGTAGTTACACAAGGGAAGAAAGAGATAAGTAGATAAACAGCAGGCGAAGGAGATAGATAAACAGGGGAAGAAAGAGATAAGTAGATAAGGAGACGAAGAAAGAAAAGAAAGCAAGTGAGAAAGAAAGAGAGTAAAGAAGATAGAATGAGAGAAAAATGAAACGATATTAATAGTCATGACCACTCAAGCAGAGTCCACATGTGCCCTCAGAAGCAATATCTATGCCTTCGCAAAATAAGCGAACTACATGCTTCTAAGTGATGTAAAGATACAACACTAGCGCCACTGTCCCCCAGGCCAGAAGTAAAGTTAGCGCGTATATCAGTAGGCGGATTTCAGTTGCTCAATTCTACTTAAAACTGTAGATTCGGTCTCAAGAAAGTAAAGTTTGTTGGTTTCGCCTTCAAGGAAACCCAGATCCAGCTGCTATGAGCCATTATATATTTAAAATACTATGAAACTACACTTTATACTCTTAATTACAAACAGTTGAAACGAATAATGTATGCAAAACGCATAACATTACATTAAACTCATTTAATTTAAGTGCACACACGCGAATGCGAGAGCGCACAAACTTACTTTTCGACCGCGCCTCGTATTTTTGGAAAAAACAAATGTGCTGATGCTCGCCGGCTTAAGATATGCCAGGAGTCCAACGATGTGGAAAGCTTCTTGTCACACGAAGGGCAAAAGTTAAACTTATCCCGAGCCACATTACGCGGTTTTCTTCAGTTCATGTAGAAGCTCAATGGACCGCCAAACAGAATATTTATTGCCACGGGGAAAATTCCCCGTCGGTAGCTTTAGCCAATTAAAAAGATTGAAGTCGCAGGGAGAGAGGGTATAAAGGTTTGCTTGTTAAGAGAGGAAAACCTCCCCTCAATTACTTTGCAGGCTTCCCGACAATTTACCCATAATGACTCCCGTGTCCATACCTTTTGCATCGTTTGCTGCAACACTTTTGGATCACACTTCCACACGGCGTTTCTTAATGGTGAACAGGGCGGCATCTAGCTGGCAGAGAGAGCAATTAAGTTCTTATTAAAAGACACACTCACACCGCGAGGTGAGAAAATAGAGTGCCGGGTCGTATATCAAAACAAACTCACTGTGAATGACCGTCGTCATCCGTGGAAGAAGAAGCCAGCTTGAATACAAGCATTTCTTTGTTCACCCTCTTCTGACTGTTTGACGTTTGCACAGACTGTGCAACCAATTCATTTCCCGCTTGAGGAATCGTCGACATATGTTAAACCTAAGGACAAAAGTACGAACGAAAAAGCAGGAGGAAGCGATGAAGATCCGAAGATGAGAAAGCTTAGCGCCCACTAAGACGCGGAGAAACGCGGAAACAGAAAGATTAGCGCCAACTGAGAAGAAAGCTTAGCGCCCACTGAGAAGAAAGCTTAGCGCCCACTGAGACGCGTAGAAAGCAGAAACAGAAAGCTTAGCGTCCACTGAGATGCGGAAACAGAAAGATTAGCGCCAACTGAGAAGAAAGCTTAGCGCCCACTGAGACGCGTAGAAAGCGGAAACAGAAAGCTTAGCGCCCACTGAGACGCGGAGAAACGCGGAAACAGAAAGATTAGCGCCAACTGAGAAGAAAGCTTAGCGCCCACCGAGACGCGTAGAACGCGGAAACAGAAAGCTTAGCGCCCACTGAGACGCGGAGAAACGCGGAAACAGAAAGCTTAGCGCCCACTGAGACGCGGAGAAACGCGGAAACAGAAAGCTTAGCGCCCACTGAGACGCGGAAACAGAAAGATTAGCGCCCACTGAGAAGAAAGCTTAGCGCCCACTGAGACGCGTAGAACGCGGAAACAGAAAGCTTAGCGCCCACTGAGACGAAAAGAAACGCGGAAACAGAAAGATTAGCGCCCACTGAGATGCGGAGAAACAGAAAGCATATCGCCCACTGAGACGCGGAGAACGCGGAAACAGAAAGCTTAGCGCCCACTGAGACGCGGAAACAGAAAACTTAGCGCCCACTGAGACACGGAGAAACGCGGAAACAGAAAGCTTTGCCCCCACTGAGACGCGGCGAAACGCAGAAACAGAATGCAACAGATCCGTTTCCGGCATAACCTGCAGACTTTTGGCACGGAAATTCTCGCTTCGGTTCCGCGCGTTTCCCTGTAGTGGACGTTACACCATTTGATTTCAACAGAAGCAAACAATAGAAGTTCCGTTGCCACGTTTCTCCGCGTTTCACTGGACGCATGAAAATCTGTGCTTTTCCGGAATAACGTTAGCTGTCTGAATTCGATGTAAGGTATCCCCTTCCCTTCTCCCAACAAATCTTCTTTCTTTCTCTTCTTCTTCTTCTTCTTCCTGCTGCAAGTGTCAACCTTCGTTGGCTTCCCCTCGAAGACGTTCCGCGCCATGCGGAGGCAAAAGCAAACATAAATAATAGTTTTTAAATGAGACAGGACGGGTTCACAGGAGGCGCTGGTGTGGAAGTGGGGGGAGGGGAGCAGGGTGGTGTGAGGAGGGGAGGTTTAGGTGCAATATGTTAAAGGGGAAATTCCTGGGATGCTCCTGTCGACGGAGCAGACTCTTGGCTACCAGATATTGGATGCAATGTTGCCAACTAGGTTCTGGAGGGGAAAAGAAACACGGATTGTCCTGATGAGACCCATAAGTGGTTATGTGTAGTGGCTGAAATGTTGTGTTGGATATGAAGCGTTAGTCACTGACGGACATTTTAAAACAGTTTCAAAAAGTGTTGTGGCTTTAAGAGTGAAATGCAGATGTTACATCAACATGCAGTGGCGCAACCACAGGGGGTGAGGCTGGGGGGACATTGCCCCTCAACCTTGGACGGAAACGAATTCTAGAGGGGCAAGGGGGCAAACATTGGCGGCCAACGGTACCTGCAGGGGGCAATTACCGCACCCAATTTCAAATTTTATGTAAAATAAAAATACTTTTCGTAAAATTTTCTTGCTCGCTTCGCATTGTAAATTACCAGAGAGGGATAGAAGTGAAATTAATTGATTTTGTCTTAAATACATAAGCAATTGGTTTGAGGAAAGAGAGCATGCACATTTGTGTAATTTTTGCTGTTCGTTTATGAATTGATTGTGTAATGTATTTAAATAATATAGGCTATGTTGTGTATATAAACTTTGAATACATAATTTAGTATTGGCACGTTACATATATATTTTTTTATTTTACGTCGCTACATATTGCATATGTGTGAAACGTATACTATCGTGCATGAACCTTATACAGCGTGTTCCGTTCAAACCCCCCACATTCCAATCTATCATTGCTAAAGGGTTATGAAACATAATGGAATGCGAGTGGTACTAGACGAAAGAGAAACTCAATGTTATTGCATGACCTCGAAGTTCACCGTTCTCTCACTATGCAGCGCCACAATCGCATAAAGCACAATGGCGATTCCGCAGCAGCGCGCACAATCTGTATTTTGGTATGCAGAGACCAAATCAATCATTACAGTGCAAAGGAATTATCGGAGAGAATATGGAGATGAAGCACAACTCTGACAGATGGAATGTGGCCTCGTCTGGAAACAACACTTTTCCAAGAAGTTGAGGATTCCTGTCCATACGATCCAGCATTTCACTAGCGAATTTCTGTCGTTGTGGCTTATCATTTGGCTTCAATTGTTGAACAATTTGCACCTTGTAATGGTACAAATGAAGCCAAAAACTTCGCACATCATGCCTAAATGGTTTTCCCATCAGGTGCAGTCGTATATGACTTTATTATGGAAAGGTAGGTCCGTTTGCTACGTCCGAGCGAGGAAATCGCTAAGATTGGTATTTTTCTTTCAAATATTGATGTCGCGGTACAATCCCAATGAAATTGAATTTTGAAACTACAAAAGCTGGACGATTAACTTGCCGCGTGTTTTTCTTTTCTTTAAGTTGCAAGTTAAAGGTTTGGCTGGGAAAACATGAGCTACAAAGAGCTGATGGGGTACTTGTGCAAACAGTTAATCGTCCACAAAGGAAAGGTCATGGAAATACGTTACTTCTGGCTTAGTAACGTCGTCGCCTTGTAATGAAGAGGTCCTGAGTTCGATATCCGGTGGAGGCATACAGTGACGCGGATCCCACTTTAAACTGTAGGTCCAGTCCCAAGGCAAGTACTGACTCAAAAGGGCTCGACCAATGAACACGTGCGAGGGAACGGTAAAGCTACAATATTTTCAGAACGTGAAATCGGGACGTTTTTACTACGGTGCTCTATTCCTATGTCGCAATGCATGACCGCATGCGCGTGAGCGTACACATAAATGATACATATGTTATTAATTAATCAACATAAACAAATGTTATTACGCACAATATGTAATGGAACAAGAACAAAAGCATATTACTGGAAATGAAGAAAACAGTTTAGTACCCCGAAATCAGAATATGGAAATGTAAATGAAAAATTTAGAGACCAATATTTTTACAAACTGTTCGTGTAGTTTAATTCCAGATTTTATTTAAACTAGATGTAAAATGATTGTTGGTAATGAATACAACTTACGGCGTTGGTTGTTGTGTTCAATTTGCGCCGTTGTTTTCCATCCTACAACAATTACCCACACAGTCGGCCACCGCTAGCAACAAACGCAACTTCATACGCTCAACCTCTCCGTATCCCTCCGCCTGACTAACATGTAAGAAACAGTTTCTTGCATATCATCTTTTTCTTTATCTTTCGCAATCAACAATGTTTTGTGGGAAATGTGCGTTTGTATGTTTATTATGACTCGGCAAACACTAGAAAATTAAAGAAAAAATGGCTTGACAAGAAATCGGGACATTTTGACGTCCCGAATGAGGTCAGAAAAAAGTCGGGATACGGACTGAAGAAAAGGGCTAAATCGGGACGTCTGGTAGCCTTAGGGAACGGGACTGCGTGGAGGGCTGCTAGGCTTCGCTCCGCCCACTCGCTTTCTCTACCGTTATGCGCGGATTTGCTCCAGAGCAGTGGCGGCGATTAGGTAGGGCGTGAGGGGGGCGCTTGCCCCAAAACTTTTTGCCACTTTTGCACCCGCTCTATACCTGAACCTCATCTACCAAGGGAAAGTGAACTGTCACTGCCCCACCCCCAGTTTTGGAACCAAATCGCCGCCAGATGTTTCCGGGACAGAGTATAGTGACTTACCCAACTCTGGTACTGCATTGTTTTATGGATACTTCCCGCACGGGAGGTCTTTTCGGATGAAGATAAAACCTTGAGGTAAAACGCTTTAATCCGCTTTTTGAAAAGAAACTATCCCACGTCACCTTTGGAGATTGATATCGACGAGACCCGCCCAGGTAAATACAAAAAAAAAAGTTCGTGCGTCCCTAACTTTTCATGCAGGTTAGCAACACTGCCGCTGCATCGTGAAAGAAGGGGGGAGGAAGCATTTTCCTCGGCTTGCCAACTCTCCTCTCCTTGGCATCTCCCGAAAAACCTCTGCTCCTTTTTCAGGCCAGCATGACACGCCCTCCCTCCCATGTAGCAGTAATTGGCCCACCCTGGTAGCTAACGCCTCGCGTCTCACTTCGTCTGCTGCCATGGCAACGCACAGGATCTGTTTCTCGCAACTTGACGATGTTGCCAAGTCATATCTTTTGAGGAGCTCTTGAGCACGAGCTACCACACTGCCGCTGTCTTTTGAGAGAGAGAGAGAGAGAGAGAGAGTGCGTAAAATGGAGTGGGGTGAGGGAAAATGGAATTCTCGAGAGACAAGTACTGGTTCCCTATCTCCGCGTAACTATTCGAGATGATGTGTGGTAGTTCTAAGGTTGCATTGCGGAGAGGAGATATAGTTTTGCAGCCAGGAGAAACCATTGTTATGGACTTCTTGAAATACATGGTTGAGATTTCAACCAACCTCATCGTGAAGAACAAACTTGCATCACGTATTTCCTCTTGAGTTTGTTTGAATTGATGTTGGGTTTTTAAATGTCCAGTAATTTTAAATAAATTCAATTCCGGTCCAGAAGAGAAAAATCAGGAAGCGTAAGTCGGTTCTGGACAGAAAAGAGCCTCTTTATGTTTAAAGTATTTAAATTCGGTCCAGGAACCTTTTTTTCCGGATCACTTTAAATTCGGTCCAGGAACATTTTTCCGGATCAATTTAAATTCGGTCCAGGAACCTTTTAGCCTGACTTTAAATTCGGTCCAGGAACATTTTTCCGAATCAATTTAAATTCGGTCCAGGAACCTTTTTAGCCTGACTTTAAATTCGGTCCAGAAACCTTTTTTCCGGATCAATTTAAATTCGGTCCAGGAACATTTTTCCGAATCAATTTAAATTCGGTCCAGGAACCTTTTTAGCCTGACTTTAAATTCGGTCCACGAATCATTTTTCCGGATCAATTTAAATTCGGTCCAGGAACATTTTTCCGGATCAATTTAAATTCGGTCCAGGAACATTTTTCCGGATCAGTTTAAATTCGGTCCAGGAACATTTTTCCGGATCAATTTAAATTCGGTCCAGGAACCTTTTTAGCCGGACTTTAAATTCGGTCCAGAAACCTTTTTTCCGGATCAATTTAAATTCGGTCCAGGAACATTTTTCCGAATCAATTTAAATTCGGTCCAGGAACCTTCCTGACTTTAAATTCGGTCCACGAATCCTTTTTCCGGATCAATTTAAATTCGGTCCAGGAACATTTTTCCGAATCAATTTAAATTCGGTCCAGGAACCTTTTTAGCCTGACTTTAAATTCGGTCCACGAATCCTTTTTCCGGATCAATTTAAATTCGGTCCAGGAACATTTTTCCGGATCAATTTAAATTCGGTCCAGGAACATTTTTCCGGATCAGTTTAAATTCGGTCCAGGAACATTTTTCCGAATCAATTTAAATTCGGTCCAGGAACCTTTTTAGCCGGACTTTAAATTCGGTCCACGAATCCTTTTTCCGGATCAATTTAAATTCGGTCCAGGAACATTTTTCCGGATCAATTTAAATTCGGTCCAGGAACATTTTTCCGAATCAATTTAAATTCGGTCCAGGAACCTTTTTAGCCGGACTTTAAATTCGGTCCAGGAACCTTTTCTCCGGATCAATTTAAATTCGGTCCAGGAACCTTTTTAGCCTGACTTTAAATTCGGTCCACGAATCCTTTTTCCGGATCAATTTAAATTCGGTCCAGGAACATTTTTCCGGATCAATTTAAATTCGGTCCAGGAACATTTTTCCGGATCAATTTAAATTCGGTCCAGGAACATTTTTCCGAATCAATTTAAATTCGGTCCAGGAACCTTTTTAGCCGGACTTTAAATTCGGTCCACGAATCCTTTTTCCGGATCAATTTAAATTCGGTCCAGGAACATTTTTCCGGATCAATTTAAATTCGGTCCAGGAACATTTTTCCGGATCAATTTAAATTCGGTCCAGGAACATTTTTCCGAATCAATTTAAATTCGGTCCAGGAACCTTTTAGCCGGACTTTAAATTCGGTCCAGGAACCTTTTTTCCGGATCAATTTAAATTCGGTCCAGGAACCTTTTTAGCCTGACTTTAAATTCGGTCCACGAATCCTTTTTCCGGATCAATTTAAATTCGGTCCAGAAACATTTTTCCGAATCAATTTAAATTCGGTCCAGGAACATTTTTCCGGATCAATTTAAATTCGGTCCAGGAACATTTTTCCGAATCAATTTAAATTCGGTCCAGGAACCTTTTTAGCCTGACTTTAAATTCGGTCCAGGAACCTTTTTTCCGGATCAATTTAAATTCGGTCCAGGAACCTTTTTAGCCTGACTTTAAATTCGGTCCACGAATCCTTTTTCCGGATCAATTTAAATTCGGTCCAGGAACATTTTTCCGGATCAATTTAAATTCGGTCCAGGAACATTTTTCCGAATCAATTTAAATTCGGTCCAGGAACCTTTTTAGCCGGACTTTAAATTCGGTCCACGAATCCTTTTTCCGGATCAATTTAAATTCGGTCCAGGAACATTTTTAGCCTGACTTTAAATTCGGTCCACGAATCCTTTTTCCGGATCAATTTAAATTCGGTCCAGGAACATTTTTCCGGATCAATTTAAATTCGGTCCAGGAACATTTTTCCGAATCAATTTAAATTCGGTCCAGGAACCTTTTTAGCCTGACTTTAAATTCGGTCCAGGAACCTTTTTTCCGGATCAATTTAAATTCGGTCCAGGAACCTTTTTAGCCTGACTTTAAATTCGGTCCACGAATCCTTTTTCCGGATCAATTTAAATTCGGTCCAGGAACATTTTTCCGGATCAATTTAAATTCGGTCCAGGAACATTTTTCCGAATCAATTTAAATTCGGTCCAGGAACCTTTTTAGGCTGAATTTAAATTCGGTCCAGGAACCTTTTTTCCGGATCAATTTAAATTCGGTCCAGGAACCTTTTTAGCCTGACTTTAAATTCGGTCCACGAATCCTTTTTCCGGATCAATTTAAATTCGGTCCAGAAACATTTTTCCGAATCAATTTAAATTCGGTCCAGGAACATTTTTCCGGATCAATTTGAATTCGGTCCAGGAACCTTTTTAGCCTGACTTTAAATTCGGTCCACGAATCCTTTTTCCGGATCAATTTAAATTCGGTCCAGGAACATTTTTCCGGATCAATTTAAATTCGGTCCAGGAACATTTTTCCGAATCAATTTAAATTCGGTCCAGGAACCTTTTTAGGCTGAATTTAAATTCGGTCCAGGAACCTTTTTTCCGGATCAATTTAAATTCGGTCCAGGAACCTTTTTTCCGGATCAATTTGAATACGGTCCAGGAACGTTTCTTTCTGGATCAAATTAAATACAGTCTAGGAACCTTTTCTCCGGATCCAATTAATTACGGTCCAGGAACCTTATTTCAATGAAACAATACGCAACTTGGACCGAAATTATATTGTGCTAGGAAACAGGTTCCGGTCCTACAGCGCAACCTAATAAAACCCATTAGAATTTATGGGTTCCTGGACCTGTAACAACCCGGAGTTTAAGTCCACTTAATACACAAATAGGCTAATCGGGACTGGACCTACAGTTTAAAGTGGAATCCGAACTACTATGCACCTCCACCGGGTATCGAACCGGGAATCCTTTGATTACAAGGCGACGAAGTTTGTATTTCCTCTTGATTTTTACCACTGTCAGTTTTAACAATGGAATATGAATTAAGGAAGAAGTTTTGGTATGTTTTGATGATTCCATAACAACAATTGTCTCTCGATTGTGCAAGAAAGTGCACATTTATTTAGCGAATGTTCGTTTTATGCCCAATTATGCACAGATAAGCTAATCGGGACTGGTCTTACATTTATAAGATCAAATTATCGCTATCCACTAGCGCCTACAATTGTAGCACGAAACAAACGAATCTCATTCAGAATTGCTACAAGTTCCCCTTTAGACGAAATGAAGTGAAACAATATAGGACAAAATGGTAGAAAAGCAAGCTTTTATCATAGAATTTCTACGGTGTTCGGAAAAAGACATGTCACAAACTGCTATTTTATGTTGTTTTCATCTAAGTCCCACTGAATCAATTAAAGAAAATATTGTATAGGTATAGTATTATATTGGGCATGTGTATAGATTCTTAACAGTGATGATCCAATATGTATATCATGTATGTAATGTTTATGCATTTCGTGACTCGAGTGCATTTTCCCGAACAACCTCTAGATCTTACTATCTGTTTTGGCCAGAAGGAAAATAATATGACACTGCAGTATACTCGTTGAACTCGCTCATAAAGTCCGAAGACTTGGCCTTGAATCGCGTCAGTGAACCTACATGCGCAGTTAGAGACGCTGTAGTCTTCTGCGCATGCGCTTGAGTATCAAAACGCTGTGTGGGAGGATCTTGTGTGACGTCAGAAGTTAGACATGCTTCCAATCTTCTAATACATAAAAATGGATATATGTGTGTGTTTGTTCCGGCATAACTCTCGAACGCCTGCAGCGATTTGAACCAAACTTGGTACACGTATCACTCTGAATATGGAAAGAAATACTGTTGGAATAAGACACCCCTGGCACCCCTAGTGTGTGGGTGGGAGGGGGTGACATGTAAAAATAGTAAAAAAACGACCGGTATTAGTGTGGAATCCATAGTTTTCGGGGTCGCTAAGATAAATAGTGACACTCCCAATGCCGTTCAGCTCCAAGTTCATTTTACACTATAATTAGAATTTATTATTTTCCTGTCTAATAGAAGATTGGGATAAATAAATACCCGGGCAACGCCAGGCAATTGGCTAGTATAGTATAAGACACAAGTAGGGATGTTCCGAAAAACATACCGGCTCAAAGCTGAGAACATTATAAATAACAACATATTGTTTGCTTTTTTTGTTGTTGTTACAAATAGATATGCAATTGTTTATGAAAGCAAGAATACATACCTCCAGGATAGAAAACATTCATCAGTTCTTGTCGACTTTATTGTCTCCACATTATTGTTTCCCATTTTCTGTAAATAATAATAATAAATATCTCATGAGAATTATTTTCGTAAATGTACTAACAGTATATCTAATTTTACAAACTTATAACATTGTAGGAATTTATAAAATGTGTGTAAAATTGTAATAATAATTATTGTTAAGTTAGCAATAAGATGTTGAATATAAGGCAAGTAGCCAAAAGTGTCACAAAGGCGAAGTAAAATAAAGCAAATCAATAAATCCATCCATAGGAATTTCTTTTTTGGTATTTTGTTTAGTACGACAGCTGTTTTTATGCAAAATTTAGTGATAGTAAATAGAGATAGGGTATAATGAATAGCTGTTATGTCATATTTGTGTCTGTTCATGTATAATAATAATAAATTGACCTATTTTATTCGTAGACACATTAATCTTATTAACCTATTAACTACAAATTTATTATTGTTTTTATTATTATTAAATGGGAGACACTTGTTTTAGATCCCTTCCGAAATATACGTGCCTGCTCTAAATGGAAATATAGATCCAATATACTTCGTTACAAAGACTATATACGTATATAGAACATGGAATGGACTTATATCGTTCCTAACAGCGTAGCTTATAGCTATTTGTAATCTATGATTGGCTACGTAAAAAGGAAAATATATGCAATTACATGAGTACAATTCGGAGTCATCATTTGTACATTTCCACTGACTGCTTATGTATTTTCCTTTGCAGATCACAAAGCTGAAAATCGACAGCAACCCATTTGCCAAGGGATTCCGAGATTCATCCCGTCTCACAGAATTCGAGAGGTAAGCAAGTGTCTGGGAGCGTTAAGAAAAACCCGCCCCGCCAAACAAAAGCCGCCTGTAATTACAGCAATTTGCCGGCCTGTTTCTGGGCGGCCTTCTTTCATCTCGCCATCCGCCGTGGCGCAAACACTTCAAAAGATCTATCAAGGACCCAGAATCCTGTATTATTTTTAACACGCTCCGCTCCGCAGAACCCCAAGAGAGGGGGGAAGTGCGTGGGGGAGATTCCTAGAGGGTTGCCCCCCTTTCCCCTCCTCCTTGCTCCCGCTCCCCCGAAACATTGTGATTAGCAGGGTTCGTTGTGTTCAAATTGAGGCAAATTGATTTCGGCTTGTAAACTCTAATATGACGTAATTGGGGCTATCTTTTTCTTTATTACCCCACTGCACGCTGGGGAATTTATTGCTTACGTCACTCATTGTGAGTTTGAACTTCGTGTAGGTGGCGCGGATTTGATGTGTGTATTTAGCTATCCTCATTATATCTTTCTCTTATTAGCCTAAGCTAAAGTCAGTAATTTTGTGAAAAATGCATGCAAGAACCGCATACATAATGGTGAGATTTCTGTGGTAGCGTGACCAGAGGTTCCTCTTTAAAAGAAATGGTCACGTGATGATCCCATGGTTCTTTCATCAAATCCCTGCAGTAGCTAACAAGTGTATAGAAACGTGAATCAACTCACATCTACTGTTCATGTAGACTTTCAAGCAGATCTGTTCGGGTATGTTCGCCAAGTCTCGTGCTTGTCATTTCTTACCATCCAATTATATTGACGAAATTTTTGTATTTCACTGCCCAATCTTGAGGGCCGAATTCAGCGAAATGTGTTGTTTAGTGATGGACAGAGCTGGCCAATCTCTTCACAGATATCAGTACTGTCAAAAGAGATGACGACTTAAAAATCCCGAAAATAAACGAAGTGCTCCGATTAAAAATACGAACGAGCTATAGAAATAATATTTTTCTTTTCGAATTTCTTCATTATGGCGTTCGTAACAGCTAAACTTACTTATCTGTAAATGGAATGGACAGAATTGATAAGAATTGTGTTTATCAGAGTAAATTCGAGCTGTAGGGGTGTAAGAAGTAACCCTCTCTCAAGGCACCCAAATGTCAATTTATTTTCCTCGTAGTTCACCGTGGGCTGTATTTTTGCAAGCTAACGAGAGCCTGGCGTCTGGACGTGCAGTCAGAATAATCCTCTGTCGAGCTTATGTTACGTCCTGTCCATTTGAGTGTGTGATTGTCATTTCATTCATTTCATTTTATCAACTTTCATCATCATCTTCGCTATCATCCAAAAGTGCATAAAAGCGAAGTAAAATAAGGCAAATCAAACAATCAAAATGCGAGGTATACAGATAGATTGATTGACTTGGTGTTTAAGTCCACTTTATGCACAGTAAGGCTAATTGGGACTGGACCTACAGTTTAAAGTGGGATCCGAACCACTATGTACCTCCATATACAGATGTAATTAGTACAGAAAACTATAATTTCAATAATATAGGAGTGATGAAGCATCATATCCCTGCAGTAGGTAATAATATACATATTATATATTACTTTATTATACACTATAACAATATATTATACTTTATATTAGCTGTTAGTCCATTATTTTACGATCTACCCCATATTAGATGTGTGTTTATTTTAGTAAACGTAGGGTTGACCCAAGAAATGCCTCTTTGGAATGTCCAATTTGAGGAATAATTTCTAACTTTATCACACCCACACCTACGAACACACAAGTCACTTTACATCCCTTCAAAAGTTCTCAGCACTGGCAGACATATACATAAAATGTGGGCTATGATTTAGTGGCCTGGGCATTGGTGTTTGTGCCCCTTCATCAATTTCATTGTATCATCACTCATCCTCATCTTCGCGATTAGCCAAAAGTGGCAGGAAAACAAAGTAAAATGAACCAAATCCATCAATGAATCAATTTACGTCATTCTTGTTCATCAAAGAATTTAGTATTTGTAGTGAGCGCCACTGGACTCGCACAACAACACATGTATTCAAAATTAAAGTTCTATAACCAACATTCATCGTGGGGATTTAAGCTCTTGGAATGAAACAAGGTGCATATAAACTACATACCCTTGTGTTTTATTATCACATAATATACCTTCCCGTCTCAGGGCTACTCAAGCAGATGTGTTAACTTCACGTTCCACGCAGGAAGCCGAAAGTCGAGTCATTAATTGTGGAAAGAAAAAAACAGGCTCGGTAGCTGGCTTTGTCGGCTGAAAGGGGTTTTAAAGAAGGGGTAAATTAGACAGTTTGCCACACGAATTAAAGCCTCCTATTACTTAATTGCGTGCAGAGGCTGCCGCTCTAACCGTCACGCCACGCCGCAGGAAACCACATAGGTATTGAATATTGCCTCCGTGTTTCCGGCATCCGTAATTAGATTTTCTAAGAAACAAATTAAGTTTTCTAATTAATGCCTCTTTCTTTCACATTTTTTCTAAGGGAGGAAAGAGTAATTTCGAAAAGGATGGATATTATTATACGCGTTTGGTATTTCTTTTATTCTATTATAACACCATTAAGCCTTGTTTCCATGATATGAAAAACACAATATGCTGACCAAGGCAGAAATTTATTTTATTATAAAACATAAACTAAACGTAACGCAACCTTCTAGCAAGGTCTTCTTCAGACTCTGTACCATGTACAAATGTAACAAGGTACAAAACAGGACGATATACACAAAAATTACTCCTCTCCAGACGCAAGATAAAGAGTCCAACCAACTTCCAGATGAAAGGAAATGTTTAGCTAAATAGCCTGTCAGGTGAAAGTACAATTGACAAGGGAAGGCCAGCTGCTGGAATGTTCCAGGAAAACAACTTTCTAGTAGTCTTGCGTCTGGAGGGAAGTAATGTTTGTGTATATATATCGTCCTGATTTGTACCTTGTTACATTTGTACTTGGTACAGAGTCTGAAGAAGACCTTGCTAGAAGGGTGAAACGTTACGTTTAGTTTATGTTTTATAATAAACTAAATTTCTGCCTTGGTCAGCATATTGAGTTGTTTTTTTATTCTATGTAGTTTTTATAATGTGAGTATGAGGTTGAATGATGGTTCCGTACAATAAATGACTACAAATACAATGTACAAAGACAGCGGCGGCGATTATGTTCCAAAACTGGGGGGAGGGTGCAAGGGCAGTTTACTTTCATTTGGTACAAAAGGTTTAGCATAGTGTGAGTGCAAAAGTGGCAAAAAGTGGGGTGGGGCAACTACCCCATCACCCCCACCCCACAATCGCCACCAAAGATATACTCGTTCAGGAGCTTCGATTCGAACCCTGATTTCGGAGGTGAGATCTAGTAATTGGAACTCGACGCGATTTGCTGCTGAGGCGGTAGAATCATATTCCCTAAGTGGCGAAGTGGTTAGGGCAGCGCGCTACGACGCCAGAGGTCCAGGGTTCGAATCCCGGCCTGGGCATAGATGTTCTTTGCGAGTGTACCTTCATCAATTTCATGCGGTACAATTTGTAACAAACCTGTTTTCAACAAGGTTGAATAGTATTGAAGTTAATAACAAATACATGTTAATAGTTGATGCAAATAATTTAAAAGTAACGACGTTATACAAATATTTTCTTTGATGGAGTTTAAATATTCTTTCGAATTATTTAGGTATTCTTCTTTTGTTTTCAGCAGTGTTGTTGTTTGTCAAGGGCATTATTTAAGAGAAATATTGTGTTTTTATTACGTCTTGACTTAGCTAATGCTCTCTATGGAACTATAATTATTGTTTGCTACTCTGGGGAGTACTTCTCGGTGATAACACGAGACTTTTAAAGATGGGTATAAACATGGACGTCCGCAGGATTTTTTCCAGGGAGGGCCAAGGAAGGTATTTTTTCCAGGGGGTGCAAGGCACATTTTCTCCAACTAAAGTGTTGTTCCCTAAAAAAATATTGCTTAAATTTGAATTTATGATGTTCATGCAATAATTAAGACATATTGTTGTGGCTAAAATGAAATTATATGTGTGAAATACATAATTTTTGAGGGACTTTCATTTTCCAGGGGGTGGCCACGGCCCCCCTTGCCCCCCCCTTCCGGACGCCCATGGGTATAAACACATATAAAAATTGCCGTCCCCAATGAGATGAGATGAATTTGTCGGCGTTTGAGCCACTGTTTGTCGCCTGAATAAACTTTCTCTTCCCTGCCCATGATTGAATACTAAAGATGTGACACGGGAAACCAAACACAGTCACAGTAGCTACGGAAACATTATCAATAATAATGACCGGGGGTGATCAGTTGAGCCCACACCCCCTTGGTCCCTTCTTTCTGTGTGCTTTTCACTTCCTCGTTCTTGTTGCCACTTTCTCATGCCCGTAACTGCTGTAAAATACACTTTTCTAGCCACATGTCTGGAAAAAAAAATATCATTACAGTAAAAACTCCTTAATCCGAACCCCGATCAACCGGACTTCGCTTAATCCGGACAGAAAAGAAAAAAAAGCAGAATGCAAGGTTTTAAATGTGGCTAGAAGTCAACAAGAGAACTTCCCAATGAAAAGGCAGTCAACCACTGTTATAATTCTGTTTCCCGCAGACTTTGTACTGTACTGTATAGTGTATTTAGGCCTATGCCCTTTAAATACACCATAATAAACGTGTTTTGTTGCTATAAACGGAGTTTTAATGCACTTTCGACTGTTCTTTTAGGTTATTTCAGTTAACTTTCGTTAAACCGGTCAACTTATCCCCCCCCATTAGTCCGGATTAACGGGGTTTTACTGTATTTATAAATTCTGATTTAGCCTCACCTAAGTGAGTTCAGTGCACTATCGCCACTTCTCCAGCCAACTATTTACAGTCTAGACGAAAGTAGATTTCTTTGCTACTAGCTTCCTGGGTAGAGCTTACCAGGCCACAGCTGACAGAAGACCACCCCATTCCTGACGCATGGTTACATTTCCCAAGAACAAATCTGTTTTTCTTAAACTGCCAATCAAATAAGGATTGGAAAATTGAATTTTAAATGAGGACGTGGATTTAGGAACAACTTGTCCCGGATCATGCCACATGTCCTCCCTCTTCTCTTAATGATATTGACGGATGGAAAAATAATCTTTTTTACAGAAGGGTTTTGTACACAAAAATAGTTGATAAATAGTATCAAGGAGTGATCAGATTGTACTTTAATAATCAGAGTCACAGGCCTATTTACTTAGATCTAATTAAGTTGCTTTTGTACAAGTTTCTCGTCGGTGTCAAATTGATTTACATTTAAAAAGTAACGAAGTAACTGCAAGTAACTGAGCTACAGCTGGAGAAAGTAAGTAACCGTTGAGAATTGACTAAGTAGACAGAGATTGTTTCCAAAACGTCTTCGTTTGTTCTGAATTTGCAGCTTGGTAGCGAGTCGTAACTATAGTAACGTGAAGTTTTCGTTTTATTTTCCCCTAAATTTTGATGTTTAGGGCAAAATTCGGTGATATTAATTTAAAATCGGTGTATTTTTATATACATTTTTACAGTGTTCCTTCTATGCTTAAGATTTTCACACTGTTTTAGTTCTGAAAAATTGAGACAAATTTTTGTTTTAATGACCAAAAAAATATAGCTTACTTGCGAGAAATGATCAAATTTCTTCCATTTGGAAAACTATTTCATCTCATCAGCCAATAAATATGAAATATTTATTGAATGATACAACACCAAAATCTTTGAACACAATCATGCATATCAGATTTCCCTTACAATGCCAAAAAATCCCTCTCCAACCTCCAAATAACGTTTTGTGTACACACACACCCATACACGCCCTCCCCACCACCCCTCCGAAACACAACAGGTTCTTCTCGCTGAAAATGTTCTCGTTAATACGAATTTATCCTCTGTGAAGATATCTCCGAGCGAATTCTATTTCAGGATGAGGTTAAACACTGTTAGTCATGTCTGCGCCAAACTGCAATAAATGAAGCGTGGTTATCTCTTTTGAATCGATCTATCGCCAGCTAGACTTCAAATGTCATAATAGCGCTTCAGGGAGTTCTTTTTTAACAAAAAGAAGTGTTATCCCCAGTTTTGATTGCATATTTCGAAGCGTTTTTCGCGTTAAAGTGTAAAATTCTGTGTTATTCTGAAAAATGGTACAATTCGGATTCCGAAACAACGAAAACTTGCCTCCTCTGCCTACTCAAATACATTTTAAACGCTTTATTTTGCTTTTCTCATCTTTTCGATGTTCTCGTTAAAACGAAAACTTGTCCCTAGTCATAACTCCCGAAGCAACCAATCAACAAGCGAGACGATGACGTCATCTCTTCTCAGCACCTATCGCCAATCTTCTTTCTCACGCTATAGGCTGTTGGTAGGTTCGCTAACCAGACTTGCACAGTCAGCTGGAGATGTTACGAAAACAATCACACTCTTAACTCTAGGTTACTGGGAACCGAATTGCGCTTGTAGTTTCTTAGTTGGAAAGCTAACTGATTTGCAGTTAGTTATAAAGGCACCGAGTTGACGGAGTGCTTAGCACATCGCACTAAGACGACAGGGGTCCCGGGTTCGAATCCCGGTTTGGGCATGTATGTTTGTGAGTGTCCATTCATCAATTTCATCATATCATCCCCATCTTCGCAAATTAGCCAAAAGTGGCACAAGAAGCGAAGTAAAATAAAGCAAATCAAATCAATCAATACTTACTTGGCTAAAAGATAACATACAGTTGCAGGTACCCAGTTTAAAAAGTAACTGAGAATACGTAAGTTACGATTATTCATTTTAGAAAGTATATGAGTTAATCTTGTACACTATTACTTTAATTTACTGTTGCAATTGCTTTCTGTTGCAGAATTACTTGTAATTGCAATATTAGCCATACTCCCAAATACGTAATTAATTAAATTATTTACGCACAGAACCCAAAATATATGTCAAATGACACAAGCATGTCTCTTTCTTTTACTCCACTAACACATTATGCTGCATAAACGTCTATTGATGCATCAAAATATAGAAAATGCATGAAAGGGTACTCTTATCAACCGCTGTTATGTGTGATGCACTAAAAAAAATGCACCAAAGGAACAGATCAGACACAATCGTATAATTAAACCTAAATTTAACGTTTAACAGTGTCAACTGATGCACTAAAAATGCATCAAGCTTGATCTGATGCATTTTGAGTTATGTGGGTGGGTAGCATTCGAGCAGCTATTCAATTTCACATAGTCACCACCTGTAGTTGTGGTAGGGTCTGACTTTTACGGAAATTCATTCAATTGAAGAGAATGCAAACAAATTGGAAAGAATTTTCGATTATAGCCCATATGATTTCAATTCTTCCGAGCACAACTATTTAAGCTTCAAAAAGAGCACTCACTTTTAGGAACGCCATACTTAAGTAATATCATAGTCGTCTTTGAGCTATTTGTAATAACAATTTTCATTAACTCTTCTATAAAGCGATAGTGAACTATTGCTAATATACCATCTAATTACAAAAAAAGCTTGAAGTGTAATAACAAAAAAGTATAAACACAGATATACACAAAAAAATTCACAAAGGCAAATCATAAAAAACAGTTGTCAACCCCACAATCCCAACGTTATTCTTTACATTTTGCCTCGAGACATCTGGCGGACAATTAAAGAATCACAAAAAACCGAGTAGGTTGTAGGGGAAGAAAATTCCCCTGCAGCAAGTTGTGACATACCAAAGACACTTGGCAACTTGGGCTTCGTGTGAAGCTGTTTACAAACACAATGTCATTTATAGCTGAAGACTTGAGGCGTTTCGTAAACACTGTTAACCCAGGTCAACGGGTCGCAATACTTCCTTCGCTTCTGCAACAAGTCACCAGGAGGCTCTGCTGTCTTTGTTGCGGTTGTGAATAATGAAGCCATCAACTCTACATTGTTTTTCTTCTTATCTTTCCAAGTATCTTATTACTAATCCAATCTCTCCGCTTCTGTCTTACGCGTAAATTTATATCCTCTACGACTTTCTGAAGAAACAGAAAAAATGTACACATTTTATTTTCTTCGCTGGACGTATTTTATCTCAGGTCGAGTTTTACGAGGGGCATAAAATGTGAATTTTTCGTCTTTCGAGCTTCGAATTTCCCATCGCCAGTTGCATTCTACAACTTTCTGAACTTGTTTTGTGTCACAATGGTAAGAACTTGTTTGCTGCTCAAGCTTCAGCGGTTGGGCTTAAGTTTCTTGCGGAAAGGGATGATCGAAAAGTAAGTTTACGGAAGCTCATGGCCCAAATTGCTTTGCGTCAATATCGGGCACGAGTGAAATTTAATTTGCCTTCAGTTCATGTTAGTCGGGGATGTTATGTTAAATGAACAGTATTTCATTACATATAGTTATATGTAGGTTTATACTAGCTATAGGCCTATAGCTACTATACGTGTTTAAATCTTGAATGGAATTCATTTTTCGGGAAACTATCGACAATATGAGAGTTCAGGCACCAGTAGATGTGTTCGACGAGAATTAGAAAAGTGAATTTACTTAAACCTTTATCTTTTCCGTAAAATAAGCAAATAGGTAGGACAGCCAGGCAAAGAACCATGCTAATTATAATGTAATTACGTATTTTTATCACATTTATTATGAAAATGTAAACTGATATCAACGTGACTTGGTTCCTAAAACACTTAGATGATCTTTTTTGTGCCCTGTAGTTTAAAAAATAAACACAGTAGTTTCTTATAAAACTAATAATGCTATATTTCAGAAGAAATATGAGTGAATATAAATCTAATTCTGAAGATAATATTTGATGTAACTTGATTACAAAACTCCTGACATCTGTGAACTTCCAAAACAGACGGAATTACAGAAACATAAGGTGATTTTTTTTATATGGGGTCTGAATATTTTAATCTTTCTTGCACGTTCACATTTTAGCTTTCGAAATGTAATATATTTCTCTGGCAGCATATGTTGGATGTACTTTGGAAATAATGTTTTTGAAATTTAATTTTGTTTCTAAAAATCATGACAACACTTCCACTTTCAAAAAATATTACATCTGTTTAGGACAATCTTCAAGGAGACTGCATAAATTGTTGCTTGCATTTTCCCAGTCAGAATTTGACATTCACACACAGGGAGCAAATTAAAAGAGATGGCCCAATATTCCCAAGAGTATCTGGCACCAGAGGTGAATGGTTTTATCACAGATTTTTCACATTTGTAAAAAATATTTTCATCAAAATTTTAATGTAAATTTCATCATGAAGAAACTACGGTTCAGTTGCTAGAGAAAGACTAATACAGTTGTTGCAAAATGCAATAATAATTCGTGAGGAATAGCATAAAAAAAAAATATTAATACATACTTGAATTGTCTTGAGTGTCGTTTTCAAGTGCACCATATGCACAGATAGGCTAATCTGGACTGGACCAACAGTTTACAGTTAGATACGAACCACTATGTGCTTCCACCGGGTATCGAACACGGGACCCCTTTATTATAGGTCGACTACATTAACACCACGCCATTGGGGAGACCAGGTGGATATTGTTTCAATGTTTAATTCCACTTAATACACATACAAGCTAATCGGGCCTGAAGATACAGTTTAAGGTTCGAACCACCATGTGCCTCCACCGGGTAACGAATACAAGGCGACGACATCAAGTAGATCTTGATTGATTCCATTGATATGGTTCATTTTACTTCGCCACGGCTAATGGCGAAGATGAGGATGAGTGATAATATAATGAAATTGCTGAAAGAACACTCACAAAGAACAACCACGCCAAGGCGAGGATTCGAATCCAGAACCCTAGCGTCGTAGCGTGCCCTGACATCCTCGCCGCCAAGGAAACGGGCTAGGTAGATCTTAAGACGACAAGTAAACTTTTGAAACACCCTGTTCTCGCTTAAACAGCATCGCGTCTTCGAAAACACTAAAGATGATTTTTAAGCGTAAGATTTCAACGTAGTTACGCCCAAGTTTCCAAATCGTACATCAGGAAAAAAAGAAAGAAAGAACTTTGCCATTCGTAAACGCAGCTATGCTCAGTAATCTGTTTCCGGAAGGAGGGAGGCGGAAGCGTTAGCAGCGCAGAAGCCGACAACAAATTAACCCCATAATTTCAGAAGGATTTTCAGTCGCTTGTTCGCGCAGGAAGCGGAGGATGGCGATCTCTGTACCTCTCCATGTTAATGCCGCCTAAATCTTCCCCGCCACGATAATGGCGTTGATGATAAACGAGAGGAGACTTAATTTAATGCTGGCAGTCACAATTATTATCATCAGAGCATTTCGTTCCTGATAAACTGTGCGCGCGGAGTTTCTTCTTAGTTTCATTCCACATTAGAAGGAGATTATTTCCATAACATCTTTGGCTGCTATGCATTTGAAGCTTCGGAACGAGTCACAACTCTCGACGCAGCCAATCAACGAAGCGAGCCGCTGACGTCAACTCAACCCAGAACCTATAGGTAAGCACTCTCCTCAGGCTCTTAACGCGCACTAGGCTCGCTAGACAGACTCGCGTAGTCTGCTTGAGATGTTCCGAATGTAATTCGACTCTACCATGCATTTATAATGCTTCTGGTTGCTATGCTTTGTTACGGTTCTGTCGAAGAAATTATTCTCATTCAAACACCAAATCAATCAATCAATCATTTTCTTCTCGTGCCATATACGGCTGTCAATTACAATCGTTTGGAATTCCAATCGTCTATCTGGCGTATCAAATTCGCAGCCTCCAAAATTAAGCCTTGATCTCGATGATTAAACCGTGGTCTCGGATAACGAATCTCGGCCTAGAAATTTAAGTAGCAGCTTCAAAGATTAAATTTCCACCTCCGAATCCAAGTCTCGGTCTGGAAATTTAAGCCTCGATCTCGAATATTAAATTTAGGTGTCGATGGTTAAATCTAAACCTCTGAATCTAAGTCTCGGCCTCGAAAATTAAGTCTCGATCTTGAAAAATACCATTTCAGTCTCGGACATTAAATCTCGACCTCGAAAATTAAGTCTCGATCTCAAAGATTAAATATCAGCTTCGAAAATTAAGTCTCGTCCTCGAAAATTAAGTCATGGTCTCAAAGACTAAATTAAGAATAAATCAAATAAATTTTTAAATCGGCGAGGAAGAACCGGGATTTTTTCCATCTGTCCAAGCGGCTCCGGCGCCCACCCAGTGTCTATAAAGTGGGTACCTGGAGGAAACTGTTGGAGGTTAAGGCTTGGCTGGACCTTGGGCATGCAAATGGGCGATTTTTTTCAAATTTTCCTCTCCATTCGAAAAACTTCTTGCATATTTCAAAATATGAAACATTACATCAGCTTAGAATTCCTTCTAGTGCATTGACGTGAATTTTCATGTAGCTTTCTTTCACTGTTGTCTAGATATTATCAACAGTTTTGTGATTACATAAGTCTATTAAACTATTGATAATATCTACACAACAATGAAAGAAAACTAGATGAAAATTCACGTCAATGCACTAGAAGGAATTCTAAGCTGATGTAATGTTTCATATTTTGAAATATCCAAGAAGTTTTTCGAATGGAGAGGAAAATTTGAAAAAAATCGCCCATTTGCATGCCAAAGGTCCAGCCGAGCCTTAAGGCGGCCATGGACGTGGTGCTGATCACATCACCCCCACCTTCAGCCGTGATCAAGAAAGTGTGGGGCCCTAACTCCACACCCCCTATACGCGCCTTCATGGCATAGTGCAAAGCACAGGGGAGCACTTTACTTTACTTTACTCAAAGATTAAATATCAGCTTGGAAAATTAAGTCTTGATCCGAGGATTAAATCTATGCCTCGAGGATTTAAATTTTGAATATTTTACTTGCATAAAGATAGATGAGAATCAATAATTGCAGTTGTGTGCAACGTAAATATATTTTTTTAAACTGAATAACAAAAATTACATTATTTCTCTTGTAGTCTACGGTTATTACAAGCATAAAAACACAGTTTTTCGTTGTGACGTTTCAGGAGAACACACGCTCCCTTCATCAGACTTTTATTTTAGTTTGATTAAAGATACAGTTACAACAATGGTTAAAAATTTGCCTGATGATTTTTTGGGATTTATAATTTTTAAATAAAAAATAATGTGATGAAATTTTATCTGAAATAAAAATAAAACAGACTGCTTGTTTTCACTAAAGTTGCTATATTACAACAATGTAACATTGAAAACATCCATTGTAGCTATAACGGATTCTTTTTTGTTTAAAAAAATTAACCATTGTTATAACTGTATCTTTAATCAAACTAAAATAAATGTCTGATGAAGGGAGCGTGTGTTCTCCTGAAACGTCACAACGAAAAACTGTGTTTTTATGCTTGTAATAACCGTAGACTATAAGAGAAATAATTCTATAATGCAAGCAATCCGTACATAGAAGAAAAATTAAAAGTACGTTATTTACTGATAACTAGGGCTAGGAATTTCATAACTTAGCATATTTATTTTCGAAAGGGTGATGTGTTCCCTAAATATACATAAATTCATATTGTGAAGAAACTAATTGAATTAAGGTGCTTCTTAAGGGCATATTTTGGCATATTTGGCCATTTCTGTGTGATATAGCACATTTTGATGGATTTTCGGTCATATTCAGCACATTTGTCCCTTTTCAAGAAATATACAGTCATTTTCCAAGTGGATTCATTCTTACTCCCAGCTTCACTCGGGGTATTTTTTTTTTACTGCCTCAAAATCTTTTTCATTTTCATTTGAAATTTAGAGAAAGTATTCATTGTGTATTGCAGCTCAGAGCCCATAAAGTGAACTAAAAATAGTGAAAATATCTCAGCATTTAGATATTGATGTTTCAAACAGCCCAGTTATAAGGGCATATTTTTCAAATTGTAGTGCATTTTTTGTACAATTTTAGGTCATACGAGCATATTTTATTTTGCATATTTTGGTTATTTTTAGGTCATAAAAATCCTAGCCATACTGATAACTGTGTACTATCCGTTTGTAGTTTAAAAACAGTCACGGTCATATTCTTACGGTAGCAGAAATTAACGGTCTTAAACCGTTATTTCTCCAGACAACTTTTATTACAGTGTACACTTTCATAATTTCAGCATCTGATAACGAACTATTAAGGAACTCTATCGCAACCTATAGTTCAGGAAGAGCGAAAATAGTTAAGTGACAACAAATCATTGACCTCTTCATTCCATTGTAAAGCCAGAAGCACTTTTAAAACCGATAATTAAGCAGCGCTCTACATTAGAAAGGCGATCCAACAATACGCTGTGTGGCTTTTCATTGTTACAAACAGCACAAACTCTGAGGGAGAAAAAACATTCAACGTCATGCTCAACATTTGTTTCTAGATTGGCAGAGATAATTAAGTCTCTCTCGTGAGAACGTTTCCATAATAAGTTCCTGACATCTCTGATGCGATCTGTGAGAAGTGGTTTCCCAACCTATCACTGCAGACATTATCGTTGTTATTACTTGTGTTGTCGCTTTGTTATTAGTGCTAATGACTGTCATTCTGCGCAGAGGGATTTGTAAACGAGGAGGCTTGAGCCCGAGTTTGTTGTTCCGAATCGCATCAAGATTCCTCACGATAATCGTGCCAACAATTTGTTTTAATTTACTCAACAATGTCACTTTCCGAGGAGTTTGATGCATTGTGGGTGATACCATGCAACTAAGAATAGTGTGTTTGTGCATTTGTGCATGGAGAAATGTATTCATTGATTTGGTACGTCTTTCTTTGCTTTTCTACCACTTTTGGCTAATGACGATGATGGGAATGAATGATGATATGATGAAGGAACACTCAAGAACATGGGCGTCCCAGGATTTTTTCCAGGGGGGCAATGGAAGTATATTTTTTCCCATAATAATGATGTCCCCTAAAAAAAAACAGCTTCGGTCTGAAATTATCATGTTCCTTCAAAACCCTTATAATAATTAACATAAATCACTGTGACAAAGAAAATTATGTGTGAAAGATACACTTTTTAGGTGGACCTTCATTTTCCGAGGAGCGTGGTCCCCTCCCCTTGCCCGCCCCTTCCGGACGTCCATGCTCACGAAGAACAACTCTATGCCAACCTGGGATTTGAACCCGGGACAAATGCATGCAATATATTTCTGCTTTTGTCTCTTCTGTAACTTACACTCTGGCATGCCTAAACCTGAAGGCAAGATCAATCCTTCATCTTCCTTTTGATCTTCCTCCAGGTCTGGTACCATCAGGTTTACCAACAAGGATTGCATAAACTTTTCTTTCCTCACCATTGCCTCCTTCATTATAACTTTTGTTGAGTTGAGTTGGTGTTTTAAGTCCACTTTATGCACAGTAAGGCTAATCGGGACTGGACCTACAGTTTAAAGTGGGATCCGAACCACTTGTGCCTCCACCGGGTATCGAACCCGGGACCCCTCGATTACAAGGTAATGACGCTACCACTGCGCCATGAGGGAGGCCCTATTATAACTTTTGTGTCATACCCAGTGGCGATGTTAAATGAGTGCAGGGGGCAGGTGGGGTACATCCCCAGAAAGCGGTTGCCCCGCTGTGGCCTCCACTTTCTTGCAAAAATAATTTTCTTGATATAAACATACGTGGCCGTGGTGGCTCAGTCGGTAACGCGTCTGACTACCATGCTAAAGGTCCCGGGTTCGATCCCCGGCCGGTTCAAATCCGGGAACTTTTCTAACGATGGAAGCGGCCCCGGCGCCCACCCAGCGTCGAATAACATGGGTACCTGGGGGAACCCTGGGGGGTAAAGGCGGTCAGGGGCGTGATGCTGATCACATCACCCCCACTCACGACCGGATCAAGAAAGTGTGGGGCGTTACCCCCACACTTCCTATACGCCTTCATGGCGTGGTGCTTTGCACGGGGGAGCACTTTACCTTTTTTTATATATATAAACATACACTATCTTCATTATTACATTACATATACATTCTGTATCATCTTCTGATACATTTTGTTTTTGGCACAGTGTTTTTAAATTCAGAAAGGCTAATCGAAAATGGACGAACAGTTTAAAGTGAGAAACCAAAACAGGGGTTTATCCAGAATTTTCGATTTTGGGGGGTGTAAGTCCAAATTTAGTGGGTTGTAAGGGTAAAGTTCGATCCAAAATGACCAATATTTGGGTCTTTCTGAAAAATTGTAGGAGGGTGTTGAGGATTTTTTTTGAGAGGGGTGTTAGTCCCGTGTGATGCACTAAAATGCATCAATTTGGAAGATTAGACAAGATGATTTCGAAGATAACAAACTTTCACTTTTAATGCATCAATTGACACAGCTAAATGTGTAATTTTGTTATCTTCGAAATGATCTTGTCTGATCTTCCAAATTCATGCATTTTAGTGCATCACACGGAACTTCATCTCATAAAAATACCATTTAATACATTCCTATGCGTATTTTGACACACTAAAAGGTGCATCATTTGCAGTTTATGCACGTTAACGTGTTATTGAAATCAAAATATATGTGTCAATTCACACGTTTTGGGTTCTATGTGCACCCTCTTTCATCAGACCTACCACCTATTTTCCTATCCATTCTTATACCCTTTCCTGTCTTATTTCTAATAACTGACAAGAAATAGAAGTCGAAGAGACTAAACGCGCACACAAAGTGCAATATTGTTACAACGAAACTGTCCGGTACATTATCGCTCAAATAGCATTCTTATCTAGTGCATTCGATAGACAATATCAAAATATGCACACCATAGAGTTTCTACGTCCATAACAACAGGTCCTTAAATGTTTAGTGGATGCGCACAATGAAGACATAAGGAACACCTATGCATTCACAATTCCAAAGGATGACTCGTGTAGGACATTAATTACAATGATGTAACATTGTGAGAGTTAGATTATGGCAAAATTTTATTTACTTGAGTTAACAGTTGAAGTCCTGAAAACATGGAAGTTAACAATCAGAGCACGCTTCAGTTCTCGTAATAAAAGCTCTTCATTTGGTTCACTTTCAAAACGACATTTCAAAGAGGATTTCTGGAATAATAGTATACTCAAAGGAAGATAGTACACATCATACAATGTATCATTTACATTCCTGGGACGCTATTGCAATGTTTACCTATGCATAATTTTGTATTGGACATTTAAAATGCTAGGAATAAAATTAATAGTCTTTAATTCTAGTAGGTAATTGCACATTGGACAACTTGTAGACTTTCGAATATTGTTATTTGGACGTTATCGACACCATCGTGATACTTTATATAAAAATTTACAAGCAAAAATCTCATTTCCTATTTCTGAATCTCAAACTACGATTATGTGGAACTTGTATATATTTGCCCGGAAACATAACTTCACAATGTAATGTTCATAACCCCGAATAAACGATACCAAAATAAACCACAAAACCTCACTATACTTTAGGATCAGAAAGGTCTATAATACTGGAAAAGTGACAATGGAGAACATCATTTCTTGAGGAAAGTTAATAGCATGCAGATTACTATTCCTGGAACAAGATCAAAGACTTCGGCAACTTTGGCTAGAAATAGCTTAAAGGCGGTGTAAGCCAATAAAAGTAGAAGAAGAAGTTAATATGAACGTGTATTTTGATCCAAAAAAGCGGTAATCCCAAATAAGAGAAAATAAAAATAAATTGATCCAAAATGCTGGCAGTTTTTATCAGAGGATAGCTAATTTCAATAGAATCAGGACCTGGTTTACAAACGTTCAAGGTGCATGAAATGTGATAGTATTGCTAAATCGTATTAGGTCAGGTCATACAGCTACTGAAAGTCATTTATAAAAGATCTTGATTGTACAAAACCCAAACTGTACATGTGGCAACAAGGAAGATATACATCATATTATATTTGAATGTAATAGGTACTTACAAGAAAGAGAGATATTCTACAAAATACTTATAAACTGTGCAATTCCTCTTCCTCAGTGTTTGGAATCTTTGATTTGTGAACCTAATCTTACAGTTGGATATATATTGTTATAATTTTTTAGAAAATGTGACATAACAATTTAGTAAGAACAATTTTTATTAATAGTGTTATTTTAATAATAATGTACACAAAGTAAAAAAGAAATATGTAAGTTTATGTACAGTACATAGATATTGGAAAAAACTGCAAAAGCGGTAATCCCAAATAAAAGTAAATAAATTATAATATTATAACATAAATTATTTTAAAAAATATAAAAAATGTGGAGCTTTGACAGCTGTAATTTGAAGAAAGATCTTCAATACTAATTATAATTTCCTTCACTGTTTATTTTAACTGTGAAGTATAACAAACGAATATTAGTGTAAGTACAGTGTTGTGCTAAATGAGAGAAACTATACACTGTAGTGTGGATACTTTTAGCGTTGAATCTTACGTTATATAGATGTTCCCACGTCTGAGGTAGTCTCATAGTGTGCCGTGTACGTATCACTGTTCACAACTAAGGGATAACAAGTTCAAAATTATCAATCTTCTAGCCGATAACTGGAAACACACACAAGTTTTAAATCTACAGAAATAATTTTTCATGTGCCCCAGTTTGCTATGAAGAATCGATAAACGTAGCCTGGATGAAAAAAATATAAGCTTCATTATACCTTAATCAACGAACTGTAAGTTTCAATAAACAACGTTGTTTCAAAGTTCGTCATCCTTCTCTGATGTCCAGGAATCAAGCTAAATAACTGTGTTCCAACAACAACAAAATTAAATTCTTCTTGGTCATGTTAGCTGATTTGGTGCAAATGCCTTAATGTTTAGTAAATCAACACCCCCTACTCTTGTGACCCATAGCAGTTAAAATTTTACAAGATCTCTTTCTTTAGGATCTTTAACTGCATAGATGTCTTATTGTCTGCGATAACTAGCTGAATTTTTCCTGGCTTGTTTTGTGCATAAATATTTTTTTGGAAATCATATTGGCCTATATGAACTTACTATAGTGACCGATGGCTGAGAAGGTGGTTAGGATAAGCGCTTTTTACAAAATGTTGAGAAAAAATAAAGTTTTTATATGAAAGCAGTAACTCTGGAAAAACCAAAGTGATAAATGCAAACTCTCCTCAAAAAAAAAACCCGGTTACCATTTTTTTGAACAACTTTCAATACGAAGGTTAAAAATTGAAATTATAAAATAGTTTATACTGTATCTCCCCCACCCCCCACCCTCAGAACGCAGGTATGCAATATCCACCATTACAATTAAAGCACCCTCCGGAAAAAAGAAAAAATCTGCGTACATGTAGAAATCTTGTAGACTTGATTTACCCCAATACCTTATTAAATTGTCAAATTTCTTTGTTGCAGGGAAACAATGGAGTCGATGTTGGCAGAGCAACAGTATCTGCGTTCTCCAATCCGACCGTTCTCCGAACTGGATTCCCAGAACAACAATCTCTCGCTGGAGGAGAAGGCCTTGTTGGCAGCAAGGTCCCAACTGTTCCTCAGGGCCACAGCACCGTTCGGCTCAGGGTCTCCGCTAGCGGGCCCTGCCTGCGGTTCCCTGGGCCCCGTCTGCGCCCTTCCTCAACTCTACAGCCGAGCGGGCCCAGCGCCGTTGCACATCCCCTTGCAGCTTTGGAGCCAATGGGCTTGCCTCAGCCCGTCGCTCTTGGCCCAGTCCCACGCCCATCTCGCCGTCGCCGCCGCCGCAGCAGCAGCCACTGCGGGTTCGAATCCTCAAGCGGAAGGCCTCCGACTTCCGCGACCCATGTACCCTGCCCTTAGCTTGGCGCAGCATCGGTTCTCGCCCTATTGCCCTTCTGGTAAAAGGTCTACGTCGCCCGTGTCTTCGCCCGATAGTCTTCGAGACGGACTCAATTCCGAAATATCCTCTCACAGCTCGACGTAGAGAATCTGGACTCGAAACCGAAGCATTTGAGCCACATTGTTGCCACTTTCGGTTACTGGACAAACGTGCAGCTATATTGCTCGCATTTCCAACTGGCGGCTGGGAAACAACGAATCAGCGATCAGTTGAGTTCTCTTCGACAGACATAGGGCATTTTCGTGTCACGTGCTGGCGAGACGAAACAAATGAGCGTCGGATACACACCATGTTGCCAAACGTACTGTGAAACTGGAGAGAGAGAGTTGATCAGCGCAGTTACTGGATAAAAGTTGTACAATAGTACACAAAGCACGAAAAAGCTGACAAAAATAGACGTGCGCTTGGCAACGTTGTAACGGAAGGACGATGTTACTCCTACATCTCAACTGAGATTGTTGACACTCATCGAGGCACCTCCTCCCCCCAAAAGACGATTGGTGGACAGCCGGCAGTTGGGGCTGCGATCAGTGAAAGAAAAGGTATGAATGTGCTGGCAAGGACTGTTGCCACAACAATTGTAAGAAACGTGGCAAATAAGTGCCCTCTCAGTAATGGTTGTACAAAGACATTACCTCAACCAAGTTGAAACACGATGCAACGTACAACTGTTGAAATTGTTCCTCTTTCGACTGCCCAAAGGCAATTATTTCTGATGTTGGTATGAAAATGTTTACTTTGAAGTAAAGGTAATGTGGTCTTCTTTCTTTACACCTTCGCTAAAAGCCCTGTTTATTTATAAATATAGATATACTGTTAAAGTCTTCGACTTCGTCATGCTAGTAATGGAAAAACCTCAAAAGCATTTGACACCACTCTCAGTTCATATTGATAACTTATAGAATTTCAAGCCAAAATTAATATGCACCAAGTTAAAAGGAGAAACTTATATGTTTTAAAATTTATTGATTTCTTATCGTAGTACATTGATATTCCTCTATACATGTGAACAAAAAGCTGTTCTTTGGTCATTATTAAAAATTAGAGAATTTTTCAAACGTGTATTAAACCAAATACAACATTAGCATTAATTAAGGAAAAACAATTAACTGCTCGATTTGATTCAAGAAAAAATAACGATACTGTATTTGCAATGTAGAATGCCAAGAAAACCGAAGGATTAAATTTGATTCGAAATATTTCATTAGTTTGAACTTATTCGAAAATAACACTGGTGTGATGTAGTTTTTATGTATACGGTATAAACAAAAAATAAACCATTAGATACCAGATATAATGATTTGAAATTGCTAATTATGTGAAACACAATTATCCATTATATTTAATAGAGAGGTTTCTTTGTATCGAAATTTGGAGCTTGAAGTGTTGAATTTCCAGTTTGAGTTTAATTCCTACTATGAGTAATATGTTTGTTTCGGTTTCGTTATGAAAATGTTTTATTTCATTATGTCAATGTGTGAAAGAATATACAATTGATGTACATGGCAAAATTATAACGTTTTAGGAATTCATTTTGATTCTCATTGTTATGAAGAAATCATTGCTGCAAAATGCATTTTAATTTTTATGCATGGTGAAGATGATCGTACAAGATAATAAAGTTATGAGCAAATATATATTTCAAAATTGTACCATAAAAATTCAAAATATATGGTTATAAACAACTTTGTACATAAAATAAATATTGTGTTGAAATTCCAAAGAATGCATATAGATCTCAAAAATGAATCATGTATTTTGTGTCATTCAACTTTACAGTATGTAAACTCATGTATTCAAAACATGGTAAATTTTCGATTTATGAAGGTTTAGTACAAAACACATGAAAGTGATGAAGTACGAAGGTTAGTGAGGCTGAAAAACCCCAACTTACATCCAGGATTGGTAACACACCATGTTTCTGAAATTTAGTGACGACATATTGAAGTTTCAAGGTAAATATATATTTTGAAAACCTCTTCTTTGTTATGAAGACTACAAATTGGATGGTAGAAAAATATATCTCTGTAATTCGATATAAATGTAATGTAGTGTGTTGGTTCGACTGTAAGGCCAAAAATAACACACAAACATAAGTATTCATTTGCAATTACATGTGACGCTACATTTATTTACAACTTGAGTAATATATATAGCTATTTTATCCTGATAGTTGTAATTGGCATTAGCATAAATTAAATTTAGTGAAGAATGGTTTCAGAAATAACGTGCAGAACATGAATCATGGTACAATTTCTCTTCTATTAAACATTTTTTTAAAATATATTTCTCAGCCATACAAGTGTTACAAATATTTATTGAAGGTAAAGTTTAGTTTAAATCAGTGTTATTTACATTATTGCGAACAATTCTATAAATTTGTAAACGAAACTAAATAACCTCAATCAGATTTCTACCATTTGTGGATTCCATTGTAAGAAATGTTGGAAACTTATTTTAAAAGATCAACCACTCAAAATCCACAAGTTTGTGAAGCATCAAATTTGAAATGTGAAATCACCAGTGGTGTGTCATTTTCCTGTGAACTCACGATATAAACACGGACAATACAATTGTTTCTTCCTAACAGAAAATACAATGTGCTGTATTTATTACTACGTGTGTTGCTGTAAATAAATTATATTGTTCTTCTCTGCTCTGGCATATATTGGTGTTGTGAAAAAAATGCAAGAAATAACAAGATGTAGTTACTCTAAATGGACTGAAATGAACTGTAGATATACAAGGAAATACAATTGCTCTCGAAACTTTCAACAATCTTCTATACATACCTAAGACCGCTGGTTAACAGTGTTAAATTTAATTTCATTGACGTTGCTTGCTATTTAAAAGTGCTATGCTGTTATTATTTCCTTTCTTACATGCAGGTACTTAATGTTTATATTATAATGTGTAAAGTATGTTGTAAATCTTTATTTATGTATGTTAGTGGTACGCAAAAAATAATGATATTGATAACAAATAAACGTTCGTTAAAGAAAATGGAAGATTTATGTTTTGATTTTGCATTAATATAATTACCCAAAGTAAGTTCCATAAATCGTAGTGTATAGTCACAAGAACATTTATGTCTATTTCAGATGGAATAAGACAGTTAAAAATGTATATGAGTATACGCAGACATATATACATACGCATATGAGTATAGAGATGACAAATTCACAGGCACATAAAAATTATGTAAGTATTCGAGTGTTGATGGGTCAGAAATAAAAATCTTAATCATGAACATATCATACATGGAATATAATGCAACTTCATTTGGTTATAAAACTGGAGATGAAATAGACAATAGGAAAATAAGGGCTATCGAGAGACATAAATAGATGTAAAATTGTCCAGAAACATTAAATGGAAGGTTTCTGAAAGTTTTCCATTTTATATGGCCACTAAATCTTCAAGATATATACATAACATTCATATATAAGTAAATCTATTTCATATGTGGATCTGCGAGTGTCAGTCATAATTGTATTCATGGTTTTATGAATCTATCTGATGGTTCAAGCATAGGAATAATAACAGATCCAAGTATGGACATATCTCTAGTGTTAAAATCTTTTGTTCTCTTGAAATTTTAAAGTAGCCATTTTGCCATATTCCACTGATAGTAGACAGAATGAAAGGAACCTAATTTTTTGAAAAATATGTTTACATCTTTCTACGTTCGCGACTACAAGCTTAGAATTTCGGATAAAGGAAACAGGATGAGGACAAATGTTAGAAATAATTTATTCTCCTTTATTCAATTGAAACGTAAACACGTTCTGAAATGAAACTTCCTTTTTGCTGAAAAGAAATATTCATAGCTCTTCTTTTTCATTCGTAGTGTGAATGCCTGGAACGATTCGATTAAACCTCCATTCGTTCAGAGCATCTTCAATCAAACTCGAACTATAAAGGGAAAGCATGTGTGTGTGTGTTGGATCGATGGAAACGTACGAAGAAAAAGGCACCAGTGTGAAAAAGAAAAGGAAGAATGATATTGGAAGGAAAGAATAGAAGCGAAAGAAATGGACGACACCATTTTGGGGCGGCGGAGACATTCAGAATATGCTTTCAATGTGACACAACGAAGCTGACAAATGCCTGAGAATAAGGGTACTTGCTAAGCGGGATGTTTGGAACGACAGGCAAACATCATTAATACGTAATTTGGGCTCACCAGTTAGGTTTGGATGGTAGGGTGGGGAAAAAGTGTAAACGTCATCGGGAATATTTGGATGAGAAGTGTGGAGGGGGAAAAAGTGTGTGAAGACGAATGTAGCAAAATGTTTTAATGTCTCAAGTTTTCTGAAATAGAAACAGGTGAACAATAGCGCTGGATCGGTTATTTTAAGTACAATCGAAATATTAAAATAAAGATACAGTAAAACCTCGTTAATCCGGATTCCGATAAGCCGGACTTCGCTTAATCCGAACAAGCAAGAGACAAAAAAAAGCAAAATGCAAGGTTTTAAATGTGGCTAGAAGTCAACAAGAGAACTTCCCAAAGAAAAGGAAGTTAACCACTGATGAAATTCTGTTTCCCGCAGACTTTGTACTGTGCTGTATAGCGTATTTAGGCGTATGCTGTTTAAATACACCATAATAAACGTGTTTTGTTGCTATAAATGGAGTTTTAATGCACTTTCTACTGTTCTTTTAGGTTTATTTCAGTTAATCCTAGCTTTCGTTAAACCGGTCAACTTATCCCCCCATTAGTCCGGATTAACGAGGTTATACTGTATCAGTGACGTGCCCAAGATTTTCGAAAGAGGTTGGGGTTGCATACGGGACATTGTCACGGGCATCAAAGTAACTATTCTACTGATACTTCAGCAACATTTTCTTACACTTTCTGTGCGATGATTTATGAAACTAAATCCTGTTGTTTAAACATACTCCTAACATACTTTCCCACTTATATAGCTATAAGTGAACAATTTTACGTCACGGGTGGGACAGACGAAACACTGTGTCTCTACTTAATAAGAAATTTATTTTAATTTCTGTCAATTGTCAAATAATGAATGTGCCTCCCCGGTGGCTCAGTGGTAGCGTCGTCGCCTTGTAATCAAAGTATTCCGGGTTCGATACCTGGAGGGGGCACATAGTGGTTCGGATCCCACTGTGGGTCCAGTCCTGATTAGCCTCTCTGTGCATAAAGTGGACTTAAAACAAAAACTCAATGAATTAGTCAAATGATGTAAAATAAATTATTTAAGACAAAGAGAGAAGGTACTTCACCTTTTAATATTCTAGTAGAATTGAGGGGGAAGTGTAACAGTTAAAGGAGAAATTAATTATTTTGTAGTTGCACGGATAGGACACAATACAAAAAAAAAAGTCACAACAAACAAATAATGTGTAAAATGCATTCTACCTTTCAACTTAATTATGAATAATATTTGAATTTTTATCCAAATGACAAGTCTATATTGTTGACTCATAAGATAGAATCAAGTTGTAACATTTCATTTAATTTCAAAAATTGAGATTCGGGGCCGCTTTGAATGGAATTCCCCATATACTTTCTTGTAGGCCTGATTGTATAAAACAGTTGATCCTCGATTAGCCAGTAAAATTGATCTGCAGTCACGCTGAACTCCGATTTTGTGTTGTATAAAAGTTGAACTGAGATTCAGTCCCTGCGATCTGCGTGATTTTTCTCCGATCAGCAGACATTGACCGTAGTTCAGCTGTTGTAACATGGTTGTACTAACGAATATTTGCTTGTCAAATGTGTTGCAAGTGAACGTATGCGGCGAGACGGGAGAATCAATTCATTAAATCCCGTTTCCATAATAATAAAAGAAGAAGCATGCACAACAAGGTGAAAAATGATAAATCTTTCTTCCATTTTTCTTTCTGTTTGAAATACTTGTATTTTTTTTCTTGAAATTTGCCTTAATGACTGCAAGAGCATATTGTAACATTGTTTAATTGCACGATCAGAGAAAAGTAACTTGAGAACAATCGAGTGTTGATACAAACCGAAAATAGACCCTCTTACATTTTCTTGTTGCTATGATATCATTGTAAAACTTGCGTTGGGATGAAGAGGGAGTACAAAAATATTACCATTTCGCTTTACTGCATCCAACCAAGTGTTATTGCAATTCAATGTTGTCCGCAGAATGGAACAGATCATGTAACTTTGTTTGTAGTGTAGGTATATATCTACTGCTTTATGAACCGAGCACGTTGCATTTTAGTTGGTAAAGCTTTCTCTCCAGATATATAAATTACACATATTTTATATTATTTGTTTTGTGCATAATTTACATCCGAGAGGACAAGCGTCACTGTTGTTTCAATATTTATTTCCATCCGGGAAAACGCCAAGAACATTTTACATTTCACAACGTAGTCTATTCAAGTGCAAGGAAAATTCCGTATATTACTTACAGGAACTAATGGTCCACCTGTAACATGTCGTGTAATCACAAAATAAATATAATGAACATCTCCTTACATGAACAAAAGCTCCAAATCCGAGTATAAGAAAGTTGTTGTATCTCTCTTTAGCATTAAAAAGAAATACATATTTATTTTTAAAAAATTCTATTTATGCAAGCATATTTTCTCCCCTTTGCAACCGAGAACCGATAGTTGCTTTCGTAGTCAAGGGCAAATCATCCATGTGAAACGTGCACAAGCAATAAATGGCCGTTTAGTATCTAATTTACGTGATTTTACTAAATTTGCAACATGTTCGAATATATACTACGTCCAGCACCTCAGATTTATTCTTTATTCAAATATTAAATACATGCATTCCACAGGCTCCCATCAAACCCTCCCACTTGGCCACTCCACTGAAAGGTACATACCCCTCTAGGTAGTTTCTATTTATCAAAATAAGAAAACACAGGGTGATCCATTTGAGATGTCAGAAAAATGAACAGTTATGCACAAGATGTTAATTATAACAACATAAGGGAGAAGAGAATGCTAGTGAGAAAATGGAAGGGGGCCAAGAAAGTAGAGAAGAAAGGTGAAGAAGACACAATGAACTGGAATGGGGGACTGAAGATAAACAAAGAATGAAAGGTGTTAGAAAGAGTGGAAAGGACAAGAGAGAAAGAGGAGAGAAGAAGGAAGAAGAATGAAGGAAAAAGAGTGTGAGATAAAGAGTCAAATCACATTCCAGATGAAAGAAAATGTTTAGCTTAATCGCCTTTCAGATGAAAGTACAGTTGACGAGGTAAATCCACCTGCTACAATGTACCAGAACAACTTTCTAATAGTCTGGAGGGGAGTAATGTTTGTGTATATATCGTCCTGTTACATTTGTACTTGGTGCAGTCTGAAGAAGACCTTGCTAGAAGGTTGAAACGTTACGTTTAGTTTATGTTTTATAATAAAATAAAGTTCTGCCTTGGTCAGCATATTGAGTTTTTGATAAGATGTTAATGTACGTATCTCTGAGCAGTTTGCTGTAATGTAAGCAGAAAGGATGTAAGTTTCGAATGAGTGCAGGTTTACAGACTTCAGCCACGTGACGTCGCTTGTGTGCATGTAACACTAAAAAAATTCGCATACCATACGATACACTGTGTGTGCTGTTGTAGCGAGGACACCATATTTGTGTAGCACCACACGGCTGAAGTATGTAAACCTCTTCTCATTCCAAACTGACATCCATTCTGCTTACATTACAACCAACTGCTCAGAGATATGTACTTACATTAACCTCCTGTATATAACGGTTTACTTTTCTCACATCTCAAACAGATCACCCTATATATTAAAATGAAATTCATAAATTAAATATCCAAGAATTAAACAAAGAAAGGAATTTATGTCAAGAGATCAACAACTAGAATAAGAGGAATGAACCTACTGTTTGAATTTGGATCTGGACCACTGTGCAATATGCCTCACTCAAATGGTGATGGAAACCGAGACCCTTGAGAGAATAGGTTGTTGTTCTCTTTGTTTATTCACTTCACTTCTCATATCTGTTCGTTAAGTTTATCGTGGCAGTGGGAGGAATAACATCTATTCTAGCCCTGGATCCTTTGTTTTTGCAAAACAATACTCTAATCTCTAGAACATGCACACAGAAAACTAAATGCATCATATCGATTGATGCACCAAAATGCATCGATTGATGCACTAAAGTGTGTTTTATGGTTTCTTCAAAGAATCCGATTCACATTTGATGCATTTGGGTGCATTTTTGTATGTCATGAAAGAAACACCAAAGTGCATCATTTGATTCAAGTGAGGACTTCCTTCAGTCGAGATGCACTTCAATGCATCAGTTGATGTTCCTTTGATGCACCTTCCTGCATCCTGGTCTGAGCTACAGAGTTTATGTAGCTCAGACGAAACGTTTAAGTGCATCATCAAAGAAGAAGCATTCTGGTCCATCAAAACGGATGAAGATGCATTGAAGTGCATCTCGACTGAAATAAATCCTTACTTGAATCAAACGATGCACTTTGGTGTTTCTTTCACGACATACAAAAATGCACCCAAATGCATCAAATGTGAATCGGCTTCTTTGAAGAAGCCATAAAACACACTTTAGTGCATCAATCGATGCATTCCGGTGCATCAATCTGTATGATGCATTTAGTTCTCTGAGTGTGGAAGTCAGCGTGATTCCGGTTTACAGTGCGATTTATAGTTTACATAAAAACAGTGCATGTTTAGATTAGCAATGATCCTCGGAGAGGTGAGGTAACCGATTGAAATTCTCCCCTCCCAACTGTAACTTCTGGATCCGCCACTGTTTCACCGTCACCCTCACGGCATGCCCTCGCCCTCACACACCCTTACCCTCACAATTCTTACAAAGGTGAGGGTAAGTTCTGCCCTCACGAGGGTCGCCTTCCGGAGGGTAAACACCTCTGGAACATACTAAAGGAACAAGCCACGTTCCACTTCATTATCGAATTGATACAAATAAAGCCTCTTCTCTGTACATCCCCACGTTGTCCAATTAAGTGAAGTAAAAGTAAAGTGCTCCCTTGTGCTTTGTACCACGCCATGAAGGCGTACAGGGAGTGTGGAGTTAGGGCCCCCCACACTTTCTTCATCAAGGTTGAAGGCGGGGGTGATGTGATCAGCACCACGCCTTTACACCCAGACTTTCCTGCAGGTACCCACTCTATACGACGCTGGGTGGGTGCCGGAGCCGCTTGAACAGGTGGAAACTAATCCCAGTTTCCCCACGACGGAGATCGAACCCGGGTCTCTCGCATGGTAGTCAGACGCCCTAACTACTGAGCTCCGCGGCTGCATATCAGTATTTCCGTTCGAAACATCACAACTTGCTCATTGTATTAAGATTTCGTAATGACTTTGGATCAGTTCCGTTAAGATATATTAGAGTTAGCGTTTTAAGTCCACTTTATGCACTCTAAGGCTAATCGAAACTGGACCTACAGTTTAAAGTGGGATCCGAACCACTATGTTGCTTTACCGGGTATCGAACCCGGGACCCCTTGATTACAAGGCGGCGATGCTACGGCTGCGCCATCGCGGAGGCCGTAAGATATATTAGAGAACGAAATTCAGCTTGAAAATGGCTTTCTTATGCTTTATGACAGCACTTCCAGGATTGTGCCCGGAAGAAGAAATCCACGCCTGAAGACATTTTCCTCGGATTCTCCTTTCTCCTCGCCATTGTTCAGTTTATCCAATCGCCGCCTCCCTCGCAAGCGGATCATTAATCAAGGCAGCCGAACTTCTCCAACCGATTCCAGTGGGCGTCCTCTTCGCTTGCAGCATCCATCCACCACTTCGGTTTCACTTCAACAATATGATGTGTCTGTCAATTTATTCTGCTTCTGTGATCCGGCTATCTTTCCAGCCCATCAGAATCCAATTTCGCTTCGGCTGCCGGTGTTCGAGGCTGTAGTGATCGAAACTGAAAAATCTGTTGCTATCAGGGTTGCCAGAAGGTATACTTTTATCCCCAAATTTTTCTTCTGTGGACGAAACTAAATTTGGGTCCCATTTCATCTGGTATGCAGAGGCTCTAAGAAAGCTAAATTTAAGAGTTGAAAACACAGAATCGTGGCGCTGAAATGTGACCATTTCGGGAATCAAACCATGATTTTAAAGAGCAAATATGGGTGGCAGGTTTATTTTTTGTTGTTGCATTCTTCAACCCTTAGATTGATCTCTGTGAAGATGATGATGACGAAACTCCACTCATGAAGTAAAGCATGTAGTGAATCAGGTGTTGATTTGCTAGAGAAATGGAATGTATTCGAAAGGGGGTCGGACCTCCGCGTAGTGGCGGCATCGGCGCCTTATAAACAAAGGAGGTCCAGGGTTCGATACCAGGTGAAGGCACACAGTGGTTCAGATTCCAGTTTAAAATGTAGGCCCAGTCCTGATTAGCCCTACTGTGCATGAACTGGACTTAAAACATCAACTAAATCAATCGAAAGGGGATCAAAATCCGTAAGTCCTGCCTTGTTTACGTATCCTGAGAAGAAATCAACGTTTTGAAGAGGACAGGAAATAAGCAATGAAAAAACTAAGAGCAGAGGCGTCTCCTGAACGCATGCGTCAATTGTGGGGAAAAGGACAGATTGCTCTGCGACGACATTAATGAGCATTTCTACATTCTAATTTCTTCATATAGGAGAAGTATTTATTTTACACGAGAGCACTCAACTAAGATTATATTACATTTCTTGGATCTGAAGTGACGCATGCGTCAATTATGGGAAAAGAATTATTACTTTCTTTCACTTCAGATCCAAGAAATGTAATATAAACTTAGTTCAGCGCTCTCGTGTAAAATACATAATTCTCCTATCTGAAGAAATTAGAATGTAGAAATGCTCATTAATGTCGTCGCAGAACAAGCTGTCCTTTTTCCCACAATTAACGCATGCGTTCAGGAGACGTCTCTGACTAATAAAATAATGAGACATATACGCAGGCTGACATACAGGAAGAGATAATGGAAGAGAAATGAAAGGGGGAGAGAAGGGGAATAGAAAATATAGAGAGGGGAAAGGAGAAATAAAGAAGTAAGACAAACAGGGAGAGGGGGAAGATAAATAAATAAGTGAAACAGAGAGAGAGGAAAAAAGAATAATAAAGAGAATAGAGGGAGAAATAAAAAAGTGAAACACAGAGAGAAAAAGAATAATAAAGAAGCGAGTAATAGAGGGAGAGATAAAAAGAGAAATAAAGAAGTGAAATAGAAGGAGAAAGAGAAAAAGGAATACAATGAAAGAGCAAATAAGGAAAGAGAGAAAGTTGTGGAGATCCATGAGAAAAGGAAATAAACAGCGGACAGAAGAAGAAGACACAAATGCAGAAAGAATGCAGAAGAAACAAAGTCAGTAAACCTATTACCCCTCTACGAGCCAACATGAAAAAACATTGGGATCGTGTCTTGAGAGTTATTGGAAATCAAAATTGGATTCTACAATAACGAAACTTCATTGTACCAAAACTCTTGGCAATAAAATTTTAAATGAGTCTACTGGCCTCGTTGAACTTACAACTTGCATTTTGGGGGTCCTCCCCGATGGCGCAGAGCTAACGAATTGCCTTGTAATCAAGGAGTGCCATTGCATGGTGGTTCGGATCCCATTTTTAACTGTAGGTCCAGTCCCGATTAGCCTATCTGAGCATTAGGTGAACTTCAAAGCAACAATTCAAACAAGCAAATTATTTTGGCATCTTTTCTTTGCTTCTAATTGTTGTTATTGTTCAATTTGAATACAGAAACTATGATTGATTGTGTTTTAAGTTCACTTTATGCACAGTAAGGCTAATCGGGACTGGACCTACAGTTTAAAGAGGGATCCGAACCAGTATGCGCCTCCACCGGGTTTCTAACCCGGGACCCCTTGATTACGTGGCGACGACGTTACCACTGCGCCATCGGGGAGGATATCAGGAACTAAGAGTAGTTGCCGAGATGAACTTGTGGATATATTGCCTTATATGTTATTTTTCCTCCAGGATAGGAAATTGGAGAGATTGATTGGTTGGTTAAGTTTACTTCGGTTTTCTGCCTCTTTCGGCCAATCGCGACGATGAGCATGAATGATGATGAGACGAAAGTAACGAATGGGCACTCACAATGAATGCCCAGACCGGTGCTCGAACCTGGAATCGACCACTGAACCAGCATAAATATTAATGGTGCAATGCAGAAACAAATTCTTCCCTTTCTTTCGCGGTCATATAATGTAGTACGAGATCAAAGCTCGCGTACAACTTTTCCAAAGAAACAAGATGTAAAAGGGTGACTCTTCATGAAGACCCAAAAATGTCAAAACAACCTTTCTTTCACAAGAATAGCCTGGGCTGAGTTCTGCAGACTATTGAAGCTGTGGCGCTTTGTTTCAAGCTCACTTTATGCGCCTCTAATATGGATTCTACCTACAGTTTAAAGTAGAATCCGAATCACTATGTGCCATCATAGGCAAGGACGTATTTGGGGGAGGCAAGGGGGTCCGGACCCCCGAAAGACTTTCTAAGTACAAAAATTAAACAATAAAATAACTAAATTTAAATAATGAAAATACAATTGTTGTTTAATCGAGGGCTATTTAAGTCCACTGAAATTATTGGAAGGCAAGAATTATATTGACAGTAATTACTACTTACAGTAATATGTATAAAATATTACTTTACTTCTTATCAACTGTCTCTAACAATCTTTCTTGATATTCAATAAATATTCACTTCTTTATCTATTTGACATTAATTTCACTGACAGGCCTAGTGCTATCTTTTTTCAATTTTGCCCACCTTAACCATACGTAAGCTACATAATGAATAGGTGCTGTTGTATCACTATTCCTATACTGTCCTTCAACGTATTCATGTAATAAAAATATATCAATTAATTTGAATATTTTAATTGATGAAATTTTAATAAATTTAATATGATTATAATTATTTTAACTTAAATATTATTATTTTGTGACACTTCGTCCGTACCGCCCCCCCAAATATATCTGTAGATACGTGCCTGATCATAGGATATTGTCTGGCCAGTGGTCTCACAGCCAATATATTCCTCTGTAGGACTTTTGTTGTGTGCTGTGTTTTTGATTGTTCATTCATAAATTTAATCATCTTGTCAACGGAAAAATAGATTCTCCAGCTCTACTCTTGCAATTAAACTTTTATGTTCCAAACGCTATCTTAAGACCAAGAAATAATCTCTTTAAAATCTCGCATGGAAGAACCAACATGGTTGAAATGGAACCCCTGAGGAGAATGTGCAAGTTGTTCAACTCAGTGTCTAGTAATAACCCTAATATCGATATTTTCAGATTTAAAAGTCATTGTATTTTCTGAACACTGTAGCCTATACAAACAGGACACAATTAAGATTGTTATGTTCATAATCTCACCCTAAATTAGACATTATCTAAATTTTTGTTTAACCTTATTTAATATAAAATACTGTTTCAATTTTATTGTCGTATGTTTATCATTGTGTCTCTTATATGTGCAACTTATTACTCAATATCTCTATTACACTACGAACTACTATTTACATGTATATAAGCGATTACGTCTGTATAACTTGTATACAAATATTACATAAACTCTATCAAATCAAGCAATATATGAAATCAGTCATGTTTATAAGTATGTTGTAGATTGAAATGTCATATTTCTCACTTGATTAATATTATTTTTGTATTTTGTATTACTTTCTTGTTTACTCTGTGAACACTGTAATTGGGCTTGTGCCTGTGTGTTAGAAATAAATAAAGCTTCGCGATTAGCTAAAAGTGAAAAAAAAGCTACGTGAAATCAATAACATCGAAAGAAACAACAGAGGAGTAACGACTGTTAATACTCACTCAATCCACCCCATTAGTAGAAATAATGTGTGCGCTTGCAACCCTGCTTCCCACTGTAGGGTTAAATGACGGCATAACCCATGCAAGCGCTTTGCAGATGGAGATGGTTCAAGCAAGGAGATCCCTTCCCTCCCAAACCATTCTATCCGGGTAATTTATTCAATATTCCTCCGGTTATGATTCCATCAAATTATACACAAGCAGGGGTGGAACTCCAGCCAATTTGTTCCGAGTACGGGGGGGCGAACCCCCTCCTCCGTCGACCCCCCCCCTCCCCACCCAAACCTACAAATGAGGTTCTGCGCGCTTCGAATGTCAAACCACTCCCGAGTTAGCTTCGGTGCTGCATTATTTTACGCGTATTTCGGCGAGCGATAGAGTGCAAAGTTGAAACCATTAGCTTCTTATCGTCCCCAAATTGCCCCCATATTTCCCCCTTTATCTTAATAATGCATCGCGACTGAGGGCGTTGCAGTCGCTCTCCCGGAATTGGAGGGAAAAGGAATGGGTTTCGCGCTCAAAGTGTGAAGGATTACCGCGAGTCATCGCGCTCTAAGTGGGCAGTAGTTTGGTTGGCTCGTCTTTTGAGTGGATGGATGGAGGTTCGTTCCGTTGCTTAGCAACCGTTTCAGGTGTGTGTGTGTCGTCGATATTGCTCAGGAGGGGGGAATGGAGGCACAGGGCAGTAGACGACGTTGTGTTGTTAGGGACAAGGAAATGACAGGGTGAGAAATTTAGGATTGTACAGTCACGGGCAAAATAAATGTGACACTTACATCCTGAGATACTCGCTTCTTGCATGGCGCTGTTGGCGCCTTGCAGGAAAGCTATACTATTTCATGATCCGTCACATTTTTTGCCTTTGACTGTACAGATATGTTTCTTTTTTATTGACTTGAAGTTTTAAGTCCACTTTATGCACAGTAAGGCTAATCGAGACTGGACCTACAGTTCAAAGTGGAATCCGAAACAAGGCGACGACGGAATCCCTACGCCATCGGAGAGACCCTACAAATATGATTGGATTTGTACGTCGTCGTCAGGAATTCTTATGTTGCTAGAATTCTTTGCTAAAAATACCTTGGCACCAGAATTAGGTTTCGCGTGCGCAAACATCCTACTGCCGACAAATTCGCATATATTGCTAACATTATCAACAATACCACCTTTGTTTTCTTGCTTAATTAGGGGTGTTATCTCTCCTCTTCTATTGTGCTAAACCAGTGGTTTCCAACTTGAAAAGGTCCGAGGACCAAAATTATATTCAGCAGTTGATTGGCGGGCCACTTTTTTTTGGGGGGGACGGGATTAAAAATTAAAAAAAATTGTAAGTACTGAACTGAGAATATAGTACTTACTTTCGCATGACCTAAATTTCTAAAATGAGGCAATAAAAACAATGGAATCACAAATCAAAATTGTACAATTACAATTTATTTCAGAAAAACCCAATACTTATGGATGAATTGAAAGAAATGAAAAACACACCATACAAATTAGAATCCTTCATAGTAAGTGTTCAATGTGAAAATTGAGGCCGATCTGCTTCTTCTATTAAAGTTGGAATGTCCACTTCAATTTCTGTATTTGAAAGTCTCAGAAGGTGAAGCAGTGAAGAATCTACCACTCGACTTCTGTAGAGGTTCTTGATGAACTTCATTGAACTAAAAACAGTTTCACACGTGTATGTGCTGCCGAACATCGATGTCATTCTTTGCCCAAAACTACGAAGGTTTGGAAAGCGTTCCTTTGAAAGGTATTTGAAAAACTCTGGCCCCTCTTCTTGGCTAGTTTGAAGGAACACATCGCCTTGCAAATCACACAATTCAAGTTGGAGAGAAGCTTCTTGTTCTTCGATGTTAAGTCCAAGAGGATTGCTAAATAGCTGGATGCTGCTTTTAAGTTCTTCAATATCTTTAAATCTGGAGTCAAACACATCCATTATTTCTTTAATAATTGCACTGAATTCAGAAAAGTCCAGTGCTTCTTCATCTTCTGCTAGCCGCCGACAGCTTGGAAAATGGACCAGGTTATTCCTCGCCAAAGTAACGTTGAAAATCTTCAGTTTACTACGAGACCCATTTATGTTTCCCATTAAATCTGACACCAGATGGTTTCATCCCTGCAGTTGCAAGTTCAGTTCGTTCAGGTGACCTGTGATATCTGTTAGAAATGCCAGTTGTTTAAGGAAATCCATAAATAGAACGTATTTTAATAAAAATCATAAAATTAATGTATTTTGCAAACTGGCTTCGCGGGCCGCAAAAAAAGGCATCGCGGGCCGCCAGTTGGAAACCCCTGTGCTAAACTGTTTCAAAATTAGAAATGAAAACTAGGAATCTCTAAATATAAACTATATTACTTTTATTGAGTTTTCTCTTTGTTTCCTCATTACAAAGTTTGTAGGGTGTAAATATCACAAGCCAAAGAAGAAAACATCAAAGGACTCACGTAAAATGTCTGTACTTGATAGTGTGCGAAAGGGGCCACAATCCTGCCTATAGTAGACGACAGAATATCTAGCTACGGGACTGATGATGAAATCGGAACTTGGGCGTGGAAAGAAGAAAGAAAGAATGCGATAGAAAAAGGGAAGAGATAGAGAAGGATGCAGGAAGTGTAAGAAAATTGGAGTTAGGAAGAGAGAGAGAGGAAACCAAAGAGAATGGCGAGGAAGGAAAACGTGTAAAGGAAATAAAGAAAAAAGGAAAAACGAGGAGAAGGGTGCAGGAAGGCTAAGATAAGAGAGATGAAACGAGAAGGAGAGTAAACGAAAGAAAATGGGGAGAAAGGAAAACGTTTAAAGGGAAATAAAGAAAAAGGAAAGACATAGAGAAGGATGTAGGGAGGCTAAGAAAAGAGATAGAGAAAATAAAAGAGTAAACGAAAGAGAATGGAGAATCAGGAAAACGTGCAAAGAGAAATATAGAAAAATGCATGACAGAGAAGGGTGCAGGAAGGCTAAGATAAGAGAGATGGAAGGAGAAGGAGAGTAAACGAAAGAAAATGGGGAGAAAGGAAAACGTGTAAAGGGAAATAAAGAAAAAGGAAAGACATAGAGAAGGATGCAGGAAGGCTAAGAAAAGATATAGAGAAAATATGAATGCAAACGAAAAAGAATGGAGAATCAGGAAAACGTGCAAACAGAAATAAGAAACATGCGTAACATAGAGAAGGGTGCGGGAAGGCTAAGAAAAGAGAGAGTGGAGAGACGAGAAAACGTGTAAAGGGAATAGAGAAAAAAAGGGAAGAGCAGAGCCGAGAAGTTGACACGGAACGTGATAGCCTCCTGGCTCCTTCAGCGTGTAATGCCTGGGGCGTATTGAGAGATGCGTGACAGAGGATCAACCAGAGGAAAAATCTGTCTTCGGAGCATCACCCCCCTCCCCCCCAGCTTCCTCCAAATCCACTCCGGAGCCAATCGCACGCCGCCACTTCCCTCGCCGAAATGGGGAGATCCGATGACGTGTCGTTGGATCTCCCGCTCTTAAATTAGAGAAATCCTTAGGGAAGCTGCGGTGAAGAATTTCTCTCTCTCTCTCTCCTCTCTCTACAGATGCTCGGAACGGGGAACGACGGGGGATGTGCGTGTGGGGGCGGGGAGGAGGGGGCTATTTTATGTTCTAAGTGCGTTGCCGGATCCACGGTGCCCTTAAATCGTGCAGATTGTAAAAGCTTTGACACGGTGCATTTTTAGACACTAATTGAGTCGTCCATCATTAAAATGTTGCCTTTTAGAGGTAATCTTGCTCAACGGAATTAGGCTGCGTTCAGAGAAGTTGTTTCCGTACATTGATTGCCTTGGCCTCTCGAGACTCAATGCAGCCTTTCGTTATGATCAATCACGTGACAATCACTTCTTTTCAGAACACACTGGATACTTCAAGAGCTACTGACGGCTCTTTTGATAGGTGGAATAATCATCTATACTCTGTCCCAGGTAGGGATGGGCACAGATTCCGGAGAACGAATATCTGGATTTCAAATTATCCGATATCCGTTTCAGATGCAATGAATAATCCGGATATCCGAATATATGGATAATCTGGATATCCGAATATATGGATAATCCGAATATACAAATATACGGATACCCGGATATCCAAATATACGGATAACCCGGATATCCAAATATACTGATAATCCGGATATCCAAATATACGGAGAATCCGGATATCCAAATATACGGATAATCCGAATATTCAAATATACGGATAATCCTCATAATCTAAATATCCGGATGGTAGGATAATTCAGATATCGGATATCCGGATAATAAGGATAGTCCAGATATCGGATAATGAGGATAGTTTAGATATCGGATATCCGGATAATGAGGATAGTCCAGATATTGGATATCCGGATAATGAGGATAGTCCACATATCGGATAATGAGGATAGTCCAGATAACGGATATCCGGATGAGGATAATCCAGATATCGGATATCCGGATAATGAGGATAGTCCACATATCGGATATCCGGATAATGAGGATAGTCCACATATCGGATAATGAGGATAGTCCAGATATTAGATATCCGGATAATGAGGATAGTCCACATATCGGATAATGAGGATAGTCCAGATATCAGATATCTGGATTATGAGGATAATCCAGATATCGGATATCTGGATAATGAGGATAGTCAAGATATCGGATATCCGGATAATGAGGATAGTCCACATATCGGATATCCGGATAATGAGGATAGTCCACATACCGGATAATGAGGATAGTCCAGATTTTAGATATCTGGATAATGAGGATAGTCCAGATATCAGATATCCGGATAATGCGAATATCCTAATAATTCAGATATTAGGATAATTCACAAATCCGTATAATCCGAATAATCGGATAGAAAATTATCCGATATCCGTATAATATTATATCCGGGTTTGGCCATTCCTAGTCAAAGAAGTGCGTGAAACAAGCCAACGAAAACAAGTCATCTGCGCAAATGATGACTCGAGAGGGCTCGACGAATGAACGCACGAAAGGGAAAGGGATAGCATGGAGGTGGAAAAGCGACTACCGCTACCAGCCGTTTGCAGCAGCGTGCATTGCTTTGCTGCGCACACTCGTTTTCTCCCCCTCTACCGTTACGCGCGGCGTTGCTACAGAGATTCCCTTGACGTAGTACACATTGTTCCTCCTTACCATGTTCTTGACTGTTCCTTTGCTTTCTTTATTTCCGCTGCGCGACTCACAGCTTCAAACCGACAGTTTTGGTGATCTAGACGCGGCTGAGACTTGAAAAATCGGAACCAGAAAGAGACCAGTGTCTTCAAGACTTGTTGGGAGAGGAGCGAGATTTAATGGTCAAGATTCTTGGTCTCCTTCGAGACTTTGTATCTACCACATTACAACCCAGAAGTGTTCGTGACACTACATACCGTATACATGCAGCCACAAAGTGAGGGTAGAGACTAAGAAAGAAACATGGAGAAAATGTGCGAGACAGAGAGAGTGAGATGGAGTAAAAGAGAAAGAAAGAGATGAGAAAATATGGAAGAGACAGAGGGAGAGAATAAATAGGAAAGAGAGAGCTGAGTAAAAGAATAAAGATCAAGAAATAGAGGAGAAATGTGAAACAGACCGAAAGTGTGGGAGAGGGTGAAAGATGAAGAAAGAGGTTGGAGAGAACAAGATTTTGTGTCTTATGTCCACTTTATGCACTCTAAGGCTAATCGGGACTGGACCTACAGTTTATAGTGGGATCCGAACCACTATGTGCCTCCACCGGGTATCGAACCCAGGACCCCTTGATTACAAGGCGATGACGCTACCACTGCGCCATCGAGGAGAGAACAAGAGAAGGAGAGAAAATGTGAAAGAGAAAGGTGAAGGAGAAAGAAAGGTGGAGAGGGAGAGAGAAGAAAGAGAGAGGGGAGAAAGAGAGGGAGGAATGTGAAGGAAAGAAACAAGATAGAATGACGGAGTGAGAGAGATTTGAAATACCTATTTGTTTGCTGGTGTTACTGAGCCTAAAATCAAATTGATTAAAAACAGGAGCTGCTTCGTTTGACCCGAAAAGCAAATGAACACTCATCTCCCAGCAAGCGAGGCACAACAAAATGGCGACAGCTCTCGAAAACCCCGTTTGCCATTTATTCCTCCTCGAGAGCAATTGTGGGCAGCACATCCCACCTTCTCTGACACCGTGCGCTTGGGATTAGACTCCTAAAGGGTCAGATGTCCTCCCTTGCCTTCCTCACGTGTGTGTGGTCCCGACTCCATCATGTAGCAGCAAGCATCAGACAATAGGTGGCGCTGTGGCCGTGGTACAGGTCCTATCACAAGCAGGACAAAGGCAGGCTCGCTCACCCATCGGGATAAAAGCGACGGACCACCTCCTGGAAAGTGCCTGACGATTGAATCCATTACTGGCTTGATTAGCAACACGAAGGAACAAGTTAGACTCTATCAACGATATTAATCTTATTGCCACCAGGCTTCCTACCCTTTTCTAGCCTCTGAATCACTCTAGTTAGGGCTCATGACGGGAGATTCAGTACTTGACGGTTCTTTTGGAGCTGCGACGTCAGACTCCTGACTCTCCGAGCTGGATAAAGAACGACAGCCTTTGTCCTCGCTGTTGCTGCAACAGTGTGAATAAACAACCAATGAATCGGAGTGTCCGTGAGGAGTAATGAGTCTCCATTCATCTCTTCGGGAAGGAGTGATGGCCAATGGAAGACCGAGGTTAGAAGAAGTGGAAGATGCTTTCATTGTTGCAGAAGACCTGCATCTCTGTAAAATACTCGCAGAGATTTGCCCCAGGCACCTCTTGCTTGTGAATGGCATTCCTTCGCATGATACCGCAGGTCAGTTGAAAGTCAGCCTACATTGGTGTAATGCTTCGCAAGCTTGTACAGGTGTTTTCAAAATGAAGGTTCAATAACACATCCTCAATGAGTGAAGTAAAACTTATGAACTGCAACATAAAGACCAATAAGTTAAGGTGATCTTATACCCTGGAGAAAATTTGAGTCAAGCCTGTGTAAGCTTATGACGTAACTTTGGTCATGATTATCTCGAGAATCAGTGGGCAGAAAATTTTCAAATTTTACCTGAGCACTGAGAAGGGATGTTTCTAGGGAACCATTTTTTGATTTCTTCCATTTACTGCATCAACGTCCCGAAAACTAATTAATTAATCGCATGTTCGAAATATCGTTTCCTTTTTCTTCTTGACAGGGCAACCCTGCAAAAACTCCAGCGACCTCTCGAAACCTCGTTCACGACTAAAGGGGGAGACACGAGGAGAACGTATCAGGTATCAAGATCGATAGTTCTTGAAGATCGATAGTTCATTGAACTCTCCAGCCTAACTATTGCCTATTTTGGGGGGGGTTGAGATAAGGAAAATGTATTTAAAGTCCTTGCCTTGCTTCATTCTCACCCGACAGGTCGTTAGGTGCCAGGGCTTGCCCCGAGTTTATACCTTCCTGGAGATAAGGCCTGCTCGAAAGGTACTTAAGAATCAGTCCTCTGTGAAGATCGAGCTGGACATTTTTGAAATCATAGATGGAAAATGGTCAGAAGAAAGTGTTCATGAATACAAACAGAATCAACGCAGATATATTCACTCAGTCTGGAGTATGAAATTGTTCGATTTACTGTGTAAGTTTTGTTTACCTTTATTTACAAATAAGCTACATGATTTAGTTTACTAAGCATTTAGAGAACAATACTAAAAATAGTTTCTTATGTATGGTAACATACAGCACGTTCGGTTTAGCCTGAGCTCTGGCATGCGCAAAGCGGGAAATGTTTGTTGTCTGCAGAAGACGTCACGTGACTTATAGGAGCAGTGTTGCAATACGCGAAAGTTACAATTCTACTAGACATGAAACTGGCAAAGCTATATGCTGTTGTCTCATTAAAAAAATTACTTACGATTTTAAGGTAGCACGCTGTCCTTCACGATCGTGAAATTCGTCAATTGTTCTACGAATAACAAACACACTTGTCAAATTCGTCTGCATCACTTTTAAATTTCTTTCTTCTGCGTGGTTTGTTAGTCGTTACTAATCCCTTCCCAGTCACTTTGTAGTCATCATTTTCGTTTCAAAGTACTGGCATATCAGTAGATGCGGAAACACACTTGTGCACTTGTTTCACATTCAACGCAAGACTACTGTAAGCTTCTTCCTTCGTAAACCTATGCACGATAAAATAATTTCTCTACTCTGACTATGAAGCAATTTACTTTCTCCAATATTCATTCCAGTTTTCACCTCAGCTTCCGTTGAATAAAACACCCTAAGCAACACAGGTCAACAATCACCTTACTCGTGGTAACACGATCTGCCCCCTCCCAGAGAGGTATAGGAGGAGGGGAGGATGCCTCTTTCGCCGAGGGGCTCAATCAATCTGTCATTCTTTTCCTTAAACTTTCTACCACCTTCTCAAACTGTCGCTTATATATATTGTAACGGTCGGATTGACCATTACTGGTTTTGGTAATATGTTAATTAATTGCTGGCCAGCTACAAGGTGTAGGGTTGAGTAATATGGTTCCATGAGTGTAATGTTATGTTATTATTGCATGTAAGGGTATGTGCTTATTGGATTGTGCTTTACTGGATATTAGGTTCCCCTGTTTTTTATCTCCCCGGTTGGGGGAGCTAGCTGTCTTTCAAAAGACCGTTGCAGTGGAATTTTCCAACGCTACGGGGTCCACGTCCACGGACGTTTACCCCGACTATAAAAAGGCCAGTGGACTTTAGCAACAAAAAAAAACTGTGTTTCCCCATTGATCGACGAAAGAGCAACGTCTCCTCAAGTTTAGTCCACTTATGGTAGCTAAACTGGATATAATAATGTAGCATCTGGTTAAGCCAGCCCCTGTTGCTGTCTCAAGTCCCCTTTTAGAAAAAGTTTTGATTATGTGGATATTTCCGTATTGATTAATTGATGCCCAAAAGGAGGAGTGAAGGCGTAAGGAAACGCAATTGTAATGAACGGAATATCGTTTAAGCTGAGGGTAGGCCCGCAGAGATAGTTATGCTAACTCGGCGGTAAAGGAAGTGCCGATGGTTATGCCATAGGTGCGCAATTATATTGATTTAGAGATTTGTTAATTTGGTCTATACAAAACACAATGTAAAATATGTATATAACTACGTATAATAAACCAATATATCCTACTAGAATGTTATGATTCCAAGAACTACGGTACTGTCCATTTAACAAATTGTATATTCACTTTCTGTACATGTGTAAACGAACCAGGGACATAAAAATTTAAATTACTGTGTGACCCCCCCCCCCCTTTTGTAATTCCGGCGCAAATATAATCTGCTCGCTTGGCACCCAGGGTGAGGTGAAAGGAGAGATTGAGGGATTAAAGTAGGAAGAAATCCAGAGGGCCGGAGAGAAACGAGGGACTGGGGGGGGGGACGTTTTCCCAATATATATAAACGCAATAAGTACCGAACACGCCTACCAATAACCTCTGAAGTCAGATTATGGATATAGGTAATTGTTAAGGTAGTTAGCAACTCTGCTCTCAGTGGAACTCTCGCATTGTCGCGCTGACGGCAGGCTTCTGCGCAGCTGAAGGCCAGAGCTCAAGCTAAACCAAATGGACTGTACTTCACCTTCTGCAAGGAATACATTTAATATAATCTATTAAATTGTGTAGAAAGATTAAAAATATATTAAAGACAGTCTGAAAATCAAGTAATGTAGAAAATATTGGTAATTTTAAATAAATGAAACATTTCTAAAAATCCAATCATTTAATGTCTACAAAACAAGAAGGCGAGATAGTAGGACGCAGTGGCGGATGCAGATATAACAGTTGGGGGGGACTTCAGTCGGTTTCCTCACCTCCGCAGAGAATCAATTCTAATCTACGCTTGTGCTGTTTTATACAAGGGTCGTTCAAGGTTGACCTGGATTTTCGTACGTAAAAAATCGATGAATAGCCGGATCATGATGAAACGTGCGGGTGACGTAATGTATTCCTTCGCGAGTAACTAGCGCCCGGCATGACGTATTTCGCGCATGCGCAGCAGTTGCAGCGAACATGGCGGCAAGCAGTGTGTCTGTGGCTGTGGATCAGCGGTGTGTAATCAAATTTCTCGTGAAGGAGAAAGTGAAACCAGCTGAGATTTTCAGACGATTGCAAGCACAGTATGGTGAACAAACGATGTCGCGGACAAGAGTGTACGAATGGTGTGAGCAGTTTCGCGAAGGACGGGAGCTGGTGACAAATGAAGCGCATGGACACATTCGGCCGACTGCAGTCACACCAGTGAATACCGCACGTGTTGAGCAAATGATTCTTGAGAACCGGCGAGTAACGGTGCGGGATATTGCTGCCGAGGTGAATATCAGTGTCGGGAGTGTTGAGACAATCATTCACGACCACTTACTCTTCCGCAAAATCTGTGCAAGGTGGGTTCCCCGCCAGCTGACATTCGATCAGAAGTTGACACGCAGGACGGTCTGTGAACAGCTCTGAATCGGTTTCGAGCAGAAGGTGATGAATTGTTGCATACCATCATCACGTGTGATGAAACATGGTTGCACAATTCAACCCCAGAGACCAAAAGACGCAGCATGGAGTGGCAGCATAAAGGTTCCCCGCCCCCCAAGGAAAGCAAAACGCAGCCGTCCGCTGGAAAGATCATGGCAAGTGTCTTCTGGGACACGAAGGGCGTTATCCATGTGGATTTTCTGGACAAAGGGAGCACGATTAATGCCCAGTATTACTCCACATTGTTGGGTGGTGCTGTACGAAAGTCCATTCGCAAGAAAAGACCTGGGATGTCTGGAAATGTCATTCTTCTCCATGACAATGCCCGCCCTCAAACGGCCAATGTGACAACAACAACTCTGGCCGACATGCGCTGGGAAGTTCTGCCCCATCCCCCCTACAGTCCGGATTTAGCCCCCAGTGATTATCATTTGTTTGCACCCCTTAAAGACCATCTGGGAGGGAAGAAATTCACGACAGACGAAGCACTGCGGAGCAATGTCCTCCAGTGGCTACGTCAACAACCAAGTTCTTTCTACGCCAAAGGAATTCGGCAGCTGCCAGAACGATGGCATCGGAGAATACTTTGAAAAACTGACATAGTTTGGTGTTTTTTCTGCTACTTATTTCCTCTGCAGAAATAAAAGTCCCGGTCAACCTTGAACGACCCTTGTATAAACAATATATAGTAGGAATGTCTCGGGAATCTGTGCAGCAAGGCCACGCAGGTAGAGAAGGGGAGAAAGAAAGTGGCAGAAATAAAGCAGTACGCGGAAAGACTTGTTTTCGTTGGCTTGCTCCAGAGATTCCCGAGACAGAGTATAGTTTGTTGGTTCAGACAGTCCTTGCGGAATTTCCAAACAACCTGTGACCTAGTTTCACATCATATCTTTCGTATCAATTGCATATGGAGCCGAAGTTATAATTCTGAATTTGACGTTCCTTATTAATTCACAAAATTCCACAAGGACACGATGGGGAAAACGTATAATAATTCTCGTGCGTGTACCGCTTAGATAAAAGATTGGCCATTTCCATACGTGCTGTTGAGAACTATAATGCAAACGAATTGTAGGCGGAAGGTTGTGTTGAGAAACATCAAAAACATTGAAAAGGTCAAGCGTGCATTATTCATTCTTTTCCGAATATTATCTGCTGCATTTACAAGAACCCAGTCTGCCCTACACGGGGGCGTTAACGTGATTGCATTTTGGGGGTAAATGAATAAATTTCGTCGCGCATACGTTTAGATATACAAGTTCAAGAAGGAAACACAATGTTTTTGTAAAATGATATAGCTGTCTCTTTCAGCATCATAAATCTTAGCATGTTCAGTGCTTCCAACAGCTGGTTTTGTTCAGATGAAACATAGTGTGTTTGTGAAATGAAGAGAAATATACTGCTTTCCTTGTTTACGAAAGGTGTAACCTAATACTAGTGATTCTACACTCGGAGAACTAAATGCATCATATCGATTGATGCACCAGAATGCATCGATTGATGAAGTAAAGTGTGTTTCGTAGCTTCTTCAAGTAGATAATTTGATTCAAGTGAGGATTTCTTTCAGCCGAGATGCACTTCAATGCATCAGTTGATGCGTTTTGATGCACCTTCCTGCATCTTCTTTGATGATGCAGGAAGGTGCATCAAGGAACATCAACTGATGCATTGAAGTGCATCTCAACTGAAAGAAATCCTCACTTGAATCAAATTATGGACTTCGGTGTTTCTTTCACGACATACAAAAATGCACCCAAATGCATCAAAACTGAATCTGTTTCTTTGAAGAAGCCATAAAACACACTTTAGTGCATCAATCGATGCATTCTGGTGCATCAATCGATATGATGCATTTAGTTTTCTGTGTGTACTCACGAGCATTTCTGTGTTGTAACGATGGAAGCATTGCAACCCACAAGTCTCTGTGAAAATCTGTTCTGAAAATCTGCATATTGCAACCTAAAAAATTATGATCTTGATATTTTTCGGGCTTTTGACACGTTTAATTTAAATCAATAAATAGTTACAGTGAAATTCTGTCACGTGCCAGTTCCGACGACACAATGAAAAATGCAAGGAAGAAATGTTTTCCGAGAGCGACGATAGATGGCAGCACGCCATATAAAGGAGAGCAGAGCTGATTCCATTGTAGAAACTTGGAGCGGAGAAGAGCGATTATATAAATGCAAAATACATAAAGGAAGAGTATAAAAATTATAGAAGGAGCGAATGAAATGTTGTATATAGCCAATTAAGATAAATAAGAATATGCTCATATAAGTTTATTTTAAGAAGTGCACTAGAGGGACCTTGCATTTCCTATCATAATACTATTCACTGTTCTTAATGTAATTAGGGTTAGGATTTTCATGACCTTAAAATTACCAAAAAATAATCTTTAAAAAATGTATTTATGACCTAATGCATGCAATAAAATGCCCCGTAAACTTAGAAAAATGACCTAAAAATTCTGAAAGATTTGTAGAATAAATTTATAAACAACCAACAGAAATTCAAATTACAAATTAACGTTACAGTATCTATCACATGTTCATTGCATATGGTAGTATAAGTAAGAAAGTTCACTTTTTGTCATCTTTTACACTTGTAAGTACCGAGTTGCAGTACACAACGAAAATCATATGCAAATTTTCAAAAGTGAATGATTGTCGGTTGTCGGACAAGAGAGCCTTGTACATGGAAAAAAATTATCTCGACTTCCACCGACACAAGAGGAGTGTACTTGAAATGAACAATATCACTTGCTGTTAAGTCACTTTCAATTCCATAGAGTGCAAATTGCTTCCCTGACAAAATGTCCGATACAGAGCACAAAACTTTGTACCCTTTGTTTTTAACAATAATCCGTCTGGCGACAATGTATTTACTGATAGAGGGGGAAATCACATTGTTTGAGCTGAATTGTTACAGAACAGCTTGTGTCAACAATACTGCACAGAATTTCTTTGTTTCTTCCAACACAGTCGTTCAGAACTGCGCTGAGGAGAGAGTCGGGAACATCTCTCCTTCAAAGGGTTACATTTGCATGTAAAATGCCCCTTCTATCACCAAAATGTAGAAAAATGCATAAAATGACTTTTAAAAGGTCGAAAAATGACTTAAATGGTTTAAAAAGTTAAAAAAATTCCCTTTACTCCAAAAAGGGTTACGAAATGCAAAAAAAATTGCCCTAACAAAGGTATCCCAATTAATTCACTTACGTATTTCTATCTACTTATGCAATGTTTCTGCCTTACCAAAAAAAAAAAAAGATGTATTTGCATCAAAATCCTAGACCTAGTTATTAGTATTGGTTTCTTTGATTGTGGAGCAGAGCTAAGTTGAAATTTGAAATTGTGAAATTGAATTGTGATAGCAGTGTAGACTAAAGTGCTGCATCGAGGCTTTTTTACTCGATCGTCTAATAGTTCGCACATTTGATGCTAGATGGCTTTACGGAATCTACAGTTTCTACGTTCGAGCGAATAACGCTCGAACAGACAAACGATCAGTATGCGCTCCAAGCCCAGTAGTTCACGTACAACCGTAATTTGTCCGTGGTAATGAGCCTTCAAATATGCTTCGTGAAGTAAAAGACGCAGTGAAATTAAAACTAAAGTGAACATAGCCATCATCTCCATGTTAAAATGTAATTTAGCCTATCGTACCAATACATAGCAATATATGAAAATGAATAGATGATTATGGGCTGAAACTACCAGCACAAATTTTACACATATATTTTTAGGATTATTGTCACATCGGTATGATATTTGATGTTCTATATATTCGAGCGAATCTCGCTCGACCGTGGGTGATTCGATCGAGTTTGAGCGAGCGAAAGTGGTCCAATGCAGTACTGTAGTGTAGACCTTGCTACGCCCCTTGTGGGTACGTACTTAAATGTTATTTACCACGGCTACAGATATCTTAATCTCAGGAGGATAGGTTCTTTGTTTGAGAATTCCAAATAAGAAAGCGTTTTATAGCCAAGAGGATATAGTAAAATGCGGATCTATATTCTGAGAACTTGACAAAATACAGAGAAAATATATGTATATGTATAATCGAAAAGGCTTCTTCTTCTTTTAAATGGCATCTTCTTCTTTTAAAAGGCTTCTTCTTCTTTTAATATGGAAAAAGCTTCTTCTTTTCTTATGGAAACGACTTCTTCTTCTTTTAAAAGGCTTCTTCTTCTAAAAGGCTTCTTTTTCTTTTAATATCGAAAAAGCTTCTTTTATTATGAAAACGTCTTCTTCTTTTAATATGGAAGTGGCTTCTTCTTCTTTTTCTTTGAATTTCTTCTTCTTTTATTAAAGCGTAATCTTATTTATGTGCTCGCTTTCCCCCCGCTTCTTTGTCAAACAATACAAGCTATACTTGTAGAAAGAGTAGGGTCGACTAAACTGACAATAGCGCCACCTCCTATTTGACGACCAAAGGGGAATAACCAGGATCGCTAATAACGAGCGCTGCCAATGGCCCAGTGCGACTAATAAAAAGCGCAACCGAAAAGTGCTTCGGGGCGTCTAATTTGACACAGCGCCACCGGGGAACGGACAAATGCAAAAGCTGACGATGTTCTCCTCGTCAGAGAATCAAAAAGAAACTGACATACATTTCTGAATTCATTTGCTCGCTTAATAACTTTCCTAAACGTTCCATATGCGGCTATATTCTTAATTCTTTTAAATTACTATATACATCATTCCATTTACTACTTTTATAATTTTTATACTCTTCTTTTATATATTTCTCAATTTACTATAATATATATAATCCATCTTCTCCGCTCTAAGTTTTTTATAATCTCCTTCGGTCCTATTTATATAGCGTGCTGCCATCTCTTGTCGATTCCGAGAAACCATTCCTCCTTGCAACATTCATTGTGTCATCGAAACTGGCACGTGACACAATATCCCCCTCCTTGAGGATGAAAAATTTATATATTGGAAAGTTCATTTGTAAATAGATAAATTTTTCCACTTTCTCTACATCTCGTTTGACTTTTCTCATTGGTTCTCATTTCTACAGCTTACATTGCTTTTCACTTTCACTGTGAAATTATATCTCCTGGCAGGCAGCATTTTTCCTCATCTCTCGATTTATCTCTTCTTTCTATTTTCGTTTCTAGATATCTTATCACCGTTCCGGAAATATTCGTGACCTCTTAAGTTATTTTTAGATACAAAATATAATTCTTCAATAGTTCATCTCCTGCAAGTCTGCTCGTCTAATTTCTCCAAGATAGTCTTTACCTGACAATGTCATGCCAAAATAGTAATTTTCGTTTCACTCTTTTCTTCTTTCAGCAACCTCTCTACAGATTATCAGTTAGCTCAGATTTTTCCGTTTCAAAGAACTCTCTCTCTTCTCTAAGTTGACCATCTAAGTGTTTTTATCAGCTACACTAATTCTTCACATCAGCCTTAATTTCATATCAGCATGTATCTAGATATATTTATTTTCTGGGATTACAACCCTTTTCTCGGAATACAACCGATTCTTCTTTAACTTCTGGGATTACAACCCATTTCTCGGAATACAACCGATTTTCATTATCTTCTGGGATTACAACCCATTTCTTTTGCACTTTTCTAAATACACGATGACTTTTAATCGTCTAAGCTTACAAAGAATATATTTTACTGATATTGTTCGATCTTCTTTCATATCGTCTTTTCCTTTTTCCTGAGAGTTTTCTTCGTGATTAACTTCCTTCTGTGCCTAACTGTTCTCTTCTTCCTCTTCTGTTCGTACAATTGAAAAGTTTACATCCATTTTCCATATTACTTTCTTTGGCATCTTTCCTTTTACAGATTTGATCTTTCACTATCATATGGGGTGGTGATTTAGATTAGCACTCATTATTCTTTTTTAGATATAACTTGCAGAATAGATTTTCCTCCAACGATGACTATCATATCTATATATCTTCTTACAGGAACTAACATTAAAGAACTAAAATTTTCTTCCTTCAAATAGATCACTAATAAATCCACGAATTTTTCTTCTGGTAAACTGGAACTTTCTCAGACAACTTTAATTATTCTAGAAACGTGCGCTTGCCAGTCTATAAATCATAACATCTCCTTCCTTTGCACTAGTCAGTCTTATTTGTTTCTTCCAATTCTTTCAAATACTCGATGCTTGTCTCTATCTTGTTTTCTTTCTCTTCCTCTTTTTCTTCTCTTTCTTTTATTTTCTTTTCTATTCTTCTCAAGATTCTTCTTCCTCCTCTTCCAACTTTCTTCCCGTAAAGAAATTACTTTCATTTCTCTCTTCTTCCAATCTTGTTTCTGCCAAGACTTCTTCTGTTCTAAATCTTCATCAAATGCATGCTCTCCTTGTCTTTTCCGTCTCGTCTTCTTCTTCCTTCTCTTTGGCGAAGTAGCATCAAAATCCATTTCATCTATGTCAATCCTTTTTAGCATATTATTAACTTTCTTCAAGTTCTTTTCAATTTTTAATTTCTTTCTCTTCTTCTTCTTCCATGTCTGTACGTGAATATATCTAAATTTCATTTTACTTTTCTTTCTTCTTTGTTTACATCTTCTGCTCTGCTTATGCTTATTTTCTTCCTCTGTCAGAGACTCGTCACTAGAACTTTCTTCTATCATCTTCATTTCGACATTGATCTCTTCATCATTACGTTGACAACTAAATTTTTCATCTCTTTCTATTCCTCTTTCATCTTCTTCTATTTTCTCATCTTCCTCTTTTTTGACCTCTTTAAGTTCCTGCGTGGTTTCTTCTCTTAACTTTATAGCTTCTTCTATCTTGCTGTTATGCTCGTCATTGGCACTTTCTTCTTTTATCTTCATTTTGACATGGATTCCTTCATCGTTACATTGCCAACTAAATTTTTTCTCACTTTCTATTCCTCTTTCATCTTCTTCTATTTTCTTATCTTACTCTTCTTTGTTTACTTCGCTTAACTTTATAACTACTTCTTCTATCTTGCTGTCATTCTCGTCATTAGAACTTTCCTTTTTCATCTTCCAACTTCTATCTTCTATAAGGACCTTCGCTTCTTCTATCTTGTCTATGTTTTCTTCTATTCTGGAAATATCTACTTCTGTCTTGCTGTCATTCTCTTCTGTTCTTGAAACGGCTAATTCTATCTTCTTTTCGTTTTCTTCTATTGTGGAAACATCTACTTCTGTCTTGCTGTCATTTTTTTCTGTTCTTGGAACGGCTAATTCTATCTGAGATTTACTTTCAACCAGCTTTCCTTCCAAATTTTCGTTTCTTTGTTTATTTTCCTCTCTGAGATTCGAAACCTCCTCTTCTATTCTTCTATTTATATCTAAACTCGTACTCTCGATCAACAACGTTGTTTCTTCTATCTTGCTTTCCAGCGACTTTCTATTTCCTTCACACGTTTCATTCAATCTCAAGAACATCTCGTGGGTTTCGGACCTCGAAGCTTCCAATTTCCTGCTATTTTCCTCGAGCCTTTCTTCCATCTTTTTATTATTTTCTTCAAACTTTTCTTCTAACTTTCTACTATCTTCATCTATCTTTTCTTCAAACTTTCTTTCTAATCTTCTGCTATTTTCTTCCATTTTCTCTTCGAGTCTTCTATTATTCTCTTTTGCTTCTCTGTTATTCTCTTCCATCTGTGTTTTTAATTCTCTTTCTAATCTTCTGCTATTTTCTTTTGCTTCTCTGCTATTCTTTTTATTACTTTCTTCTATCTGCATCGATAACTTCTGGAACATTTCTATCATGTTCACCTCTTCTGTCTTCTTTGGTTTTTCCTTCATTTTCTCTTCTTCCTTTTCCGTTTTCTTCTCTTCCTTTTCATTTATCCTTTCTTCCTTGCAATTTTTGCATACGTAATCTCCTCTTTCACATATTCCTATGTACTTTTCTCTTCTTATCTTCTCACATAGCCAATGTTTCATTTCTTTGCATGAGCTGCATAGGATAGTTTCTTCCTTATTTCCCTCTTTTCCACAACAGTTTAATATTTCCTTTCTGTCTTCCATTTCCTCCATTATAGTTTCTCTGTTCTCGCCTTCAATTTTATTTTCTTTCTCCATTTTGGCTTTCTTCCTTTTTCGCTTTCTTAGTCACAATTCTGCTAGCCGCAACGTTGGTCGCCACTAATGCCACGCCCTTGGGGTACGTACTTAAATGTTATTTACCACGGCTACAGATATCTTAATCTCAGGAGGATAGGTTCTTTGTTTGAGAATTCCAAATAAGAAAGCGTTTTATAGCCAAGAGGATATAGTAAAATGCGGATCTATATTCTGAGAACTTGACAAAATACAGAGAAAATATATGTATATGTATAATCGAAAAGGCTTCTTCTTCTTTTAAATGGCATCTTCTTCTTTTAAAAGGCTTCTTCTTCTTTTAATATGGAAAAAGCTTCTTCTTTTCTTATGGAAACGACTTCTTCTTCTTTTAAAAGGCTTCTTCTTCTAAAAGGCTTCTTTTTCTTTTAATATCGAAAAAGCTTCTTTTATTATGAAAACGTCTTCTTCTTTTAATATGGAAGTGGCTTCTTCTTCTTTTTCTTTGAATTTCTTCTTCTTTTATTAAAGCGTAATCTTATTTATGTGCTCGCTTTCCCCCCGCTTCTTTGTCAAACAATACAAGCTATACTTGTAGAAAGAGTAGGGTCGACTAAACTGACAATAGCGCCACCTCCTATTTGACGACCAAAGGGGAATAACCAGGATCGCTAATAACGAGCGCTGCCAATGGCCCAGTGCGACTAATAAAAAGCGCAACCGAAAAGTGCTTCGGGGCGTCTAATTTGACACAGCGCCACCGGGGAACGGACAAATGCAAAAGCTGACGATGTTCTCCTCGTCAGAGAATCAAAAAGAAACTGACATACATTTCTGAATTCATTTGCTCGCTTAATAACTTTCCTAAACGTTTCATATGCGGCTATATTCTTAATTCTTTTAAATTACTATATACATCATTCCATTTACTTCTTTTATAATTTTTATACTCTTCTTTTATATATTTCTCAATTTACTATAATATATATAATCCATCTTCTCCGCTCTAAGTTTTTTATAATCTCCTTCGGTCCTATTTATATAGCGTGCTGCCATCTCTTGTCGATTCCGAGAAACCATTCCTCCTTGCAACATTCATTGTGTCATCGAAACTGGCACGTGACAACCTGAATGATACTGCTACATTATGTGTGAGAGATAACTATGTAGGATTAGGATGCATAAGTATTACCAAGCAAATTGTCCATGGCCACGTTCATTCTCTTCATTTTACGGAATAAGAGTTTCATTCGCTTTTCTGCCTCTTTTGGAAAGGGTTGTTAAAGGTCCAGGAATTTTAAATAAATTCAATTCCGGTCCAGGAGAAAAAATCAGCAAGCGTAAATGGGTTCTGGACCGTAAAGAACCTTTTTATCTGTAACGTATTTCAATTCGGTCCAGGAACCTTTTCTCCGGATCAATTTCAATACGGTCCAGGAACCTTTCTTCCCGAATCAGTTTAAAGAGGGTCCAAGTTCTGTATTGAAATGAAACAATATGCAACTTGGATCGAATACGGACCTGACGATAAACAATTATCCACTTGTGAGCATGAAAGAATAATCCAGGTGCTGGCTGCCTCGAGAATCTAAGGCACAAGTAGAAATGGGCGAAACGCAAACGCTGCAGTCACGTTACCCCTCTCCATTTAGCCCCATTCACTGGCACGTGTTCCTTCACTTGGTTGTAGCAACATCTCTGCCAACACTGTCCCTGTTGTGATATCTGCTGGGCGGCTCCTATTGGCTGCAGTTCCTGGATCGGATGCCGGAGCAACACGTAACGGGTTTGTTTGAGCTCAATGTGACGGCACGTTAATCAAGTCCATTGCGTTATGTATAGTAACTCTTCGAGAAAGGAGTTTTCGAACCTGGCCCACAAGAGAACAACAGCGTTATTATTTATTACCTGTGCTACGCTTTCCACAACACCAGCGTGACATTCCAATGTAAAACGTACTCGCGGACATTTTTAGAAGGCAACTTTTAATCGGTCCAGGAATTGTAAATAAATTCAATCCCGGACTGGGAGAGAAAATCAGCAAACGTAAATGAGTTCTAGACAGTGTATAACCTTTTCATGTTTAAAGCATTTCAATTATGTCCAGGAACCTTTTTCCAGATCAATTTAAATACGGTCCGGGAACTTTTTTTCCGCATCAATTTAAATTCGGTCCAGGAACCTTTTTTCAATGTAACAATACGCAACTTGGACCGAATTTAAATTGTACGAGAAAAAAGTTTCCGGTCCTGGAACGGAACCTAATAGAGCCCATTGGAATTTATGGTTTCCTGGACTTTTAACAACCCTGCTTTTGGCTAATCACGAAGATGGGGATGATTGATCATATCATGAAATTGATGAAGGGACACTCACAACCTTGCCTATGCCGGGATTCAACCCCAGGATCCCTGGCATTGTAGAGCGCTGTAATAACCACTCCGCCACAGAGGTCTGCATGAGAGCCTCAAGAATTGAAACAAAACGTGAAACAAAATGCCGACAACGAGATACGTGAAGAATCCTCGCAGGATGAAAGAGAAAAAATAATTAAACTAACCATGGACAATATGTCGAGCAATACTGCATCCCACTGTACATAGGAAATCAAAACGAGCAGATAAATATGAAAATGAACCACATAACCTTTCATACGTTCAGGAAAGCTATGTAAAGGAAGATTTTGCAACTCCTCGCCAATGAACCCTCAGAAGTCCGATTAAAAGGAGTGATAATAAAATTACCAAAATTCATAGAACTTCTATAAAGGCCGTTAGGTGCGCGTGTCAGCATTTGCAAAATGCTCCTCCAGATCGTCAAAAATATCCGCTTGTGACATACTCACAAACCCAGTGTGAGCTTTGACACCAAGCAGTTCATTGGCACGAGGAATGCCCGTGCCTTCATTTTACTGAATGGACACAGTGGATGACTTGCAGAGGAAGCACCGTGAAGAAAAGATGCCAGAGAAAAGACCTTTGGGACTGCTCACTTCATGGATTGAAAGGGTAATGAAACAACTAATAGCTTCCTGGGCTGAAGAAGGTGAGTGTTTTCATTGCGATAATAGCGCCGCCTACCACAAAGCGGAGATGAAGAGAAATATAAGCAAAAAAGGGGCGAGGGAGAAATACACGTCGGAGTATTTTCTTTCAGCAACTTTCCGAGTCAACAGGTAGGTGATGTTTCTGCGACAGGCGATGGATGTTGGTCCTCCAGGCAGTGGACCACCGCGTCGTTGATAGATGATAGCACTGACTGCTAATTTACACGTAAGGCGTCCTCGCACATTTGTGTTTATATCCATAATGCCCGTCGCTGGTTCTTCATCTACATTTTTTTGGTCCTTTTTCATTTCTGAGTTTCCGCAAGTCTACTACAGATTACTCAAGTACAGAAAAAACGAAAGAGTTACGGTACAAATGATTGCTTCGGGTAAACAAAACGATTGTGAAGATTGCATGGCATTATAGCTTCCTCTCCCCCATCCCATTGTACACACGAAGAAACACAAAACCAAAAATGTATCTAACTAACTCTCTAGTCTTCTTAAACCCGAAGGTTTGTGGCTCCAGCAACAAGCCTTCCATCTGTCCCTATCCTGGGCAAGATCCATCCACTTTCTTCCATCCTTACCGATTTGTTGTGCCTCCATCTTCGTCTTGGCCTTCCTACAGGTATCTTACCATCAAGTTTCCAAACAAGAATCCTGTAAACTCTTCTTTCCTCACCCATTCGTGCCACACGGCCTGCCCATCTAAGTGTTCTTGATTTAATTATTCTAATAATGTCTGAACATGAATACAAATTGTGAAGTTCTACATTATGTAACCGTCTCCACTCACCTGTCTCCTCATCCCTATTAGATTCAAATATTTTTCTAAGGATTATATTTTAAAATAGTCTTAACATATGTTCCTCTTTTAATGCAAGGAACCAAGTTCACATCCATATAATATAGTATAGGCAAATTTACTGTTTTGCACTAAATCGCACTTAAATATGTCTTTCCTGGGAATCGAACCAGGGGCTTGTTGGTTTCAAGGCAATGACTAATAGACACAAAGTGAGAATTCTAGGTCTAACATTCCCAATGTTTGTTGACATTTTCGCGTAAGGAAAGATGTCCCCTATTGTAATTATTGTTAATGCAAATAAACGTAGAAGTACTTTTCTTTTTTTTAAAAAAAAGCATGAAAAGGGTGATAGCATGAACAGTTTTTTGTACTACAACAATTTCAAATCTCCAGATTATGTCAAATATGAAGTCGTAGACGCTAAATAACCTAATTCATATCTTGGATATGCATTAGGCTACGTGCAAATTGTACAGTAACTTCTAACAGTGTAGGTGCTGCCATTAGACAGGCCGGCAGTTGCGGTTTCCATGTGGATTTTGTAAATACGCATCTCGGCCTGGAAAAGCTCTTCTTCGTGAGTTTCCATCGTCACAATTAGCCTAACTGGACATAAACGTGACATAAAACTTTAAAACAGTACAAAAAGGAACCTTTTGCGTGAATATTTTATACTAAAACGAATTTCGTATCGACAATTTCTTCTTAAGCATTCCCTTCCCGTCAACCCATATCCTACCTGCTTTTATCATAAATGCGAGAGAAGTAAAATACAGACCTAAAAACTTGGTAAGTGATTTATGAAGGCAAAGGCTTTCACCTTGAGGAGGAGAGTCGATATAATTTGAACGTCTAGACATGTAAAGTCTGATATAAGTACGCATAAGTTCACTTCGATCCAAGGTAACCTTTCCTAGACGCCAACGCATGTCAATACGCATTGAACAGCGACACGCAACGACAGCTTTCAGCAAAAAAGTTTACTGGGGGAATCACGGTTTCTAAGACCGTCAACTTCCGCTGCCATCCAACTGTAAAAAGTAATCCTAACCGTTTCTTAAAAGTATTAACGACCATTGCATAGTTTCCCTGATTAATGTAATTTTAATGATTCAGATTTTAAATTATTTATGATGCACGTAACTCTAAATTGTAATAAGCTATATTTATACAAGTAAAAATATATGTACATATGGTTCTATCTCATTTCAATAGTAATTAATCTCTATCGGTGTATCTGTTACTGAGGTCAAATAATAAAAAATCAACAATTAATATCTCTTTAACAATTGATATCTGAAATGTAAATAAACCTACAGTTGCATAATTTCATGAACTGTAAGTCATATACATTAATAATCTTATTTGTATTGCCCGTCTATAACCCTTCGATCACCGCTGTAAAGTTTTTGGTTTGTTGAGGTGTAGGTGCTCATAACATAAATTTAACAACAGTGAGAGCGTCAGTAAGGGCATATACAGGAAAGAAACGGCCATTGTCTACCGGCAGTTTTCAGTTAAGTATTTAAATTATTGGTTTGATCTTTATTTTGTGAGCATAACTGTTGATAGGTTGTGAATTGATTAGTTGATCAACGGGGCAAAAAAAGTGACATAAAATTTTTAAACAGTACAAAAAGGAGCATTTTTACACACAGTGATACCAATTAAACTAATAAAAGTTACCAACAATGAATTTATCATATTTAATTGCCTTTTAATGCACTGATTTAACTTTATCTCCTCAATTATTATGAGCATGAAATATCTAGAAAACTATAGAAAATGTAGAAATGAATGTTGCTGCCATAAATAGAAATTTAGTGTCGAAGAGCAGAGGGGAATGTACTTTATAGGCTAGCCATGTTTTCCAAAAATATTTTTGCATGTTTTGTTGTACTTTAATGCATCAATTGACGTGTTTTGATGCACCTTCCTGCATCATTCTCGATGCTGCACTTCAACATTTGGTCTGAGCTACAAACTTAATGCATTTTTTATTTCAACTGATGCATGTACTTTTCTGTGCGTTGGAGCATAGTTTGTATTTGGTTCCCTTTAGGCTCAGATAGCTAATAGGGACGGGAACACAGCTTAAGGTGGGATCCGAAACATTACAATGTTTCTCCACCGCGAATCGAACCGGGACCTCTTCATTAAAACCTTAAAGGGACGCTACAGAAACTTTAAATGTTGTTTCCTCTACGAGGGTAGTTTGAAAAGTAAGGTGACCGAAGCAGAGATGGCAACACTATAATCGAAATCGATGCACGGTCGATAAGTTTGATGCCTTGTCGAGTTTCAGCCCAGTGCGTTGTGAGGTTATTGATTATAAAAGGATTTCTCCTGGTAACCGTTCATAGCATGAATCACTTCATACTTATCAGAAAATCGTTGTCCTCCAAGCCTTCTTTGAGGTTATGGAACAAATACGAGAAGTCAGAGGGAGATAGATCGGGCTAGTAGGGCGGATGATCCAACAAGTCGAACTTAAGTTCATTGATTTTAGCTGTAGAAACCATTGACGTGTGAACAAATGCATTGCTTTGGTGGCTTTGTCCATCATTTTTGAAAACGCTTGCATCTACTTCACGTGATCAAACAATATCCGCACAACGCACTGGGCTGAAACTCGACAAGGGATCAAACTCATCGACCTTACTTTTCAAACTACCCTCGTAACAATCAAGATCGTTACAATTACTGCTGAAAACATAAACCAGCGATAGTTACAGCTGCTCATCTTCAGAGAAAAAACTGTTACTCGTAAAAGTTCTTGTTCCTTGTAAGGCTATGAAAAGAGTTTCTTCCAATTGTGGTGCATAACAAATCAGATGCTAATGTCAACAATATGGACCAGCCAATTAACTATCCAAGATATGAATTAGTTAAGGAGACACGACAACTGAGTAATTTCAATTTCTTGTTCAAGTTTCTCTACAGCTTTTTATTCCTTTCCATGATGATTGCAACGTTCATTCGGAAATGTACCGCAAGTCCCTAAATGAATTACAGCGCCTGTTGTCTGCCCTCATAAATATTCAGATTAAGTTTTTTCGCCTGCTTCCACTTAACCGCTCATCTTTACATCTTTATGTGTTTTTCATCATGTGCTCGAATTTCTACCTCTTCGTTTCCGCCCATTTCATATACTGCCGAGACGCCCCTTTAGTTTGGGCAATGTTTAACATATTCTTCCACATATTCCATGTGCTTTCATTGTTTGGCGCTGTTTTGCAAATTACCAGAAAAAAAGAGAAAAACCGTTGCAGTGCCTCCCATTTCCGAAACATCATATTCAGAAGCGGAAATTTGATGTCTTAAACGCTGTACAAAAGAAGAGATAACTTTCTTCAATTACCGGTTGCTGTCTTTTGTTTCCCTGTGACCGAAACTTTAACCTCTAAGCATCGGCGTCCCTTGTTCCTCAACCTTATGTTCTCTTTTTCATATTTTTTTTCATGTGTGTAAAGGTGAAGCGCTTCTATGTAGAAGTGTAATGGTGTATTAAGTTGAAGAGTCGAATTTTAAGAACACACACAGCAGGCACATATCGAGGGGTCAGAACTAGGTGTCTCAGAAATAATAATAATGTTTAAATTTAAATAATCATATTATAATTGTACTACATTAAATAAAATATTAAAATATGTAAATAATTAATATTGTATTATTATTACATGAATAGTTAAAATGACGGTATAAGAATACATATATAACAGCATGTATTCATTTTCTAGCTTACGTGTAGTTAAGATCGCCAAACTTTGTGCAAAAACTACTTTCCTGAGAAGGAAATTAATGTTAAATAGATAAATAGACCTATTTTAGGATTTTTATAACCTATTTTAAGGTTTTTAGAACCTATTTTAGGGTTTCTCGAACCTATTTAAGGATTTTTAGAGCCTATTTTAGGGTTTTTAGAACCTATTTTAGGACTTATAGAACCTATTTCAGGGTTTCTCGAACCTATTGTAGGATTTTTAGAGCCTATTTTAGGAATCTAAAAGCACACTTTTTAGAACCTAAAAATCCGAGGTCTAGTTATAATGCATTGAGTCATACTATTCCTATTTTGTTGTATTTCTCCATTTGTTTCCGTTCTCTGCTAATGTCCTCATTTCTCTGAAGTTATCGATATACACGTTCATTCCAATTTCCTGAACCTACCAATGTGTTTACACCCCCCCACACACACACCCTTTTATACTACCTCAAGAATAATTTACAACAGTGTAAAAAGTGAAGTTAGAAACTCGTTCGCTAGCCCAACGTAAGTTTTCATAATGATAACTGATATGAATTGACAGACACAAGTAAGCATATCAATTGTTACAGAATTCATGCGATTAGCACACTGAAATTACATAATGTGGTTCTTCAACTATATCAAATTTTCTGCCAACCCTAAGGTCTTGGTTCCGAATGAGTGTGTTTGTGCTTTTTCTGCATTTGCTTTTAGGCCATCATCACAAATTGCAGTCATCACTGCAGAAATACACGACATAAACGTTACAAGAAAAATAACACACAGTGGTGATGACATAATCATCAGACGGAGTACTTTTCGTGTTGCCATACACATTTTTGTTTACCTACTGAAAGAAAAACACTAACACCCATACATATATGCGTGTGTTACTTACATCATGTCATAAATAAAATGAATTCTTCCATATTTTCTAGCGGCAAATATTTGCTCATAATGGACCTACAGACGTGCATGTTCTATGTCCACTCGTTACGAAATTGAGGGCATATTTGCGAAGATAGAATTTCATGTTTCAAAGTCAATACAAAGTGATCATGAGAAGAGTGAGTCAGAGATGGTACGTACGTGTTTGTATAGATTTTTTGTTTTTTTAACCGGCTTTTCTACATTTTGAAGTTATTGCCATGAAGATTAATGATGATTGATGTAAATACATACACAATAACACAGCCCGAACTCGAACCCAGGAGGCAAGATCATCAGCCCAACAGGCAACACGGTCGGTACATTTAAGTTAAGCTAGTAAATGTGATACTTTATCCAAGTGCTGGAGATAGCAAACATGCGGTAAAAAAACAACAAAAAAAAACAACATGTATGCAGTGGCGTGGGGTGACTTTTTCAAAAGGGCTACCGCCCATCAGACGTTATAATCTCCACCCTACCGCCCCCCAAAAAAACATGCCTTTGATCTGGATTTTTGTTCTTTTTTTTTCTCTTCTTTTTCAATCCGCTCAATGATTTATTTAGCTACAATCACTCCTAGAAAGAACTACCCCTCATGAGAGAGTTGCCGCGAAAATCCAGTGAATAGTAGTCGAGCCTTGTCAACCATCTCTGTTTCATTGCAAAGAGGTGGAAAGGGGAAGAAGAACCACACATTCGGGTCAGTTTGACGTTTCTGCGGTGAGCAGACGACAGAATTCCCCTCCTCCAGCGGTGGAAGGGAAGTCCAGATGTACGTACTACTGTTGCCAACTTAGTTTTTTGGAGCAAGGTTTGTCCAAATCACGAATCGCATCAAGTACTTATCTTTTCGTCTATTACTAAACGGTCTCAGTTGTAGTTAAATCCAGCTTTGGCTTTGCAGTCTAGCTCTTGTTGCTTCAAAGAAATAGTATCCCCGTTTTAGGCGAGATTTAGCTTTTTTCTTGAAATCCAATGTGACAACACTTGCTGATCCGGTAGGACGCAGCAGCAACAGGGCCCCTAAACAGGCATATGAATAACCCCCTAGCACACTTGCCTCCAAGTCTTTCCCCGCTGTTCCCTTGCATTGGCGCCCTTTCCTCCTGTTGTCTCTTGAGGGTAGCGGAACGGCCTGTCCCTTCGTTTTTGTCGGCTGCAGAAAAAATGTCCTCTGCAATATACACTCAACTGCAACGCTGTCGGTTAACTTATTTAACAATGTTGTTCTTTTATTGAGAAAAAAACTTTTTAATTTCTTTACATTTTGCTGTTACCTGCGGTAACACCGGTTACATGCACGCCACGCCTCTGCATGAATGTAACAAGTGCATAGGTACCTCAAAAATGAAATTCTTACCTTCTAACAGTGTGGATGTTGCCATTAGCCAGGCCGACAGTTGCGGTTTCCACGTGGATTTTGTAAATTCGCATTCCGCCCGGTCTATAGAAGCTGTTCTTCATGAGTTTCCATCACAATTAGCCTAACGGGGCAAAATAAGTGACAAACTTTTAAAACAGTACTAGAACGAAGCTTTCAGCCATTTTTACACACAGTGATAACAATTAATACTAATAAAATTTACCAACAATGAATTGATCATATTTAATTCCCTTTTAATACAATGACTTAACACTATCTTCTCAACTATTATGAACATGAAATATCTGGAAAAACTAATGTAGAAATGAATGTTGGTGCCATTTAAAAAAAAAAAAGTTTCGGAAATAGAACAGGGTAGAAATAACTTTATAGGCTGTCCATATTGTCCGGAGGGGGCGCTGTGTAGGGACGCTTTACATTATCACTAGGCCTACCATCTGAAAATATTCGCCATTTCCCGATGGCTAAAATTTCTGCGCCAGGAAATTTTTGAAATTTTCCTACTCCCTGAAAATCTCGAATTCTACATACTTTCTCCTTCAAGTAGTTGATTTTGTACTTATGGAATAAAAACCGTTAATTTCAAGAAATTTAGGACACTTATAGTGCACAAAATACCAAGAGTTAATCCTTTTAAATACACCCTTTTAATTTCTCGACTGCCCGTAGCCCAAAAAGTCAGGAAATATTTTTCCGAAGTCAGGGATCTGACCCTGATAATTCACCTGCCATCATTTTGGTATTACTATTTATTTACAGTACCCTTCGGCTCGTAAATTCATGGATCACAGGTAACATGAAGGATACCAAAAGAATAAGAGGTATTCATCAACGGATTGATAGATGTTTACTTGACAACAACGCCAAAGTTTTTTTCAATTGATTTTCAAGTTGTTAAATAATAATAACAACAATAAAAGGTAAAATATACATTTCTATAACTAAAGGGCAAGGTGTAAAATCTCACAATGCCCCACTCCTCGAGAAAAAAGATCCTGCGGGCACCCTTGTTGCGCGGTAGCCATTTTTCCAAGATGGCGGCTTCAGCACGACTCTGATCGTTCCAGCGCATGAATGTCTTTTGTTTTGCTCCCCTAGCCTCGGATTGCTGATCCTGGAACCGTACCAGAACCACCACTCGCACCAGAATTAACAGCACAACAACGGTTGCTGAAAGAGAGTCGGTATTCCCAGCGAAAACACGTTTAATGAATTAAATCCTCCAGTAATTCCGAGATAAAAAGCATGCCGATTAAATAACCTCGACCCCAGCGCCATCACTCTTCAACCTGTCCTGCCTCTGCACTTGCTGCTGCAATTTTCGGTTCCTTCTCCTCTCATTAGTTATGCAATGCCAGACATTAATAAGTGGGAATCATGAAAAGGTAGCCTGTTCCGAAAGGATGTGCGAGCGGTTATTAGAAATTCACCACGCTGGGCTTGTTACCCCGCCCCCATGCCACGGAAAATTAATCACCGCTTCTCGAGAATTTCCTGATCTTCGTGTGGTGTTTTTGTTGTGAGCCTATGTGGCATTGAATGTTACGTTCCCTTGGGAGCTCGAGGGGAATCAATATGCACTGTCGTTTCTCCCGTTCGCTTCCAGTTAGTAACTGTAAATTTGGTACCACTGCGGGCAAAAGTAGGTTGCAATAAGGCAATATAGAAAAGTGACCTTTGACTAAACCGATCCTTACAGTTAGGCAACATGAAACACACAACGAAATGGAACACTGCACAAAACACAAGGTGTTGGTTGATTTAATTAACATCACTTAGTTTATTGGTTGCACGCTGGAGTGGCTTTTTATCTTTCTCCGCTTCAGCACACGTACAGTCACGGACACTTCTGGGTTGTAATGATTTTATTGAAAGTCAATGGTGTTGTTACAACCCACAAGTGTCTGCGATTCTACAATTAACAGAAGCTTAAGGACATGAGGAACAGTTTCCGCGATGCTCTTCCCTACGCGGCAGTGTTGCCAACTTAGCTCGTTTTGAGCCAGACCTGGCTCTTTCGTGCGCTCGTTTCACTGTGAACTGAACTCCACTATGAAGCCAACACTGGCTCCGGGCCACACATACCAACTTTTGCCATGAGTGTACATTTTGCACGTGACGTACTATTGTTATATTGGCTGGGTCTCCCCTTATCTCCCCAGCTACTTTTTAATAGCGCCGTGGCTGACTTGAAGATGGCATAATACATATTGTTATCCGGGAATCCTTTATTTTCGATTTCATACAACCATCGGTGGAATATTGAGATGGGTGATGCCGCCACTTTAAAGTTAACAGTAATAGCAGCGTTCCCCAACCCTTTGACACCTAAAATTACCCTAGGAGGCAATTTATCCAGCCTTAGCTCCTTGAAAGTCAACTTTAGCTCTGTTTAAGGTGAAATTTAGCTCTTAGTGTGGAATCCATACTTTACGAGGTCGCTGAGATGAATAGTGACACTCCCAATGCCGTTAAACTCCAATTTCATTTTATACTATAGTTACAATTCATTATTTTCCTGTCTAATAGAAGATTGGGATAAATAAATACCCGGGCAATCCGCTAGTTTTATATATAATAAGTAATACTTTGAATAAAAACCAAATTAACCTTGTTTGTCCATTCTCACACGGAATGGCTCCATAGTAATTTGTACTCTAATTGTTTACAGGAACAAAATAGGGCCTAGACCCTTGGTTACCCGATGCCGTAAGTCCAGACACAACCTTTCATTGTGAACGCCACACGTGATGACGCACACGTCTCTGTCTTGCAGCCAGCACACACGGCAATTGTGGTCAGATGCCGAGATTGCGTGCGAAGGGAGGGTGGAGAAGCCGGGTGGGTTCCGTGGGAGGGGAGCACCACCCGAGGGTTGCCGAAACTTCTGAAGTCCAAGTTCGCGTTGATGAAGGAGATAATTAGAAATGATTGGTCGTTTAAGAGGCGTGAAAGTCTAGGTGCCCAGGGGCAGAACCACACATGGCGAGAAATACAAGAAGAGCAGCTACATAGATATTTCCAATGACAAAAAACCTCTCCTAATCAAAGCAGAAAATCGATTCGGCCGTTGAATTAAAATTTCGATGCACGATATTAATTGCTTCTTATTGCGTTCGGCTGCGGAGCGAATAACGCAAGTGTGTTTAATGGTCACGTTTTGTGTTTGGATCACGCCATATATGAACCTGCTTTGACCGAAGTTGAAGGGAAGGTTTGGTGTCATACTCTTGCCCAGCTAACTGTAGAGGAGGCAAACGAAATCAAGTCTCTGCGCATGTAGTGACGCGAGACGGCTCCACAAATGAACACGTGACAGGAACGTGTACTGCTTCAGTCTCGCTTCTCTGACGCCATGCGCGAACTTTCTCCACAGTTAGCTGGGACAGGCTATAGCTGTGCATTTATTTCATTACTGTGGAAACGATTGAGTGAATTGAAAACGGCCATGGAGGTACTTTAGTCATTTCTTCCCGTGCAAATAAACTTTGATCCAAATAGTGTTTAAAGTCAGTGCGCGAATTAACACAGGAGGGGGGATGTCGGTGATTTCTCCCCAACAAAAAATTTCGGCCCGGCAAAATATTTTTTTCTCATTCCAAAGTAATGCAATTGAAAGTTAAGAAATGGTAATCTTGAAATGTCTATTTTCATATTGTCGTGCTCGAGTCCTTCTCAGGTAACGCCATTGTACACACAGAAGCCAAAACACCTCAATTGACACATGTATGTTGACTCCAGTAATACATTAACGTGCATAAACTTCAAATGATGCACTTGCTGGTGTGTTAAATGCATAAAAGGGCACTTTTATCAGCCGAAGTTCCATGTGATGCATTAAAAATGCAGATCAGACAAGATCACTTCAAATATAACATGATTACACATTTAGCTGTGTTAGTTGATGCACTAAAAGTGAAATTTCTGTTATGTTTGAAATGATTTTGCCTGGTCTTCCCAATTGATGCATTTTTAGTGTATCACACGGAACTTCGGCTGATAAAAGTGCCCGTTTATGCATTTAACACACCGAAAAATGCATCATTTGAAGTTTATGCACGTTAATGCGTATTAAAAGAGCAACAAACTGAATTTACATCGGATGGTACAGCGAATCTTCATGACTCGCACAAGAGAGCTGCCTCGATTCTTAAAGCCAGACTTAATAAAAAAACTTATTTGTGATTCATTGCCTAAATGACACAATAATGTGTATTAGAGTTTGCTGTTCATGACGTTGTTGATGTTCAATCAAAACCTTTCCATATAAAATCATTTATGGACTCATTATGCAAACTGTTTTCAACTCGTCCCCAAAAACCAAAAAGAGATGAAAGCAAGCGTTGACGACTCGAACATAAAATGGGTTGCATCTTCTTCAGCAGCATCTGCTGTAGTGTCAGGTTTCCCTGCTTCTGTAGAGTTTTTGCAGTTAGAGTTTAAAGATAGAGCTAAATTCTGCGTGTTACATGACTCGATGGTGGTAATTTGTTATGCAACTTTTTCAAAGATCAGATACTGATTCACTGTTAGATAAAATTGTAATGATGAATGTTGCAGATGTTCCATTGAATTTGAATTTAAAATTTTGGGTGCGTCAGCACTTAGGCTATTTTGCACCCGTCACTATCCACGGGGTCCAGCTCCTTACCTAAACTAAAATTTAACTACTAACATAACTGTAACGTTGGAAGACTAAAATATTCTGACTTAGGTTAACAGAACTAAAAGAAACATTACTGTAATGTCGTGTCGTAACTAAAATATTAAAATATTCTGACTTTGGTTAAAAGCTGAGGCTGTAATGAGGCACTAAGCACACACAAGGACAAGACACAGGACAACACACAGAATTATAGCCAGAGCCTCGTTCGTCTGCAAAATGTAGTCCAGGGTGTACCAGGGAAGTAAGGTTGACAATTGGGTGGACTACGTGGAAGTTCACCCATTACACCCCAGATGTTCCATTGAAAACAGCTACAGAAGAATTTGCAAACACTCAAGGCAGAATTTATTTTATTTTAAAACATAAAGTAATCGTTACGTTTCAACCTCCTAGCAAGGTCTACTTCAGACTCTGTACCAAATACAAAAAAAATTAACATTTGGTTTATGTTATAAAATAAAATAAATTCTGCCTTGCTCAGCATATTGAGTTTTTGGTTATCATGGAAACAAGGCTTAATGGTGTTATAGAAGAATTTGCTTTGAAAACGCACACAGCAAGAAACGTTAAGAAGAAACAATTTACAGATTTCAGAAAACAGTTCTTGTTGACAATATAATTGGAAGATTTTCTGATTGTAGTGAAATCATACTATGTTGTAAAGTACTGGATGGACACAAGGGTCCACGATGTGGAAATGAACTGATTGATTTTGTATTGTGCCGACAAAATCAAAATGCTGTGTGATTTTGTGAAAATTATGACTTCTGATTCAGATAATACTATTGTCACTTAGTTTCAAGAGTATCAAGGGTAGAAGTTGGGTAATGTGCTGAAAGAGCTCTTATTCTAGTATATTCAGTAGATTATGAGAGACGTTTATGCAAGATGAATCTCATCGAAGATTTGCGGAATCGGATGCTAATTCATCATTGATGTTTGTCCCCTTTAATGGTCCAGTAATGAAAAATTTCCTTGCCAAAATAACAGACTTGTGAATTTAAGGAGGACACAATTCTGCATCTGATCAACCGAAAAAAGACAACAGAGTTCATCACATTCTAGCAGGCTGTTTTCATGACATAGTGCTGATATTTTACATGTTGTAAAATGTTTACAGGAACCATGCAAGTAGGTTACATGGAGTTGGACTCGTTCTGTGCATGAGTTTGGGTTTTCTTAGATTAGAATGTAAATATACAGTTTCTAAATTATTATGTTATAATAACTAATTGTTATAATAAGATTTAGGTTATAGCCACTGTTCTAAGGTGCTTAGCAACGCATTGATGCATTTTTCTGTGTATTTTAATGCATCAAAAGTGCATTCTTAACACTTTATGCACTTTAATGTGTTATTGGTGTCAACGCCTTTGGCACATTTTCGGTTTTGTGTGTTTATCGAAAAGGAAGTCCACCGTTAGGTCCACTAAAACCATAAAGGAAATTCTGTGCCCATGTCGCAACATCCTCTTGAAAGCCTAGACGTTCCACGAGTCATTTCGGTTGTCAGTGAATCGAGTCTCACCACACCTATCTCTCTAGCTCACAATCATTTATTTCTAGTATAGATCCTTTAAAAAAAATGTGAAAACCCAGGAACGACTTTACTTTATGGAATATTAAAATATTTCGTTATGCTCAACATCAAACATTAGAATAATATTTTTCTTGTATGGTTGTTGTATACACATATGAATGCTTTCCATCAAACCAACCAGCACCACCCCTAACGTCCAAACGGAAAGTGTTTACCGTCCTAACCTGTATTTTTACACGCATGTATGTATGTAACCTAATTGTACTTAAAAACGTATAAAGCAAAGAAAAACACAAAAGATCATTCGCCAAATATTTTGCCGGAGCCCCCAGCACAGAATCTGGCTGCGCCACGGCCTTGAAGTAAAATATAAGGTTTCCAATTTCGTCTTGCAGCTATTTATGGAGAGATTCATGTACTGATTCATTCCCAGAAGCTTTATCCCTGGTACACATACATATCAGTAATATACAGTAAGTGGGAAGACTTGGCGGAACGTTTATTTTGGAGGACGTTGTAGTCCGGGGAGGTTTGGGGGAGGAAAGTGTTCTTATTATTTATCTCCTCACCATTTTCAACCCCTCTGACGTCTTCAGTGCTTATGTGGGTTTTCAGGTAAGAATATGCAAAATAGACGTTAAACTTCCCAATAGACACATATAGGTGTTTTAAAAAATAGTCAATAGGCTCTAAATAACATGAAACAAATTCAAAACCGGTATGTTTTAATACAAAGAAATAAAAATAGTAAACAGGAAAAAAATCACATCCAATCCATCAACCATAGTACGACGGTTAGTAAAAAAAAAATGTGCATTTCTAAAAAAAAAAAATCTTGAAATTTTTCACACTTTAATAATCTACACACAGGTAGAAATAATTGCTGAGGTAGAGCAGAAATATTATTTCCGCCATCTTGGAGATATGACGCCATATTGGATTTTCAGCAGTGTTTGCTTTTAAATGAGTTTCCCCCAATCCGGATCCGTCACGCGGATTACATCCTGCTAATCTGAATAATCAGGATTGTCCACTGATTTCACCGTTAACCGGACAATCGAAATCTGACTATCTTGTAGCTATCCTTAAGTTAACATACACTATAAAGGTGTGATCCATGTATGCGGAGCGTTGTGATCCAATAACAATTTTCGTAACATTTTGTTCAGTTGCGTGTTCCCGACATATAAGAAGTATACCGCCAGTCATTATCACCGGACAAATTAGCAGTCAGCAACATTTTATAGCTCGGTGGCACGCAATTCTTGGCATTGAAGCACAAAATTGCTGTTTTTTTTTTTTCGTTTTGTTGTTATTACTCGAGCCCTTTGGCATTTTCTTCCCTGTAATTTTCTTCCCGGTGTGAAATGGCCTCAAGGTGTTATTTCGCCCTTCTTTTAGTGGACAGGAATGTCTTCAAGAGAAGATGTCGTCCGTTATTTTACATTGCACACATTTCTAACCAGCAAAGTTTGGGACTTGATGAAAAGTCATATCTTTCTCTACGTTTTGAGCTCAATTCTAAACATGCCACTAGTTAATTCCCCTTGAGTTAGAAATAGAAACAAATTATAAGATTTTGGGGGGGGTTACTGGTACGTTTTCAGCCATTTTTTCAGGGTTTTTATGCATTTTCGTCACTTTTCAGGTTTACGAAATACATTTTCCTTCTCAAACGTCATTTTACTCGTATTTGCTTCTTCTGAAATACTACAGCGTATTTTTCAATTTGTTTCGATTGGTTTAATTGATTTGCTTTATTTTACTTCGCTTTTTGTGCCACTTTTTGCTAATTTGCGAAGATGGAGGTGAGTGATGACATGATGAAATTGATGAAACACTCACAAACATCCATTCTAGGCCGGGATTCGAACCCGGGACCCCTGGCGTCCTAGCGCGATGTGCTATTCACTCCGCCACGGGGGGCAGGATAATAATTTGTTTCGAGTTGAGAGAGATATATATATATATATATAGAGAGAGAGAGAGAGAAATGTATTTGAAATAAATCTTTACACATTGATACACATCTCTACAACTTCAAGTGTATTTAATAAAATGTACGCTAGCATACCATCTTTTATCATGCATATTATACATTGGAGATTAAACCAAATGGTTGCAGTATTCATCAAATATTAAACAGCTAGTATTAATATTTGCAATGAACAAGGTACTAAATTTATGTTTCCTTGCAATGAAATGGATATTTGATTTGTGCACAAGCAATTACGGGTTTAATTTCTCATTCATTTAGGGTACATTGTTAACGTTACCAATTCACAACTATTTGTAAAAAGAAAATAACAGAGCTCAAAAGATGATCCTGCGACTCCATAAATAATAATAAATATTCAAAGACAATTTTATCTTTACAAGTTCTTTCTTCGCAAATAACTATCAAGATATTTTTAGTAAATCAGGATAAATAACGCTTGCAGTAACAACTTACGATGTAGAACTTTGTCAAAAGCTTTGATGAAATCAATATTAAAAGCTTCGACATGACTCAGCACAAATAATAAGTAAGATGGATCAAGCCAGTACACAACTTACAAAGGAAGACATGAAGTAGTGAGCACATAAACAAATTCGATGAGACATTCCAGCACACAAATCACACCGTTAAGTACCAGAATTAACAGCGGAAAGGCCAAAGCAAGTGACGACGTAAGCAGTCCAGTGCATGTGATAATATTATAATACACTCCCGTTGAATCTACATAAGTCGTGCACTGGAATAACGCACAAGCAGCGAGATCCTTGACGGTGAAGCGGGCTAAAATTGATGTCTCCGAGGGTCAACGGAGCAACAGAACATTCTGGCCTGCTGTTTTTCAACTCCTGCGCAATAAACTAACCACTTCAGGTAGCCGGACAAATAAATCTTACTTTTGTTAATTAGACTCAGCGAGAGCAAAGTGCAGCTTTACTGTAAGGATTCTCAACTCGCACTCACCACGTTTCAGGTTATCTTGGACTTCAAGGAAAGGTAAAAAGCAACATGTCTGACCTGTAACGCTTCTCTTCTTTTTTTCTATTCTTCCACCTTTCAGTTTACATTTGTTAAGTCGACAACTAGGCATAGCTGTCAGGAACAAATACAACTGACCGCTCCTGACTTTCTTATCAGTTCATTAATCAGCTTGGCTGATTGACGAATACCTCCTCGTCAATTCACCCTCCCCCTTTTCCATTTCTTGCTGGTTCTTTCAAGTTTATGATACATATCTACACCGATTCACATGCTTGCCTGACTGTACCTCCCCTCCCTGCTGCCTCAACCTTGTTCCGTTTTTCACCAACTTGCGTGTCACTGCGTGGTTCTGAAGTTAAACTAATGTGGACTAATTGCGGGGTGGTCTTGTCAATTCCTCTTGTATATACTTTTCCAGGGCAGGTCGTAGATTTAACTGCTACGTTTCTTTTCCCTTCAACTCTTGTTCACACACACACACACGTACATTCACTCGCATTTCGCTCACGCACCTTCTCGTGCTTCAGTGTCCACAACGCCGTGTTTCAAGGTTGTGGAAGGGGGGTTCAAAAAATTCATGTCATCATTATCTCTGCACTCGCGTTACAGCAGTTCCTTGTTAATTTGCTGTTGCTCAGAGTTGTAAAAGTGTTGATTGCAACTAATTTGAGCAACTTGAGTCGGAGACTCATCATGTTGCTTTACGTTCTCGAACACGCATAAATTCAGACAGGCTACGGAAGGTTATAAATGATTTATATTCACTCTGAAGAGAATCCACGATTACCAGACGGGTCATTCCAAGTGAATTCAAGAAGAAGCAAACTTTTTCCTTAGACCTTGAAGTTATGGATTTCACTTTTTCTTTTGTTGTTGTTTATCTTCAGCCGTGCACACTCAAATTTCAGGTCAAACTGGCAAAGGAAAAAAAGCAGTGGAAAATATGGCAAAGTGAAAATAATAAACAGAAAAAAATGACAACGGTAATGGCATTTTTCATGAATAAATATTTTATACTGGAACTATACTGAGGAGAATAATATTTGTAATTGTGTTGTGTTGACTGAGTAATTAAAAAAAAACCTCAAAGTATGGCTTGATATGACTAGAAGGAAGCAATGAAATTTTTCATTCTCACTCAGATGAAAGCAGATGATTTCTGTTCGCAGAATTGACTTTCAGATATTATTGCAGTTCATTTTAAGATGTTGTTGAACTCATTTGAAGAGCATCGTTCATAAGGATCAGCGAGGGAAAGATATGTGTATTGGTCAACCCATTTTGTTGTTATGTACGTACAACACTATTATTGGACATTAGCCTGATGTGGTCAATGAATAAATAGATAAAATAAATAAATATTACTGTAGATTTATAAATGAATAAAGAGAGACTGTAAAAGTATGCTAATATTTATTAAATAATAGTTTACCAAATGTTTTGTTTTAAATATCAACTCATTCAAATAGTCAGAACGAATAAGGACTTCAGTTCCAAAATTAATTTTTATTTTAATTCACTATAGTTCATAAAGACAAGCCCCTAAGCTATATCTTCCATCCTTGAATATTACTGTGTTTATATCAATTTCATATTTCATGTAAATTAAAATGCATTATGTAAGTATCTCTTTATATTTTGTTTTGTCCATGATGGTTCAGATCTGAAACATTGAGTGTAAAAACATTATTTGTACGTTGTAATATTCGAAATTTTGTATTCATGTAGGAAATTTTTGTATTGGATAATTACGTCTGACATTTTATGTTACTCTTTCAATCGTACTTGTATTATTGTTTTAATGCTTTTGTTTTTAATAACTATACTTTTCTTTTGTGTACATGCACTTTAGCGTCGACATACTTTGTGTTTATGTTTATCAGAAAATATGTAACACTATAATTGGGCGTTCGCCTGTTGTGTTCAGATAAATAAATACGAGGGTTGGGGCAAAAGTCATTGCAACTATTTTTTTTCTTGCAGATACCAGCCCGGTTGGAAAATGCGACATATACAGATGAAAGGACGAGGGGGGTACTACATGTGGGGACAGTTAAAACACGCGAACATTGTGCCTCACATAGTTATTACGATAGTGTACAGGACAATACTGGTTTGATCGTGCAAAACAATTACATACCTGTTCTACAGTTGACAGAACAAAACTGGGGCTAGAGGCCCTCAAAGTAGTCACCTGCCATGTGCACCACACGCTGCCAACGATGTTTGAGACTCGGAATACCATCTGCGTCACCATTGGTCACACCATGGGTGAATCGGGGTCATCTGCTGTTGCACAGCATTGGCAATGTCCTCTCGTGTCGCGAACCGCCTTCCACATAGTGGTTCCTTAACCTTGTGTATGAGATGAAAGTCACAGGGTGAAATGTCAGGAGAGTATGGCGGGTGCTCCAATTCTTCCCATCCCCAGTGTTGCAGTTGCCACCGTACACACTCTGCTTTATGTGGTCTAGCGTTGTCGTGCAGGATGATTGCACTGTCCAGAAGGTCCGGACGTTTCTCCCAAACGCCACGTCGTACCTGTCGCACAAGGAAGTTCCTGTAGTACTCTTCTGTCATTGTTCTGCCATGTGGAACAAAGTGGCACACAATGACACCCGTTTTGTTCTGTCAACTGTAGAACAGGTATGTAATTGTTTTGCACGATCAAACCAGTATTGTCCTGTACACTATGGTAATAACTATGTGAGGCACAATGTTCGCCTGTTTTAACTGTCCCCACATGTAGTTTCTCCCTCGTCCTTTCATCTGTGTATGTCGCATTTTCCAGCCGGGCTGGTGTGTGCAAGAAAAAAAATAGTTGCAATGACTTTTGCCCCAACCCTCAAATAAATAAATAAACCCCTCCCCATGAAGAAACCACTCAACTCATTGAATTATCATCGGAGCAAGGACTCGAAAGTACTTGTAATTATAAGTAATTGGATATGTTCGAAACTAAATAGGTATCCAAATTTACATTAGGCAGCTTCCGTGGCAGAGTGGTTAGAACAGCGCCTTACGACGCCAGAGGTACCAGGTTCTTGGTGAGTGTCCCTTCATCAATTGCATCATATCATCACTCACCCTCATCGTCGCGATTAAACAAAGGTGGGAAAAAGCAACGCTAAATATCTCAAACATACATGAAACCAATGAAATTTATTAAAAAACATGATCATGCAGAAAAAAGAGAACTGGCGTCAGAGCCTCGATAGCCTGCACTAATGTTAGTTGTTAGGGTTAGTGTATTTTAAGGACGACAGCATCGAACCTCCCATCGTTATGCACCAAAGTGTCTTTAGGATTTCAGAAGCCACTGTCGTCTTTTCAAACCTTTTTATTCTTCAGCTTAAAGATGTTTCGGAATTCCTCTTGCATCCATCCCAGCTACACCTGCCCTCATAAGGAAAAGCCAGGAATGAAGGAGAAAGAAAATCCGGATGTAAGTAGCTGTCCATCAAGAGCTGGATGGACATTGATGGCGTCTTCCTGCAGATGAGGCACAGATAACACGGTGTTAGGTGTCAGGAACGTTGGCATTGTGCACGGTAGCAAGTCGGCCATCACACGCCCAGACAAGCTACAAAAACGCCACTCTCAGAGAAGTTAGCACATTAAGGAGAGGATATTCGCCCCTCGGTATTATCCAAGATGGTCAGGTTACGTTTTATTCTGGTGGGTAAGGGTCTCTTGTGGCAGGTAGGGAACATCTTGCATTAACAGGATTGTATATGATTACGGACGACGACAGGGATAGAGACTACCGAAGGTTGAAGATGTCAGAACCGAATTTGTGCAAGCCAACAGGTTTTTTGATAGAGATCTTTTTTAGTTTTCGGAGCTTTTAGCTGTGAAACCAGCTGAAGGTAGACACTGGTAATTTCGCTCAAGTGTACATAATTATCAGTGGCGTATGCTGAGTCCAAGATGTAGACTATCTCACAATGACACGTAGTTCGACACACTCATTTTGCTCGTTCACGGAGTCTTCAAGGAAGTTGCCATGCAAACGGCAGCTAGGTTGCAAAACTTTTAAGAAATCAGGTTGCCAACTCCTGAGAAATAGGTTGCCAACTTTAAAGAAATTAGGTTTGCCAACTCCAAAGAAATCGGGTTGCCAACTCCAAAGAAATCGGGTTGCCAACTCCAAAGAAATCGGGTTGCCAACTGCAAAGAAATCGGGTTGCCAACTCGTACAAAATCAGGTTGCCAACTCGTACGAAATCAGGTTGCCAACCCTTAAGAAATTCGATTGCTGACTTCAAAATCACAATGACATCCTTATTGAAATGAGTATTTTTTTATTTACAATTTCTAAACAATTTATCTTCATGTATTTCACTCTCTATGTCTCAGGCTTCGCAGATAATCTAGCTAGCCCAGAATATAGGCTCCTGATAAATAGTTTATTAAAAGTATACTTGTTTGAAATAGCCAGAATTTGCTTTAGTATTCCAATACACGTTCCAACTACCAAAAGTAGCTGTTTTGATAATACAAAGAAACAAAGCAAAATTGTTAATGAATAACTATTGATATGGGGCAATGGGGCTACAAAATCAGAAACTATGGCATCACCATTAACAAGCTTATTGAATCACGAGGGCAAGGACCTTTGCAAGAAGAGCAGAAGGAATCTGCAAACTTTCTTATATTGCAAAGAGGGTGAATAACAGACCCCTCAGACCGAAGCCACATACGACAAGCGACACAGGCCCCATCCAGCAATAACCAATAATAAATTAATAACAACAGTAAAATTATATAAATAAGAGTAAGTAGTGATGGATAGTCTTTCATGAACCAAACCAAAGAGGGATACATACATAAGGGGGATATCGCCACATAAAGGCTTCCTCCCAATGCTAAGTCAATTCTGTCAGTGGAAGCATTAGCCAGACAATAAGACAATATTTCAAGACAATTCCATATTTTGAGATGCAGACAATTTACACAATAACTAAACTTAATCGCCATCAATAATCATAATGATAACAGGCAACGGATGACACGATGCTAACCAAAATGGCTTCTTTGCTTTCTCGTAGTATCCGACCAGTCGGCAAGTTTGACTTTGTTGTGGAACAGGGGAAGTTAATCTCTTCCAAAGAGACACATGGGCTAATAATAGAGAGAATAATATACTCGTACTAATAATTGCAACAATATATTATTATATTCCTTGTACAAAATTAGATAAGTAAAACGGCAGTCAATCAACAATGCAAGAGCTAATGAATTTTCCTCTTACATATTTCGAAATTATTTTCTTGAAATTTCATATTTTATTTAGGGGTAGCGGATTTTATAATTTGTTTTCATAGCATGAGCTGTTGGCGATAGGCATTATCTGCAAATACATATCCTCAAAATTTATTCCACTAGAACGAGTGTTGATTTTTATGAAGATAAAAATTAAGACATGTGACGTCCCATACATATTGTTTTTGATGTCAAAATATGTATGTCTGTCGTTTCTTTTTAAGATAAGGGATTCGTAATGAAATCTGAGCTCCTGCGTAGCAAAATATCCATGACGGAGTGGTCAGCACTTTGCGCTACGACGCCAGGGGTTCCTGATATCGAAACCCAAGTAGGACATGGATGTTTGTGTGAGAGAGAGAGAGAGAGAAAGAGAGAGAGAGAGAGAGAGAGAGAGAGAGTAAAAACTGACGTAAGAAAGAAAATATTGAAGGGAAAACTACCGCTTAGTTCTTTTTCTTAAAAAAATGTTCAGTCCTCTCGCCTTTGATGCGAGGGGTCCCTTAGATCGATTCCCAGTGGGAGTCCCAAAAATTTCGGCTTTGCCCCAGCGTCTTGAGGACAATTGGGAAGCTACTTGAAAAGAAGAAGTAGCGAGTTCCGGTCTACAAAGCCAGAAAACAGCTGCGATGGGACTTGATACGCTGACCACGCGTCACCCAATGAAAAAAAATCCGCTCTGGCAGGCCCTGTCCCACAGAATTTTTTTCATTTCGTAATAAAAAAACATTTCTTGCGCCAGATATTGAATTATATTCTTATGAAGACAAAAATGAAAAACAAATAAAGCAATGTTGTTATTGGTATGTCTATTTTTTTGCAGAAAAAACAACGTTATGAAGTTTCTTGAGTCGTAAGCTGTGAAGCTGCCCTGTGTCTTTTTTGTGCGATCAGGACAACGTAAACGAGCTAATCGAGGAGGGACAAACATGAATATGAAAAGAAGGATGAAAAAAAACATAGTAGCTGTTTCCAAAAAGGCCTTTTACGTTTCGGGTTAACTGCGTTTTAACTTTGTGAAAAATGTTCTCATGGGGAGGTGGGGAGGAGATACGCAACGCACTCATGATTCTCTGAGCTTGCGTAAAGCTTGTGACACGTCTGATGATGGATGAGGCCGGATACGTCATCCAAGTATGGATGAGACCCGAGGTTACAGGTATTAAGCGTAATGGCGCGGTCACGCTAGTAACTCGCCGGCTGTTCTGTGAAAGGGGACGTTCCCCCTCTCCCCCCGCTCCCTAAAGCAGACAGTGAACTGTAACCCTCAGAAGCGAAAGAATTCTTCCTCGGATAGACGTCACGAGGAAACAAACACCAACTGTCATATGCGAGGTCGAAGATGATCCCGAAACCAGCGAACGTGTCACCTGCATGTCAACTTCCGATGACGTCTGACGGGGGCATCCGATTCAGATGGAAATGGTCAACTGGCCCCCGAGAAGCGATTGACGAGTCTTCGCACTTTTGGGCAACTCCCAGTCCTTTGTCGTTCGGTTAGTGTGGACAATGGCGGAAGGACATCCACAGAGGGATCGCATTTGGCATTCATAACCGGCTTCTTGTTAAATTGACAGTTTCGTGTCAGACGGTGACAAAAAAAGGGGGGCCCAAGTGAATCCACACAGTGAGCTAGGGCGCGCCAACTGATGCTCTTTTTGCACATCTCAGTTGCTCTTGTGCTCGTACTTTTTTATTCTTTAGCGAACGCTATCCACGAGTTCCATCTTGGTTCAATCCCCGTTGGATGCTTTCTAAGGATACCTAGCCTTGAAGATTCTTCAAATCATCTAACCGGGCTCCGTGGCCGAGTGGTTAGCACATCGCGGTACGACGCCAGGAGTCCTGGGTTCAAATCCTGGCCTGGCCATGGATGTTTGCGAGTATCCATTCATCAATTTCATCACATCATCACGCATCCCCATCTTCGCAAATTAGTCAAAAGTGGCACAAAAAGAGAAGTAAAATAAAGCAAATCAGTCAATCATCTAGTATTCATGAATTAAGTATCTAGACGAGAGATTCAAAGGATGTCTTATTGCCGACCGTATCTCGATTTACTAACTTGAGCCAGGCGCGTAGCAAGAATTTTATTTCGGTGGCTTGTAAGCAACAGCCATCTAAAGGCGAAAAAGTGTGGGGGTACAAACCCTGAAGATTAATTTCTCAGTATATTACAACTTATTACACAAGATGTTTAATCCTGCTAAGTATGTAACATTATTACCACTATACACTATTTCCATTAGATATTTTAGAATTTCGGGAAGGGGCTTGAGCCCACCGAGCCCTCTCCCTGATTACATGCTTGACACTTGTCGTGTCAGAACCAGAGAACTTTATTGGGAGTCGGATCAAAGTATCTCCACCAATAATCCTTAGCGGTGAAGTGCAGTCACGTATCTTTAATTTACTGACTCTCAGACATACTCCAAAGAATAATTTATTTCCTCTGTCCTGTTAATTTGATGAATACGCGACCGAACGTACCAGCGATAAAACGTACCTCTACCACCTGACCGGCTACCTGCGAAGGGTCTTCTAATGAGTCTTAAAAATATTTGCGATGCGACAAAACGTACCACTTGATGGTTTTGCTGATTTCCATCACACTTTATCCACGCTTTGGACTGGCAAAATTACTATATAATGCATATATAGCTATTTTGGCGTGTTTAAAATCAGCTGTGGTTAAGCTGTCGTCCACATTTTTTATTTTGTTTTATCTTTTCGTCTTTTGTTCGATTTTCGTTTTAGTTATGTCAGTTCTAACCTAACCTAACCTAACCTTTGTCGTGTAGAGTATCGTTGTAAATCTTGGTAATTGGCGTGTCTTCCTCTCGAACCCTTTTCTTCGCCTCTTGCATACGCTTCTTCACATCTAAACTGAGCATCATTCGGCCACAAACGTGATCACTCGACGGGCTACTAACCACTTTATTCTATATTGATTTTAAGTTCAAGCGTTTTCCTTGAAGTGGTACGTTTTGTCGCGGAGTAAATATCTTGAAGGTAGGTGTTTATCTGAGTGGTACGTTTCGTCGCGAAATCCCAGGTGGTACGTTTTGTCGCTGGTACGTTCTGTCGGGACACCAAATTTGATAAGTTGGAGTTACGTCACTCTGGTTCTCACACGAGTACATTACCTTCTATTCTTGGAAGTATAGCCTACTATAATCAAAGTGTCAGCCTCTTTGGAGGAGTGCTCAGTGCAATGCATTGCGACGCCGGAGGTCACGGTCTCGAATTCTGGTTGAGACATTAATGTTTGTGTTTGTCTGTTAGGATGTAAGTTGAGGAATGAAGTGAATGCGTAAGAGCCTGAAAATAAGGCACGCAAAGAAATTATATTTAAGGCGAGGAGATACAGTTACGCACCACGTGTGCATTTATTTGAATATCGTCGGAATGGGCAATGCTACTGAAGAAAAACGTGGGGGTACAAGAGAGTATGAATTTCTCCACATGTAGCAGGTCGAAGCGTTTTTCAAAGTTGATTCTTAAGCTAGATACAACCTGTAAAAAATATGACGAATAAGAAAGATTCGGAATCCCATGTATTCCTTATGGGGAATCAACTTCAACATCATGGAAGTTTCGACTTTTCTGCAGGACAATCACTTCTTCAAACTGCCCTCTTCCCGTTGATATCATTTTCTATTCCATCGGAAGTTTGATATTCCCAAGATAACAAATCAAAAAATACTTCCGTATGCCCAATGCATTTCTCCTTGCCTCCTGGCAGTGTTGCCAAACCTTAAATGGAGTTAAAACTGACTTTAAGGAGCTAGATTTACCAAGTTCTTCCTAGAGAAATGTTAGTTGTCAAAAGGGTGGGGCGCTGCAATTACCGTTAACTCTAAATTGATGACAATTTATTCTTATTTTTCACCATTTAGATCCGGCGGCATCACCATCTCATGGTCGTACAAAATCGAAAATAAAGGATTCCCTGATAACAATATTCTGCCAATTTCACATCAACGCGGCGCTATAAAAAAAGTAGCTGGGGGTGATATAAGAGGGGATGGGGCGACGCAGCCAATATAACAATATCACGTCACGTGCAAAATGTATGGCAAAAGTTGGTCTATGTGGGCCGGAACCAGTGATGGTATCATAGTGAGGCACGGCGCGGGCGCCCCAGTTCACAGGCAAACGAGTGCACGAAAGAACCAGATCTAGCTCCAAGAGAGCTAAGTTGGCAACACTGACTCGGAGGGAAAAGCAGGGCGGAGACTGCGAGTTGTTGACTTATCGCGCTACTAAACCACAGGACCTGGTAAAGAAATTAACGTCATTATGTTGTTTCTTCGTCTATTACATAAATTCTTTATTCATCTTCATTGTTGCAATCAACAAAAATAAGTAATAATAAACCCATGGCGACTGCCGGCTTCACTTCCACATGTCTCAGCAGAAGTGGGCGCTCATCCAACCAGTTACGGAGTGACGTGTGTTCAGCACGACGAACCTGCAGTCGTTGCTGTATGTTTCCACGGCCGGGTTACGCTATTCATTAGTAGCTCAACAGTTTCGTCACAATTGTCGGTGGCCATCGGCTCCATACACAGGCCGAAATCTCAGGAGAAAATTTGTTAAGATTCCCCATGGAACCATTCGAACCAGCACTCGTCCTGTAGCCCGAAAGCCTGACGCCTTAGACCAGAAGGGTAGAAAGCCCTCCCGACGCAAAAATATCAAAAGATTCAAACTTAAATACAAACAAACAGTGTATTTTAAGTTATTAAACGAATACCCCAATGGAAAACAAGAGTGAACTAACAAACTAACTCTCTAGTCTTCTTAAACCCGAAGGTTCATGGCTGCAGCAACACAGGCCTTCCATCTGTCCCTATCTTGAGCAAGATTTATATACTCTTTTCCATCCCTACCGATTTCCCTTAGGTCTATCTCAACGTTGTCCCTCCATCTTCGTCTTGGCCTTCCTATAGGTCTCTTCCCATCATGTTTCCCAACAAGAATCCTGTAAACTCCTCTTTCCTCTCGCATTCGTGCCACATGGCCTGCCCACCTAAGTCTTCTTGATTTAATTATTCTAATAATAACTGGAGTTGAATACAAATTATGTAGTTCTAAATTATGTAACCTTCTCCACTCACCTGTCTCCTCATCCCTTTTAGGTCCAAATATTTTCCTAAGGATCTTATTTTCAAATACTCTCAATTTATGTTCCTCTTTCAATGTAAGGGACCAAGTTTCACAACAAGAGTGATACAACATGAAAACTGGCAACACAGCACAGGCTTATATGAAGAAATCTGGTTTTAATAAAGTGCGGGAACGTGTTAAAGTGTGTATGTGTCACAGCCTTATGTGGTTAACATTCTTTGTGGTTAACAATAAGGGGGGGAAAGGGGGGCATCGTTTTCGCGACAGAAACGGAAGCCCCCTTAAAGATCTGGTAGTCTGTTTCGCATTTAATAACCGGTGTCAGGAACAAAACAAAAACGAAACTATAGAGAAGGGCTTGGGGGGGGGGGGGAGATTTCGTTTTCGGTAGGACACATGGAGTCTGAAGGGACCTAGCGGGAAGAGGGACTCATAAAAATATGGCCGACTCTGCATGCTTGCCTCATTTGAGATGACTTATGGTGCTGCCCAAATCAGGGAGGGAGAGGGTGAACTTGTATGTGTGTGTTCCGGAGGTTGGTAGGTAATAAACGACTTTTCACATCGAAACGCCACGCAGTGACGCCCAAACACCTCCATGTTCTACGTCATTTTACACATCTTGTTAGGGACCCCGAGGGGTCACGCCGTGGCCGTCGAGACAATGTGAGAAGGCGTGAGCGCCAGATGCTGGTCCATCGTGAGGATGCTGACGTTCATCTTCCGAAACGGGAACAGATTCATCTCGTTCCCAAACCGCGGATAATCGGGGGTCGATTTGGGCTCCCTTGGTGGTCCTCGCTCTCTCTCTCGTCTCCCCACCGCGAAGCCAAATGTTAGGCTAAATGGTGGTAATCAGAAGCATGTGTTCTCCTCGGCCTGGGAGCTTCTGGAAACGTACGGCGGCGATAACCAGTGGGACTGTCTGCGCCCGCTGCCTCCGTGCACATTGATGGCCAATTTGGAGCAGGAGCCGAGCCAGTCTCTTACATTATCCCTGCTAGTTGAGGCCATACACGTCTCTCCTAGGTGTGTGTTATGAATATTAAGCGAATATTTTGTCTCCCTCCACGTTCTCTTCCGTTGCTAACGACAACGGTGCTCTGCTCGATCAGGAAGTCGTCAGCGTACATCGCTGTGGTTGTTCCGACCCGAGCCAATACACAAAATCATTCCAATTGGACGTTTTGTCCCATATTTCTTGAATTTCATAAAGTAAGGGACAAGGTACCAATGAATTAGGTGCGAGAAAGCAATTCATTGCTGCAATCAGGAGTAACTAAGACATTCAAGGTAATCCATTTTCTTTTAGGGGAAGTAAGTAGAGTTTATTATATCAGGGAATGGATTTATATGTAGTAAAAACGTGCTAAATTATTTAAATTAATATTTAGTTATTTTCACCAAAATATGGAGTTAAATATGGACTTAAAATTGTAAAACTTTATCTTTTTAATAATGTAAGACACTACACGAGTTACACAAAATACAGTCTCGGCATTGCAACTATTACCGTGACTGTCTTGAAGAGAAACCAGAAGCGAATCCCGTCCGTGTCCCACAAAATCGTTGCTTCTGGCACTGCTGTCAGGCGCGCAACTATACACACGGAAAACTAAATGCATTATATCCATTGATGCACCCAGAATGCATCGATTGATGCACTAAAGTGTGTTTTGTGGCTTCTTCAAAGAATCAGATTCACATTTGATGCATTTGAGTGCATTTTTGTATGTCGTGAAAGAAACGCCAAAGTGCACCATTTGATTCAAGTGAGGATTTATTACAGTCGAGATGCACTTCAATGCATCAGTTGATGTTCCTTGATGCACCTTCCTGTATCATCGAAAAAGATGCATTCCGGTGCATCAAAATGCATCAAGGTGCATCAAAACGCATCAAGTGATGCATTGAAGTGTATCTCGACTGTAATAAGTCCTCACTTGAATCAAATTATGCACTTTGGTGTTTCTTTCATGCGAGAAATGCACCCAAATGCATCAAATGTGAATCTGATCCTTTGAAGAAGCCATAAAACACACTTTAGTGCATCAATGGATTAGTGTTGCCCAAGAGACGAGACTTTGGCCTGTCTCGTCTCGTGGAAATGCTGTCTCGTCTCGAAAATATTAGTTTGTCTCATGACACATGGTCAATTTCGCCTCGTCTCGAATTTTTAAAAGCCTGTCCCGTCTCGTCCCGTGGACAACACTAGTTCCCTGATTATTATCATTAGGGCTCGGATAGTTATGCACTAAAAAAGTGAAAAACTAAATATGCTGACCAAGGCAGTAATTTATTTTATTAAAAACATAAACTAAAACGTAACGTTTCAACCTTCTAGCAAGGTCTTCTTCAGACTCTGTATCAAGTACAATAAATTACTGCCTTGGTCAGCATATTTAGTTTTTCATAATCATGGAAACAAGGCTTAATGGTGTTACTAAAAAAGTGTAAAATATGCACTTTAAAAACATGTTTAATTTATAAATGCTGTATATTGCAAACTATGAAAGATTACATGTCAGGCAATGAATATGCATTTTTCTGAATGCTCATTCGCTACACAGATTTTTTTCAATTAATATCGTTCTGTATTAAATGAAACACAATACACTACAGATCAAGATCATGATTGCAGTTGATAACAACATGTCTCAAATTTTCGAACTTGAAACTCCTTCTGTTTTCAGCTAGAATAGTCTTATATTCAGAAACACACGCTCCACTTCGCAAGATACAAGTGGACTGTATTTTAGGGCAATAAAGTCAGACAAATCAAGTTCCAGATCATCCACACGTTGTCCATTTGCGATAAGGAACTTACACGCGGCATTGTCAGCTAAGTCGATTGTTGAGGTGAGAATGACATACTTGCCACATTGCATACAATCCACGAAAAAGGAAATAAGAAAGACAAAAAAGATAAAGCGAAGAGAAGCGAGGAGATGAAAAATAAATACAGTATATGCTCGGTGTTCGTTGTGGGTACGAAAATATGCACATCAACTTATTTTCATACAAATATACACCTGCATATGAAATATGCATTTTTACTTAAAAACTCTTAAATATGCATTTGCATATGCAATATGCAAAATGCATAATTATCCGAGCCCTAATTTATCATCAACAACACCTAGACGAAAATGTCAAATTATTTTTATAATTAGCTCTACATAAAGAATCATTAAATTCCTCGCAAAAATATTTTCAGACTTGGAGTAAGGCAGGAGTTTATTATCCAGAACTCTCCGTTTGGGGGGAAACGAAGGGTGGTTAATTCGTATTTAGGGAGATGTGAGGGTAAATTGAGCATGAAAATTGTTAAGGGTGATGAGAAAATTTTGGTGTGTTTGGGTGACTTGAAGAAACAGACTTCCGTAAAATCGACAAATAACGGCAAATTAGTAAATTTGGTTTGAAGGTACTTATAAATATCGCGTAAACAGAAAATGCTTTGTTGTGCTAATTATTCAGACCTACCACTAGGATGGTGTCTGATTACTTGTACATTATTTAAACACTGATCATTGTTGATCGTAATTATAATGTTAATCCGTTAATAACAACTGCGAACTTGTGCCGCGTGGCCCTATGCGTTCTGAATAAAATTTCTTGATGCAGCTCAACCAAGACAGGAATGTCCCCGGCAAACTCGCGAACTAAAGTGCACAATAATTTGTTTTCTCCTCTGTGTGTTCTGCTACTACAGCGCCACAGGGCCATCCTGATCTTGCTCAAACTGCATAAGTGTTCGTTGATTCGACTGTAAGCTTCAAGGAGAACACGTTTATTTGCTCTACACGTTTTGAAAGTTCGTCACCGCTGTATGGCGATGATGTAGCACACACAGATCAGAGACCCGTGTTCGATTTCTGGCAGAGTCTATTTTTCGCTGATATTTCTACCCGAGTATTTTGTTTGACTCAATTACAAGGACAACTAGAATGCTCCAAAAATCTTCAAATTCATGATAATGGTATTTATAAGCTTTTCTAATGTTCATTCTCGCTTGAAGTGGAAAATGTTAGCTGGGGGATGTTTGGTCCTTGAGTGTAGCTGATGGATGCTCGTTTACCATGATGACAGTGAGACAGCTATTATAGGGGGGGATGCTTTGCGAAAATTGTGCTAGATGGGAGGATGACATCCCCGCATCCCTCCTCAATTCATGCACTGCTTAGTAAACATTATGTGAAGATATGACGCTACACACAAAACTCGGAATCTAAGTAGATGCACTTTTGGGACAAACATGTAATTTTCGTTTCCTTGAAATCAGCTTGCCTATCCACGGAAACTAATAATATCACGCAAGTTGACAATATTAACATAGATAATTCGAATATAAAACCAAGTGAGAGTCTAAAATGTCTTGGTGTCTACCTAGATAAGAATTTATCCTTCTCACATCATGTGCTGATTATGTGTGCACGTGCAGCACTCACAATCATACAGTTTCAATATGTCTGCAAATATGTGCACCTTGCTCACAAATTAGCGTTCTACAAAGCATTTATTAGGCCGTTACTGTTCCTCTGTACTCTATGGGATTAACATAAGTAACAATAATAAGTTTTAAAAAATGCAAAATTGGGCAATTCGTAGTATACGAAATACAGCACACACAACTTCACGAGCGAGCAGAGAAGAACTGGAACTACCCACGCTTGAATCCAGGCGAAAATATGCGTTCCTACTCAAAATTCATCAGGCAATTCACACACACACAATCACTTACTAAGCGGCATTGGCCCAATCTGCGATCTAATAACACCAACAGTATCCGAGTACCAAAATGTAACAAGGTAAGATACGGATCAAAATCCTTATCATGGCTGGCAAGTAAGTCGTGGAATCAACTGCCTGTTGCCTGGAGAAAGGAGAGAAATTTGGCCAAATTTAAACAACAAATTAGGACATTAATCTATGAATACTGACACCGTGCCTCATTTACCTCATTGCCTCCTTCACATTTACTTACTTATTTTTTATTTCTTGTGGTTTTCAATTATATAGGTACACTTGTAATTTTCTATATTTTGTACATTTGTAAACATTTAGCTTAATTGTATAGCTCAACAATTTAATTCTTGTAGGGCAAAAAGCTGTTTTTCATCCCTGGTGTCATTATGGCATATTATTTCTATTAGAAATTTAATAAAATGGGTTCTTTGATATGTTTGCTAACTTCTTGAGTAACTTAATCCACCTTAAAGCGCATGATGCTTTGCCAGTAAGCATTTCTGTAAAAAGGGACGAAAAGTAACACGGAGAGAAAGTGGCCAAAGTCGGACCCTCCTTTAACAAGTTCCAAAAATTGGAAAAGACGCAAAGAAATGTAAATATATGATATGTAGTAAATGAATTACATTTATTGAGCTTGCATAAAGAATATAGATGTACAAAAGTAATATAATATAGACTACCAATAGCCTAAGTCAATCGCCCTTTCCATTTGTTGGACATCACACCTTCTCCCACCGGCATTGCCTTTTCCCTTGAACATCTGAAACAATATGTAAAAGGACTTTACTAACGAGTAACACCCTTTGCTTCAATTACAATCGTAATGTTAGGCATTCATTGAGGGGTCCTACTTAGGGCATTTTACTCGTCGAGTCTTATTGTTTATACAATAAAACCACACGTATTTTCAAACAAACCATTACCATAATTTCAAAGTACAATACTTACTAGTGTCTAAATTGTAACAAGATTGCTACTCCCCTCTCTCTTAATTACCAAATTCCTACTGTTGTGCACCGATGTACAAACTTTCATTCACACAAAAACAAGTCATGGCGGACTACAGCACCTGATACTTGCACGTTACTGCTGATACCTTCCCTACACAATCTTTTCGTTATTCTTGACGTGTTTCGCCCATTGCGACCACGCGGCAGCACCTACTTACGGAAACAGGGTCCGGGTGTGGTTATTTTCCTCTAATAATAATAATAATAATAATAATATCCCAATCGGTG
>NC_139245.1:5529642-5556360 GCF_977018435.1 Lepisma saccharinum
ACAAGGGTTTGTGACGGTTTTCTTTGTGTAGGAAGAGATTTTTGTTTTGGGGTGATTTCAATATTTTTGTTCGTCTATCCATAGTGCTATATTATTCATACTGGAAGGATGAGTAAAATTTTATAGTTTTAATCACGTTATTGTAGATAGAATAACGATTCCAAACATATATTTATTTTATTTGTGAAGATGTGGTGTTTGCAGATTTTTGACGCTATTGTTGTTGGTGACGTCGTTCCCTAAACCGACATACGTCAACAATTGGGTTCCCTAAACTGGCCGCCTTTACTCCCCAGAGTTTCCTCCAGGTACCCACTTTATACGACGCCGGAGCAGCTTGAACAGGTTGAAAAAGTCCCGCCGAGGACCGAACCGGGGTCTCTCGCATGGTAGTCAGACGCGAACACTCTAAATTTGTATTTTTGATACAAATTCAAGCATTATGCACAATTAAGTTAGAAAGTAGAAAGTATTTTACATATCGTCGTTTATTTTAACTTTTTTATATATAAGCGCTGCTGCAAACGGATGGTAACTGCAGCCTCTTTTTCCCCATCATGTGCTCACTTCCCCTCTGACGCATTCATTACTCAACCCTCTCAGGTCACTGCTTGCGCAGAGACGTGTTTTCGTTCCCTTGTTCCAGAGATTCGCGGGAAGAAAAGCGCGTCCTTTTTCCTGCTGTAAGAAACCGTGCGAAGAACGTCAAAGCAACGTGAAATGAACTCCAGGAGTTCAGAGCGAAGTCCGTCAGGAATCAAAGAGTGGGCGGACGTCCTTGGAACGCAATATCCGTTTCTCCCAAGCTTTCTTTCTCTGATTTCTGCTCTGAAAATTGAGTTACCCCGAACAAGGACGGCGAGAAGCAATGCCGCCACCCCCTTCGCGCCACCCTTTGTTAAGGGTGAAACGGAAGATCCTGTCGTCCACTGTCTTAGACGCAGCTAGCTTGAGATGAGCTATCATTCCCAGAAAAATGGTCACCTTGGTCTTATTTTAATAAGGCGTTTCATTGTGTGAAGTTCTGATTTTGAGTCATCATTGTGTGGATACCTTTCCAGTATTGATTTGTCTATCTGTTGATAACCCACCTGTTCATTGTACATTCTCCACTCTCCTCTCCCATCAACACTTGGCCTCTCCTCTGCTCTTATCTCACATTTCCTCCTGTTCTCTTCTCTAGTATCTTGCCCCTTCTACACTCCTATTATCTTCTCTCCTGCCTTCGAATCTCTACTCTATTCCGACCTTCATGTTTATCCCCTCCTCTTTCCTTTGCTTTTCCCTTTTCTTTCCTTGTATTCTCTTCTCCACTTCTCTCTTCAAGTCTCCTCCTCTCCTCTCCTTTCCTTTCCCTTTCTTCTTCTTATCCTCTCTCCCTTTTCCCTTATGCCTCTCATTTCTTTACTTTTCCTCTTCCCTCCCTTTCTTCTTCTTATCCTCTCTCCCTTTTCCCTTATGCCTCTCATTTCCTTTCCTTTCCTGTACCTATGTTGTTCTTATCCTCTCTCCCTTTTCTTTTATTACTCTCCTTTCCTTTCTTTTCCTATTCTCTCTCTCTTTCTTCTCCTTATCCTCTCTCTTTCCTCTTATCCTCTCTCACTTTCCCTTATGCCTCTCATTTCCTTTCCTATCCTCTCTCTTTTTATCCTCTCCCTTTTCCCTAATTTACTCTCATTTCCTTTCTTTCCTATCCTCTCCTCTCCCTTCCATCTTCATATCCTCTCTCCCTTTTCACTTATGCCTCTCGTTTCCTTTCCTCTCCTCTCCCTTTCTTCTTCTTTTTCTCTCTCCCTTTTCCCTTATTCCTCTCATTTCTTTTATTTCTTCTTCTCTCTCTTCCTTCTTCATATCCTCTCTCCCTTTTCCCTTACGCCTCTCATTTCAGCCCTTCATGTTTATCCCATCTTCTTTTCTTTGCTCTTCCCTTTTCTTTCCTTTTACTTTCTTCTCCACTTCTCTCTTCAAGTCTCCTCCTCCAACTTCTTTTCTCTCCTTTACCTTTATTATTATTTTCCTCTCTCCCTTATTCCTTATGCTTCCCGTTTCCTTTAATTTCCTCACCTATCCTCCTTTTCCTTCTCTCCCCTCCTCTGTCCTTCTCCTATCTCCCTTCCTCTCCTTTCTTGTCCTCTTCCTTTTCTATTCTCCTTTCCTTTCCTCTCCTCACTTCTGTTCTCTTCTTTCTGCAGCCTTAACAGCAATGAACTCGTATGAAATCAATTTCTTGAAGTAGAGTAACTCTGAGACTTGCATAAAGTATTTTGTTACTTGCAATATACTACTGAATTATTTGTATTTTAAACAAATTCTACTTTTATATTTCTTACATGTATTTCGCACATATATATATTGTACACGTGGCAATCCAATCTCGTAAGATTGAACCTAACTCTATATGCAACCCACCAACACCTTGACTTGTGTAAGTTTGGTTGCATACTATGAAATTTCGTTGTCCTGACTGTACGTACAGTCACGGACACTTATGGGTTGAAATGATCCTATTAAAAATCAGTGGAGTTGTTACAGCCCAGAAGTGTTCGTTACTGTACAAAGAATCTTTTAAAGCACATACAAAAGGAATTTACGAAGTAAGAATTCCTACAACAATCCAGGCTATTTACAAAAGCTAGAACCCATAAAGGGTAATATTACAATTTATGGAAGCATGTTTATGCTATGTAGTTACAATAACCCTATTCAGATTAATTCATTAATATTTCTTTGATTATTTATATATTCATAATTCCGATGAAACAGTCTCCCCATAATCCTACCTAAGCTGAAATCAGATGAAATTATTTCGACAATAGCCACTCCTACGTTCTTCAGTTTCAGCATGGCAACAGCTGGTTAGTTTCAGACGAGATGGAACCATATTCGGTTCATCTGCGAGCCCTTTCAGCGTCGTAATGCAATTAGACAGAGCCCCGTGGTGCACGTAAATTACAGGGAGCAGAGAAAATGCAGTATCGACCTTTTTACAGGTACTTTCAAATGCACCGTTCTTAATTGGACTTTTGGGAATGGTGTTCCGTTGTGAAAGAGATAATATGATTCGTTACACTTTCGCACTAACGAAAGCTAAATTCGGAACACAAGGGCCTTAATGAAATCTCTACGCCGGTGAATGTTCGAACAGAGTGCTCGCATTAAAGCTAGATATTACAGTGTAGCAAACTGTACCTATGTAGAAAACCTAATCCGTGAAAATATTTTTTCAAGACATTCGATACATGATTCAAATCTTAAAAACAAACTTAAATACAAAATTGCCTAAAATTAGGCTTACGCTTGTCTTCCAGATTATGTAATATGTTTCATTGACATTATACAATAAGTAATTTAACTTCCAAATTTGGAACTTGTTCCCCATAATCGCTCATGTATTTTTGTAGTATGTTTGTAATTTTTAATCCGACAGTAAGTCTTAATCTCAGTCTCGTCTTGACCAGTGTTGCCACATGAAGGGAAATTTCCCTTTTGCAGGGAAATTCGGACCGAAATTTTAGCCAAAAGGGAAAAGGGAATTTCGATTAAAAATACCACAATTTCAGGGAAATTTTAAGACATTTGACTATATCATTACAGTTAATGTTAAGTTCCACTTATTCACATTTTCATTTTTTCTGTTCTTTTTTCTGCTTCCTTGAATATAGCCTGTATCTATTTATATTTCTGTTAAGTATCGCTTTTCTGCACCTTCGGATAATAGTAACGATGAGGATGAACGATTAAATGGATTCCTGAACAGGATCCAACCCGGAACATCTGGTCAGGAAGCGATGAAAGTGACATCTATGTGAAAAATTTAATTTTTGTTTTCACACGGACATGGACCAATGCTTCCACCACCACCACTAATAATAATAATAATTACAGCTACTGCTACTACCACTAATAATACTTATTATTATTATTGTATGCTTTGCTTAGGTGAAGGGAAAAATTGGTCCAAAAAGGGAAATTTTGTCCCTTGGAAAGGGAAATTATGCCCTCATATTGTGGCAACACTGGTCTTAACAAGTCTCTAAGCATCTGGTCTCGTTAACGAGTTCCATCTGGATTACGGCACGATGACTACATTTTACCGCCTCTACGGAGCGTTCAAAAAGTTCCAGCCCCCATACATTTAAATAGAGCTCCTATGACATTCATCTGGATGAGTTGGCAAAACTTGCCACTAGGGATTCCTATGATCTTGAAGAATGAGTTCATGTTTAGAGCAGTGCCCCTGTTACAGTCCTCCGTTCGAGACGTACAATCACAGCTTGTCAACAATGCCTTTTACGCGCACATAGCGAATCACTATGTTGGAAGCATATTTTGAGTTTAAGTTATGTGAAAGATGAATGGAGAAATAGAGAAGTTTATTTTGAGATGATCCGGCACCAGGTAAAATCGCAGTGTTTTGGTTATTTCAAATTTACTGGGTGAGTAAAAGGTCCCTGACCACCCCTTATAAAATGAAAGGGAGTGTAGATTTCAGCAGTTGTTCTTGATAGGCCTGGTGAGAAACTTTTTGGAGCATGTCATGACAACGTCCGCCATCTTGGATCCAACTTCATTTCTCTAAATGGGAAGGGGGCATGTGGGGTATGGTTTTGGGCTAGAATTTTACCAGGAATTCAGTGGTGAAGTCAGATTTATGAAAACTTTAATGATAAGGAAGTTGTGGGCATATGAAAGTTACACAATGTGTTCAATATGCTGTCCTTCTTGTGCCGTGCACATGTTGAAAAGGTTATCCCATGCTCTGTGGACACGGAGCAATATTTCAGGTGTGATTGTGCACAGGCATCCAGTATCCGTTGCTCCAAGTGACCCACATCCAGAATCTTCAAGGCATACACGATTGACTTCACATGATCCCACAGGTAAAAATTCATTGGTTTCAAATCTGGTGATCGGGAAGGCCATTCAACTGGCCCACGTCGACCAATCCATCGTCCAGAGAACTGGAGGTCTAGATAGTGACGAACCTGTCGCCCATAATGAGGTGGTGCCCCATCCTGCTGAAACATGAGGGGAAGCTGCCATCCTCCGTCAAAACTGACGGTAAGATGTGTTCTTGTAACAACTGCAAGTAGCCCTCTGCATTTAAATTGTCATGAATGAAGAATGGGCCAATGGTATGTGTCCCCCAGATCCCGGCCCACACCATAACCTTCCCAGCATCAACCATATTGCTCGGATATTTCCACAACGGGTTCCCGGAGGACCAATACCGCATGTTCTGTTTATTCACTTCCCCATTCACATAAAAATTTGCTTCATCAGAATGCAGAATATGCAGTGTAAAGTGTGGGTCCTGGCGAATTTGCTCCACAGCCCATTCACAAAACTGCATTTAGCACCTGCAAATGATACGAAATTATCACTTTCATATGTCCATAGCATCCTTATCATTAAAGTTTTCACAAATCTGACTTCACCACTGAATTCCTAGCGAAATTCTAGCCCAAAACCATACTCCACATGCCCCCCTTCCCATTTAAAGAAATGAAGTTGGATCCAAGATGGCGGTCACCAAGATGGCGGACGTTGTCATGACATGCACCAAAATGTTTCCCCCTATGCCTAACATGTTACTACCGTGACCAATTGCTGCAATGTACACTCCCTTTCATTTTATAAGGGGGACTTTTGACTCACCCTGTAGTTTTAGTATTCTTTTTGTGTATTTCAACGCGCGGAAAGTGGTTTGCTGTCTTGTCACTATGTTTTTGACCTCGGAGATTGCAGTATTGCTCACGTTTAGTTTACAAGTTATTTTCTCTGCATTTCAAGACGTATTCATTACGTTGACAAGTGCAATATTTTATAATCATAAAAATTCTCGAAGTTTCAGTGCGGGGAAACTCTCCGTATCTATGCTGCAGCTCTCATGCGCTTGGCTCCCTTCATCTCCTATCTCTCCTGGGACAGACTTAGTGCAAGAAAGTTGTCTCCTCTTCTCATCCTAAAACACAAATTGCATTACTATCGACCGCAAGCTTTTGCCCTTTTTTCCAGCTTTCTCCGCCATTTCGGTGAAAAAAGAAAAAGTGATAAGGAAAAGAATTTTTCGAAAAAAAAACTGAAACGGGACTTTTCCACATCCACCGCCTCTTATAAGGGGTTGTTCAACGTTCTATGAATATTCAATTAGATTGACTAGAAGATTTCATTATTCATTGTTTCTCACATGTTTTTTCGCATATTGTTTTTCTTCTTCGGGACATCCATAATTCATGGTTTCTGCAGTGTGTGCTTGTCTCAACTTTCACGAATTTTTTCGCTTTCTAATGGCGCTCTTTCCAGTTTACTCAAAGGATTTAGCGAAGGAAGGGCCTGAAATTAGATACTATTTACTAAGTTCAGATAACAGGGTTTCGTGGATGCTGCTTAGTCGCTACTTTCGAACTCTCTTTCAATCGTCTCACTGGACGATTCTTAAAGTATTTTCTTTTCCTATCGACAAAAATTAACGTGACTAAACATAAATGCACTTTATATGCTCTATATTTCAAGATTGCCACAAATATCTCGATTTTGCCTTCCTTGTTGGCGTAGTGGTAACGTATTAATAGACGGGAATCTATGTTGTAATGGTGCAGACATTATAGTCTCATAGAGCTGCATTATCATATTAATATACAGGGTTAGCCTAAAAGAAACAGACAGTTTAAACGCTTTATAAATTGAAATTTGTTTGTTACATCAGAAAGCATTTAGTACTGTTGTATAACTAACTAACTAACTAACTAACTAACTAACTCTCTAGCCTTCTTAAACAGGAAGCTGCAGCAAGACAGGCCTTCCATCTGTCCCTATCTTGAGCAAGATCTATATATTCTTTTCCATCCCTACCGATTTCCCTTAGGTCCATCTCAACGTTGTCCCTCCATCTTCGTCTTGGCCTTCCTACAGGTCTCTTACCATCAGGTTTCCCAACAAGAATCCTGTAAACTCCTCTTCCCTCTCCCATTCGTGCCACATGGCCTGCCCAGCTAAGTCTTCTCGATTTAATTATTCTAATAATATCTGGACATGAATACAAATTATGTAGTTGTAAATTACGTAACCTTCTCCACTCACCTGTCTCCTCATCCCTTTTAGGTCCAAAGATTTTCCTAAGGATCTTATTTTCAAATACTCTCAATTTATGTTCCTCTCTCAATGTAAGGGACCAAGTCTCACACCCATATAATACTACAGGCAAAATTACTGTTTTGTATATTTTAACTTTTAGTTTCTTAGATATTAAACGAGAAGATAAAAGTTTATGAAGAGAGAAGTAACATGCATTTCCTGAATTAAGCCTACTTTTTATTTCCTCTTTAGTACTGTTGTATACAGAAAGTTTTCAAATTTACGATCTCCGCTTTCAGTTTGACTGTGTGACGTCAGCATCACGTGAGCACCCTTGACGTAAGTCGAACAATATGGCCGCTAGCCAGGTGGAGAAGGCTTTCTGCGTGATTGAATTTCCGAAAACAAATTCTGATACTATCGTGCAGCGTCGTTTTAGAACACGGTATTTTTAATAACAACCCACAAGGCAGTGGAGCAAAACATTTGAGGAGACTGGTTGTCTGTGGAAAGGAGAACTGGAACATCGCATTGATATCTGTCGTGTAACAAAAGGGTCACACACATAGAACACTTGTAACTTACCAATGTAAGCTTCAGGACGCACTCTTGAACCATTTAAGTGCTGCAGCCCTATTATTGAAACTCTTCATTCTGTAAAACTTTGAAAGTGTCTAATTCTTTTAGGCTAACCCCGTATTACTATTTTTTGATCAACATTACGACCATCTAAATATTGAGTTTTGAGTTCACTTTATGCACAGATAGGCTAATCGGAACTGGTAGTTCTCTGAACGTTAGCGGCAATGGTTCTATAGGTACATTAGCATGCAATGGTAACTGGACATATCCATTGTCTAGTGCTTTAAGCTATACTAATTCTATCCCTATGTTTCAGAGAGCACCTCTTCTCTTCTCTTCAAGTGGAATCTCTTGCCGGGTGGGAATCGAACCTACGAGTGACCATAACAAGTCCATTAGTAATGTTTCCCCCCTGTATAATTCATATATGAAAAAAAACAATAACGTCTGACTGCCATGTTGGAGGCCCGGGGTGGGTGATCTATGGTTGGAATTTTTCCGTTCTTGTCCCCGCATAAAGTGGCTCTGGGGCTAACTCGCCTCAAATCAATGGATACCAGTGGCGTATACGTAGTGCAAGATCTGGGCTATCTCACTATATCACGTGGTCTTAAGGCTATGAATAGAAATAAATTTACCAACTCCTAATAAATCAGGTTGCCAACTCATAAGAAATCAGGTTGCCAACTCATAAGAAATCAGGTTGCCAACCCATAAGAAATCAGGTTGCCAACCCATAAGAAATCAGGTTGCCAACCCATAAGAAATCAGGTTGCCAACTCATAAGAATTCATGTTGCCAACTTCAGAATCAGCATCATCATCTCACTGATATGAATAATATTATTTACAATTTATGAACGATTTTTCTCCTGTATTTTATTCTGTAGACATCAGGCTTGGCAGAGAGCCTAGCTTGCCTGGAATATACGCTCCTGATGGGTACCTGGGGACAACCTCCAAAATGGCCGAGATCGAGAATGCACATCCCTTTAAATATATCTTCATGATACAGTGCTATACGCATGGGGAAGTTTTATATTTTTACAGACCTTTTTTAGCATTTCTTTTTACGTATTGGCCGATTACAAACAGAGTTAACGGCCATGTATTGTTAATTTAGCGCACGAAAGTGAACAATAGCACTTCCTGCTGATGGAGTAAAGTACGCTAGTTCAGCTGATAGAACTATTACATGTGCCGCCACGTCTCAAAGCCCTTTACTTATACGGAAAACCTTTAACGCTGGCCATGACTACTTGGCAAGCGAAGGGGAAAATTTTGTCAGCGGCAAAATGCCAACCGCTAAGCAAGATCAATACTAACTTCACTTCCTTCCATCAAATTAATAAAAAAAAATTGAGCGCACATGGAGGATGCAGCCGATTACAGAATCAGCGATTCATACGAGGGCAGGTCACATTTTACGTTTTCTTTCTAATTTTATATACTGATTGCGTATGAAAAATGTTTGTACATGAAACCACATGAAATTGGACATTTCCCACGATTTTTCACATTCTATGCGAACGTTGTTGCATCGCCGAGGAAAGTGGCGTGGATATGACGGGAGATCGAGCGCTCACCTACCGTCAGACGGGTGCTGCAACATCGGTGGCGAGAAATAATGGAAAATAACTTCCTCAAACATAGTTTCCAACGTCTGGAACTGTCAGGCGTAGGCCATATGGCATGCAATTTAATTACTTGTTTAAAAGCACCCAAGGAAGACATAATTTTTTGTATATTTGACAAAAAAAAGCGTGCTAAAATAAAAATAAAAATTTTGGAAAAACTAAGACCAGAAATTAAAACGAAATCACCACTTTTGTAAGAAAATAATATTAAAATAATCGAGCTCCCTATATATTGTCCAAGAAGCTGAGAGCTGCTGATCAATGCAATTCTACGTTTTTAGGATAGTTTATTTCTAGTGTCTATACTCTGTCCCAGCTAACTGTGGAGCAGGCAAACGAAAACAAATCTCTGCGCAAGAAGTGACGCGAAACGTTCCACCAATGAACGCGTGAGAGGGAACGGGATTGCGTGGAGTGGGAGAAAGCGACTGAAGTTATAGTCCACGCGTTTACTTCGTTAACGTCGAAGAACTAAAGAAAACCGCCGCCACAAACGTGGGTGGGGATAAATAGCGGACGAGTTGTTTTCGTCCAATGACACTCAACCTTCAGCCAATGGGCGCAGCTGTCATTCTGCTCGTCTACTCCACGTGGAGTCTCAGTCACATGACTGCGGATACGCTGTTGCCGTACTTTGCAACTTCAATGTGGAGACCGCGTAAAGGTGGTTGTGCGCGGAGAGACAAGGTGGCGCAGAGTTGATGTGGAGAGTACATGTGTGGCAACACTGTGCGGCAGAGGCGTGTCGTGAACGCATGCGGTGCATGCTGCGCATGCGTCAATTGTGGGAAAAGGGACAGCTTGCTCTGCGACGACATTCATGAGCATTTCTACATTCTAATTTCTTCATATAGGAGAAGTATTTATTTTACACGAGAGCTCTGAACTAAGCTTATATTACATTTCTTGGATCTGAAGTGACGCATGCGTCAATTGTGGGAAAATATTTATTACTTTCTTTCACTTTAATATAAGCTTAGTTCAGCTCTCTCGTGTAAAATAAATACTTCTCCTATATGAAGAAATTAGAATGTATAAATGCTCATGAATCTCGTCGCAGAGCAAGCTGTCCTTTTTCCCACAATTGACGCATGCGCAGCATGCACTGCATGCGTTCACGGGACGCCTCTGCTGTGCGGTGAATATGATTGTTGTAGCTGGTGGACGCGCTCCGTCGACTTCAAAGCCAGCCGGTCGTTAACGTAGCTAGCGCGTCGAGTTTATCAGCCTGCACCTCAGCGTGTACTGCTTCGTTCTGGCCAATAGATTTCCCTCGCTTCTCTGACACTATGCGCTGCCTTGCTCCACAGTTAGCTGGGACAAAGTATATAAATTTGACATGGTGAATGTAAGGATGACTGTGGTTCAGTCCCCTGTGAAGGCATATTATGGTTCGGACTCTTGTGTACGCAGAATTTTTTTTCGGGAGGGGCTGTAATTGTAGAGGTAGATAGTACATAACTTCGTTCTAGGAGGGGTGGGATACACCATGAAATATTTAGTTTAATTGGAGCCTTTTAGTCTATTAAAATTGTACTCGAAGATAAATATGGTAATTTGGGGGTCGTTTGAATGGGGGTTTGCATTTACACATTTCGATTTCTTCGAGTTCTTAACTTCATCTTAGAATATTGATTTTCTCAAAATTTGAAAGAGGGTGTGGCCCCATCAGCTCCACCCTGCGTACGCCAGTGGGCTCGGATCCTATTTTATAAATGTACAACCTTAGTGACAATGAACTTCGACCAGTCACAAATATAGGAGTGCGTTGTGAAAGAAGGAGAACACATGCATATGCTGAACATATTTTATTCAGCAGGCTACATGGAACAAAGGAAAACATAAATTTCCGCTGCAACGCAGCAATGTATGGTGTCCACACAAAATAAAACATTTTCGTCCATCTACACGTGACATTGAAGTTCGACCACTGTTAGAGGGGATCCTGTTTACCATGGTGTGACGCCGCCCCGTCGGCGAATAACTGTGGCAATGCGTCGGGGCATGCTGCGGACGAGTCGTTCAAGGTATTCCACATCGATGCGGTGCCATTCCTCCTGCAGGCAGGCGATAAGAGCAGCCACTGTCGTGGGTCCCCTCTGTTGCACACGTCGCTTAAGAACACGCCACACATTCTCAATGGGCGAGAGGTCGGGACTCGATGGTGGCCATGGCAGAGTTCGCACGTGATGGCGAGTCAACCATTCTCTTGTCAGCCGCGCTGTATGAGGCCTGGCATTGTCGTGTTGAAAGATGAGACGCCGCCTGTGGAACAGGTGCCTTCGCACTGTGGGAAGATGCCGCTCCAGTATGCGTGTATAGGCGTGTGCATTCACAATGCCCTCACAGACGTGTAGTGGGCCAACCCCAGATGCCGTCATGCATCCCCATACCATCACTGACGCAGGTTTCTGTACCCGACGTGCATAACATTTTGCTTCATTCTGTTCCTCCTTCCGACAAATGACTGTTTTCCGTATTTTCCCGTACACAACATTGAAAATGGATTCGTCCGTCCACAAAACCCTGTTCCACTGCCGAAATGTCCATCCCCGGTACATTCGTGCCCACCGTAGTCGATTGCCTTTGTTCAACATGGAAAGGAAGGGTTTACGTTTCGCCTTGTACACTCGATAACCGCATCGCTGTAGGTAACGGCGAATGGTTCTGGTTGACACTTCAATGTGAAAGCGTTCTCGAGTCCACAGCCGTAATTCGGACACAGAAACATGATTGTTGGTCTGGATATAGCGCCTAAATATCTGTAGGTCACGCACGCTCAGCAGGCGTTTTCGACCGGGGGCCTTACCTGGCTCTGTAATACCCGTATTTTGGTGGTGTTTGATGATGCAGTGGACGGTTGACTTGGGTAAGTTCAGTTGGCGCCCTATTTCCCGTTCACTGAGTCCATCCCGTTGCAACTCCACCACTCTTCTCCTCACGGTGTTGTCAATAGGTTTACCCCTGGCCATGGTGATGATGCACTGTGGTTCCTCGGTGCACAGCATGCGCTTATTTACGGCGGACTCCAGTAGTGGTGGTGCACGGGTTCTGCGACCGAAAATGAGGCTCGGTGAGGCTCGCCTTAATGGTTTTCTCTTGTAAGGCATGAGCCTCATTTTCTCGCAGTGTTGCCAACACCTTACTCGAAAAAATCACCAAGGTTTTTTTTCTTGGTCTAACCTAACCTAAAGCAAGGAGCTGGCAACCTTGCTTGAGGCTTTTCTCGCAGTGTTGCCAACACCTTACTCGAAAAAATCACCAAGGTTTTTTTCTTGGTCTAACCTAACCTAAAGCAAGGAGCTGGCAACCTTGCTTGAGGCTTGCCTTACAGTGCATAAAGCAATTTTTGCCAACCTACTGGTACCCTTGCCAACACCTACCTACAGCTTTTTTTTTTTTACTTGGCAAGGGCTACTACCTTTTTTTGAGGCTTAGCCAATTTATATACTGACGTAACATACACTGGGCAAGGAGAGCCGCCAACAAACACACACTGCCGTAAAAGAGAGAGAGATGGATGGCAACACAGTATGTGTGTGCGTGTGTGTGTATAATATGTAGCATTATTAACTAGAGTGTGTTGGCAACCCGCCTACAACTAAAAAAAAAAAGATAGAGATGCCAATGTTGCTGTAAGATGAAGAGAGAGAGAGACCTATAGCTGGCAACAGTGGTGAGCGAATGCACCTTATCGTAAATTTTTTCCAAGTCCCGGGGGCCAATGTTTATATATATTGTGACCTTTGTAAACCTCTCTCGGGGGAACGATGTGCCACACACGCGCACGCGCGTGCCTCTTATTATTTCTGTATTGTGACGCAAACAAACAAATAATAATTGTTGTTTTTTAGGATTCCTGGCCCCTATAACCTCGCCAGGGTGCGTGGTGCCCAACCAAAAAAAGTAAAAGATTTTCTAACGGCTGCGGTTCTAGATAACCACACCTCTGTAGAGTTTCACGTGTTTTTTTTTTCTCAAACTTCCATGAAACTCTACAGAGGACCTCCGTAATGCATGCAACGTGTACTAACGACTCTAGTGTTATTTTGATGTTGTAATATTTTTGGATATAGAGTTTTATTGTGAGATATAGATAAAAATAATTATGTTTATTATAATATTTTCTTGATGAAGATGGAGAATGTATGTGTGTGTGTTACAAATAAAGTTGCATGCTTTTTTTTTTCTAGTGTGTGTGTATGTGTTTTTGATGTTTCGACAGCATCTGAAACGATAAAAAAGAAATAATTTTATTGTTAATTTTCTCGTGTAAAAACAACAACAAATTTTTTTGTGCAAATTTTCTGATTTGTCTCTCGTGCTATAGTGCAAAAAAAGATATTGTAACTGATAACTGATGAAATTGATATTTGTAACTGATCTGAACTAGTGAAATTCGTATTGTGCCATTGTAACTGATTGTGCTAGTACAAAAAATTTCTTATTTGTGCAAGAAAAGATGTTAAAAACCTGTTAAAACTGCTCTGTGACCCTCTCATTCTTCACGTCGTGGACGAAGGACTTCTCTGCGATCAGGATGACGCTGCACACGGTGTCCTCGGGCAGCGCGTCGTGGAACTCGCAGACGATCTTGATGTTGGTGCGATCGTTGACCACCACCTGCTTCCGTTTCGTGGTGTTGATGACAAACATCGGCCTGCGGATTTTGAATTCGCTGGGTGCGTAGTACATGTCCACGTTTCCCTCGGTCACGCGCTTGTAAGCCGTGTAAGCTTCGTAAAGTTTGAGGTAATCGTCTTTGGTTATGTCGAGGTTGTAATTTTCGCGCGGGAACACTTCGTTCCTACCGTTCTTGAGATAAATGTTTTTGATTTTGCAGTCGTCGAACTTGCTGGAATCTTTTTCCTGGTTCTTATCGCGTCCGGTCTGAAAGAGCACTACGACGAAATCTGGCATGTCGAACTGTATGTTGTTGAATTGAGTCGTCACGTCGAATTCCATGTGACTTCCCGACGCCAACTTCTGCACGCACTGGTAACCGTGAAAGTGAATCGGCACCTGCGGACTTTTCAAGATCTCCGCTTTGTACTTGAGAGCGTAGTTCGTCTCGTATTCCACGATCGGCATTCTCAATTCCATGCTCCGGATGACGCATTTCGCCGCTTCGGGTAATGTGTTGGCTATCGGCGTGCCGTCGGCGTTCAAGTTGGTGTATCGCATCAGTGCGTCGTTGTCGTTGGCCGCTCTTCGAAAGGTGACGCGCAATCCTCCCTTCCACATGATCTCCTTGTAGTCGGAGAAGAAACCGGGCAGCAGACGCATGGGAAAGAGCACCGTGTGACTTTTCGTCGATATTTTGGCCCCCGCTTCGAACCCTCCCGCTTGATAGTATGCCGCGTCTGTTTTGGATAATTTCAATGTTCCCACTGCCGTCGACGTGATGCCTGGATAATCGATTCTGTCGATGACGGTGTTGTGTTTCCTCACCTCCACCTGCGAGAACAGGTGAGGCACGAAGTTGTCCACGAGTTTCAAATTGGCATTGGGCGGAAACGCTTCTCCGCTTTCCTTCTTCACCACGTCGAATTGAAGGTAGAGGTCCGCTCTGTGAGGATGAACGAACCCATCCCCTACGTCCACGTCGTATTCGATCTCCCTGTTCGCTTCGTTGAGATTGGCGAACGTGCGACGGTTGGGAGGGAAAGATTGCAATTCGTAACTTTCGATTTGCTCCATTTTTTTTTCACTATGTGTGTTATTTATTATACGTTGATCTCCACGATGGCAGTGGTCGTTGCACCTGCGAAATCCACCACCTCTCCTTTCTCGTTCGTCACCACCAACTCTATGTCGTCTATGCGGTTGCGACATACTGGAAAATAGATCGGCGAAGAAGGTGTGTAGATGATCGGTTCCATGAACTCGGAACTGGGTTTGAACATGGCGATGATTCCCGTCTGCTTGTGACTTCCCAGCAACCCCCCGTCCGAGGATTTCGTGATCATGCCTTCCGCCACGTTGCAGTGAACGTTCAGAGTTTCGATGGCTAGAAATTTAGGAATATTGACTGCTGTCTGCTTGATGCCAGCTTCGAGTTTTGTGTCGTTCTCGAAACCTAAAAGTTCTCCTATGGTGCCCAGGTCCACGGTCTCCGTCGCCGACACGATTTCCACTCTGTGCGTGACCGAATTTTGAGAAAGGTACGTGCCTTTGGGTAATTGAGCTTGCAAAGTGGAAAGATTGTATTGGCCTGGCGTGACGACGATGTGTTCGCTTCCGACGCTAATTTTGTTGTTATGCTGCGTGACGTTAGGTATGAGGTACATGCTGTAGAATGCACGCAGAGCCACGGATTTAGGATAGACGATGTCGTCGTGCAGCGTGAGTTTCAAGATCGAAGATTCGCTCGTGAGATGGAACACGCCCATCGTGTTTCAAGTTCCACAATGCTTTCTGGAAATCTTCGATCGTAGGCTTATTTATTTTAGAGAGAAACGCGAGCATGGAGAGACAGAGATGACCGCAGTTCTCGTCTCCGAAATTTTGAATGCGGTCGTCGTTGTAGTATATAGAAGTTTTGTTCGTTTTCAGATAATGGACTAAATTTGTAGGTGGAACACCTCCGAAAGAATCGAAAACGAATGCTTTATTATTTGCGTTGTGGTAAGATATCCAATGCGTGCCTGGATTTTCTTGACTGTCCAAGTTGACTACGCCGCATTCTCTTCTTTTAACGGTTGAAGGTAACGAGTCGGACATGAAAACTCCTCTGAAGTTTTTGATTCGTAACGGTTCGATCAGAGATTCAATGTCTCGGTTGGTGAGTGCTGCTGTTTCTTTTTTTTAAACTTTTTCATCACGCCCTTCCCCCCTTTCTTCTCCATGGCCAGATTATGACGTTTCTGTTCTTCCAATTCTGCCTTGTTCTTCTTCGAGTCGATGACGGTTTTTGCGATGGCGGCGCTTCCGCCAGCCAAACTTCCAACGGCCCCCAATGCTGCCAGGATGGCCGGGATGCTGAATATGAAACCTCCGATCTTTTGCTGTTTCCGCGAACGCTGCAAGCGTCTCAATTGTGGAGTGCTGAGAAGCAATTTCATTCCGTGTCCTTTCGTCAAGCAAGAACGTTTCTTCTCGCGTTGTTTCTTGGTGAGTAACCCATCGAGGGCACCTAGATTTTTCAGATTGGAGTATGGTATCTGGTACACGACACCCTTGGGCTTCATGTTGATGCTCTCTATATATTTTTTTTCACGGTATGTTATTTATATATATAAATGTTCTGAGATTTTTTTGTTTCCCTCTTGTGTAACTTTTTTTTTTCAAGGTATGTTATTTATATATATAAATGTTCCGAGATTTTTTTGTTTCGTGTAATTTTTTTTTTCAAGGTATGTTATTTATATATATGTATGTTCCGAGATTTTTTTGTTTCGTGTATTTTTTTTTCAAGGGATGTTATTTTATATATACTCCGCACAGCCGTTACACAAATTCTATTACGTGCTTCGTTTTCTTACCAAGAAGTTCCTTTGTCCCCTTGTACACGATTCGAGTTTTGTTCTCGATTAAGATAGATAGCTTCTGGTCGGATAACATGTTAGCATATCGATCTGGTAAAAATAGACTGTATTGTGCGTTGAGCAACAGACGCACCCTGGGACCATACTGGGTAGAAACAATTGAACCGGAAGTTATCGTGTAAGGTTTGCCGACTTCCAATTCTGGAATTTTTACATACTCTACTGACAAATTTAGCATTTGTTTTAATGCTTGGAGGTCACTCATTTTTTCAGTCGTCATATCGAAGGAGAGAAATTTTCAGTGTGTGTGTTAGAGAAATTTAATTTTTTTTACGATGTGTGTTATTTATATATACCGAAGATTATTATTTTTTTTCACGATGTGTGTTATTTATACATATTTTTTTTTTCACGATTTGTATCGAAGATTTTTTTTGTGTGTGTGTGCGTTAGAGGAAGAAAGTTCGTGCTTCGGAAAACGCGATGATGTGCGTGATGATTTCTTCAGTTTCCTGTTTGGACTTACGCCAATCATCAGTATATCGTCTTTTTTCCTGCCTCGCCTCGTGCAGTTCGTCCATTCTCTTGTTTAATTTTTCTCCTGCAGCCGAAAAAAGAGTGTCGAGATCACCGCACCTCATTCCACTGATCTCCCGAAGATGGCCCTTGATAAGCATTTCACAAGGGATACGAAATTTCGGAGTTGTTCTTGCTACGTGTAAAAGTTTCCCTACATCCTCGCAAGCGTGTTTGAATATTTTACATAGCAGTTCGTGCGGCAAATCGGTTATGCAAGACATGTTGTTATTATTTCTTTTTACTGTATGTTATTTATTTATACACCCCACCCAAATTTTTGTTTTGTGTTCATGGCGATGGTGGTGCCCAGTGCTGCAACTCTTTCTCCCAACGATGCGTCTCTGCTGACGAATCTTTCGAAAGCGGCATGCTCTAATTTTCTGTCTGCTTCGTGACGTGCATCCAGATCCGTCTGCGTGGTGTTGTAGGCGATGTCGTGATCTTTGCATGCGGCGTCCAACGGATTCACACCCTTGTCTCCTCTCTCCAATCTTTTCTCGAGTTTTGTACCCGGTCCGCAGTACTGGTAGCCAGGTAAAAGCATCTCGAAAGGTAACTTGTTGATGATGTCGTTCACGAGTCCCTTTCCTTCGGCCACGTTCCAGAATCTCGGAGGCAGCGTGTTGATAATTTTAATGAGGTACCCTATGCCCTTGTCGTCGTTCACGATGAAGTTGGAAAGTTTGGCGCTGATCATGTCCACGATGCCAACCTTCTCGTTGTAGAAATTACGATTGCCTGCATTCTCCTCTCCTGCAATAACCAACAACCTGTCTATTTTTTCTCACGTCGTCCACCCAAACGAATTCTTTGGGTAACGTGTTGTAGAGTTTGACGCCGCTGCCTGTTTTGACCTGGTTCCATATCGGTTTGATGAGATTCCTGTACTTCTCGCCGCTGCTCGATTTCACCCTATTCTGCGAGGCGTCGTTGTTTTGGTACAAGGCATCCGTCATGATCAAAATTTCCTTGTAACTCTGGTAATCTTCGTCGGTGTAATCCTTCGGCTGCTTTTTGGCAACGAGTTCCCACAGTCCCACCGTACCCGGATACCTGTTCCAGCTATCCTTATCGCCTAAATTGACTTTAATGTCGTTGCCTTCGAAGGTCACCTTCGATTTCCCAATCTTCCACACCACACCCTCGTTGGTTTCCATGCTCGGATACAATCCGAACACTTCATCCTTGTCGAATTTCCCCGTGCTCAGGTAGTCTCGTGCCAAAGGTCCCAACTCGATTTTATCCGAAGACGTGCTGCTTATGGCTCGACGTCGTGGTACGTCCTTAAGTTCGAACGGCGTCGAAGGAATGCTCGAAATAGGCGTGGGTACGGTGTAACTTTTAGCTGCAAGTGGTACGAGTTCGTTGATCAAATTTTTATTTTGTTCCGTGACACCTTTAATTTCTTTACCTAGATTGCTGATGGCATCGATCACAGGTTGATCTTGACGTTTCTTCTCTTCATAGAATCCGCGATTCTTGGATTTCCAACCTTTGAAGCGTTTCGCGAGGTAATCGCGAAGCTTAAGATTTTCGTTTTCGATTTTTCGTTTCGTCATAACGTTATTTATACACGTCGTTTCTCACAACGTTGCAACGTTTAGAAAGTCGTTGATTTTGTTTCTGTATTTTCCGTCGTTGGGTTTCCTCGTCATGTCGATCGTCGCGAATCCGAAATCGTCACTGTTCCAGCAAGAAGAGCAGCGTTCCGAAAATTGATTGTAGTTCATGTCTCCGCCTACGTAGTCATCGTACGCGTGCTTGAGGTTGGTGTGATCTTGACGAAACAAACATATGAAATTAGCGTTGTCGCGTACTAACTGTTTTGGAATTTTGGAAAACGTTTGAGCTAGTTAAAGCAATCCATTCCTTTGTGACGACCTTGCGTGAAAAAGTTGCGAATTTCATTTTGATTTTCCAGGATGACATCGTCGAACACAACGACTGAATTTTCACGACAATCGTCGAGTGTTTTTATTTCCGAAGCGAAAGTTGCAATGTCCAGACCATCGTACAGTTTCATCAGTTGCTGGTATTTGGATTGCTCCAAACTTTTCGAGAACACGTACAGGTGCCTGTTCTTCCAATCTAACCAATTCGGTGCGAGGAGAAAATTGTCCACGAGCAGTGTCGTTTTCCCACACCCCGAAGGACCTACGATTAGACAGCGGATGCTGTCGGGAAGAAACTCACCGTTCTTTTTTTTCGTTTGGCTTTCCGAATCCGGTAGACGCTTCACCACGTTCCACGTACTCACAAGATCACCTCGTTCGCGTCGATCCAACTCTTTTCCGGAAGTCCCAGCCATTTGACAAACAGTTTGTCACCTTTCCTACGCAAAACCTTTTCGATGAGGTACGTGTCGGGGTGTTTCGTTTTAGAGAGTTCCTCTACGTAAAATCTTCCTTTCAAAATCTCGCCGCTACTATCTTTTATTATATACGTGTGTCGGTTTCCGGGTAAAACTCGAACCACCGTAAAAAGTTCCGTGCTCCAATTTTTTGTGAATCCCCTCTCGAAGGTGCGTTTGAATTTGCTGATCCTCACCTGGTCTCCAATTTTGAATTTTGATTTCTTGGTAGTCGTGGGAGTGTACTTTGGACAGTAAACTGTAGAAATTAAACGCTGCTCGTCAGATTTCGTAACGTCAGCTGGCTTCATGCCTATCGTTCTGTGTACCGTATCATTATAGGTATCGACGAGTTCCGGCAGAATGTCGACCCATTTGTAATTTCCCCGAAGCGTGAATCGTTTCCACATGTGTGTTTTCAAGGTTCGATTAAATCTTTCCACGATGCTGGCTTTGATGTGACTGAAAGTCGAATAATGTCGAATGTCATGTTTTTGAATAAACTTTTGGAATACGGCGTTGTAAAATTCTTTACCGTTGTCTATTTGCAAAAACCGTGGTCGTCTGTTGCTTTCGCGAAAAATTGTCTTGAATGCTTCCGTGACGCATGTTCCCGTTTTGGCTTTCAACGGCAGAGCCCATGCGAATTTCGAAAATGTGTCTATGACGGTGAGGAGGTACTTGTTGCCCTTGTTCAATTTATGTACGTTTTTCAAATTGCCGCTACTCATCTCCACGAGGTCACTTTGCCAGAGGTCATCGATGCCCTTGGTTACCACCGCCAAACGTTCGTAGTTGCGGCGTGCAGGTTTATGCAATTCTTCGACGATGGCTTGCCTAGACATTTTTTAGAGATTACGTTTGAAGAGAAGCACGAGCGTGATGGGATTCAAAGAAGGTGGCACCTCGCTCGTGTTTTGAATGATCAGCTTATCGCCGGCACTCATGTCGAAAACGGTAAGATCTTCGTCTTCGTGTATTTCATATATGTTGCGCGTTTCGTTCCAACGTGCCAGAGGAATGTTTCCTGCTTTCTGGACACCACGATTCGATATCAAGGTCATGGTGGGAACGCTAGCTTTTCTGCCGTGAGACCAGTACGAAAATTCATTTATCTGAATCGTGCCATCGAGGAGAAACTTGTAGTACGGATGATAAGGATGCAACATGTACAGTTTGTTACCTTCGACGAACGTGGAGATTCTCTGTTGATTGGGTACGCTGTTGATTTCGATGGCTTGCAGAGAATGCAGTTTAGCGAATTTAGTATCGACGCTAACGAGGTTGCTGTGAAGCTGTCCCAGTGTATTTTGTACGGGCAACAAATGCTCGACTATGGTATCCGTTACTGTAGAAAATGACGGTTTGATTTTCACTTCCACGTTCAACTGCTTGTAGTTTTCGTTGAGTTCTTGCAACTTGGCACCGAAAGAGGCCAGCGTCGATTCCTGCGTGGATTCCAGCACTCCAACTTGATCTCTGATGTTGACGACAATGTTCTGAAGGTTCTCGACTTGATTCAATTTCGAGCTTTTCTCGGTAAGATCGTTCACGATGCTTCGCATCTCTGTAAACTGCGTGTGAAGGTCGGCGACGCTCTGCGAAGTGGGCAACGTTGACACCAGCGAAGTGATTTCGTCTCGAATCTGTTCCACGTTCGCCGTTTCCGTTTCCAGTCGTTTCAGCATACGTGATATGTTCCTTTTCAAAGCGTGCAATTCTTTGGAGGTGGGGAGATTGGCCACCCTACTCTCGAGATCGCTCAACGAACTTTTGATGTCGCTCGATTCGGATAGTGCCGTCACCGCCGTTTTCAATTTTTCCAAATCTTCGCTCGAAGGTACGCTCGTCCGTAACGATTCCAAGTCACCCTGTATGTTGTCGAGGACGTGATGAAAATGAGCAAGATTTGTTTCGACGTTCAAATTTTCTAAATATTCAATCTTCTGCTGAACCGTGCTTAACGTGTCTTGAATGCTCGTCAACGCGCTTGCTTCAGCGTGAATATTTTTAATTTCTTCGTTGATCAACTCCAGAGACGCTTGAAGCGTAGCTATGGTGGTTTGAATGTGTTCGAAATCTCGATAAGCCTCCAATTGAATTTTTATGTTCGCGACGCTTTTACCGATGACTTGCAGTTCGTCTGACGATGGTAGGTTCGTCATGGTATCTTCCAAAGTCTGTAACTTGGATTTAATTTCTTCCAACGTGCTGGTGAATTCTTCTTGTAATTTGGAAACGACGACGTGCAAGCGTTCCGCATCAATATCGTTCACGACGGTTTGAAGTTCAGAGAAATTCTTTTCTATTGCGGAAGTTCGTTCTTCGATTTCGAGTTTCAATTTTTCCAAATCTTCATTTTTCAATTGAAATTGCTGTAATTTGGCCAAATCATTTTGAAGCGAATCCACGCTCAACTGTATATTTTGAACGTTGTCGTAAGAAGGTACGTCGACATAATTTTTTATTAGGGTTTTCAGTTCGGAATCGATTTTCAGAATGGGGTCGAGACATTGCGTTTGGAGCGTAGCGATCTCGGACTCTAAACTTTTGTTTAAGGTCTCCTGCAAAGCGATCAAATCGCTCCTCAACTTTTTAATTCGGACATCCAACATGAGAATCTCTTCTGCGTGGTCTACACGCTTGGTGTTGCCGAAAATGTCGTTAGGCATTTTTGGTTAACGGTTATTTATAATAGGATAGACGATACGTAATTCTACGAAGAGAGGAATAGGTTTGTCGTAATCTCCTAGGAGTTCCACGTAAAGATAATCTCCTGCAGAAACATCGTACGTAATATTAGAAAGCATCTTGTCGTGCTTGATTCGAAAAATGTTCTTGCCGGTAGATATTTTGATTTCGCCTACGTTTTCCGGATTCACGCTGATTTGAAGTTTCCCGTCGATCGGAATCTCGTAGAAATGTAAATTGTTATTGAAGACGTAAAACATCTTGCCCACATCGTCATTCAATTTCGTCCATATACTGTTGAGGTGAACGATTAGTAGACCATTAAGTTTAGATAACACAGAAGGTAAGAGGTTATTGGAATTTGTTGGTGCGGTTTCCATGATGGTTTGCTTTCTGTATCCGAACAAGTTTATAGGCATACTGGTTATTTAAGAATACGGTCAAAGTTTTATTTTGTAATGACAAAGTGTTTTTTTTTTACTGAGTAACAAAATGTTTTTTGTTTCTTTTTGAGTTAGTGAAAATTGTTGTGTGTCGTGGTGAGTGCTAATTATTTGCACTGTGCGCAATTCTTATTTATTTCTAAACGACGATGTCCCCAAGGCAATGTGTGAATACCACACTCGAGGACGCACCTCTTGTCGTCGTTGGGATCCAGGGCAATTTTTCTAACTTTGTTTGTGGTAATGATATGGTCGACGCTCTGGATACGCTGTTCTGCTCTTAGAACCGACGACCTGGTCTTGAGGCAATCCACGAAGTCCTCGAATGTGAGATGCTCCCGAACCACCTGTCTGCCGACACCCTTGGCCTTCTTGGTAACGCTGCCCTCGGCTTTGATGGCATAGGCCTTGGCGCGAAGACCTGCAAACTCAAGAATCACGTCTCCGTCCTTCTCGTCTTTGAGTTTGCCGGGCACCTTCTTGTTGTGGGTCCGGATGCCGTACTGGTTCGGCTGGGGATAGCCCGAGGTGTCGAAGAGGTTAACCAAAGATGGCATCGTGGCTATATCCCCGTATGCATCGGGTGAGCGGACGTGGTACACCAAGCTGTCCGTGTCCGTGTAGAGAAGCGAGATGTTGTGGCCGTAGTGTGGACGTAATATGTCGTAGTACGTCTCGAACATGTGAAGCTTGCTCAGATCCAAAACTGTGGCTCCGACGTAGATGGGCTTGGCGAGCTTCACCTCACCTTGCTTCATGTGAATCAGAGCCAGCTGCTCGCTGTAGATTGTTCGAGACTTGAACAATGGACTCGCGACAAGCTGACGACATCGCTCTTTCCTCGTCACCAATTTTATGTCCACGCGATTCCGTACATTCTCCATGGTCTTGCCAAACACCGCATTATTCATGAGCTTGAAGAAATCCTTATCAAGCTCGGACGTGGCTGCGGTGCGGTGTTTGGTGTTGACTTCAATATATGGACGCAGCCACGGAGAATGCTCGAACTTGAGGATGCGGTGAACTGCGTGGACCGTGACCCCTCGCTGCATCAACCACCGGAGATTCTGGTAGTGCAGGACGTAATTCGTCTTGGGTTCGAAATCCATGACGAGCTTCGTCTGGTTGGAATCGGGTGGACACTTGAACTCGGGTGCAGGGGGAAGATCGCAGAACAAATCCTGCAGCTTCTCGGAGAACTCAAGGTCCACCTCGGCGAAAAATCCGCATTCCACATCGTCGAAGGTTTCAACGTCGAATTTGGAAGGGTCAGCCCACTCGAACCCTCTAAAGGGGAGTGGCTGCTTCATGGAGTGCCCGTACAAGTTATTCACGTCCGTGTGCATGATGTAGCTCGTCGGTTGGGAGGAGTCGTAGCCAGTAGCCATGTGATGGTTGTTGGCGCGCGCGTGCCGTTGCGACACCTGGACCATGCCACCCCGGATAGCACGTTCCACAAACAGCACCATGTCATAATCGGAAAGAAGCTCCAGCTCGATTTTCGTCACCAGAAACATGGCTGACCACGCCAGTCCGGGGAGGCTGTAGAAGTAGGCGGGGTCCAGCTGGTAGATCTTCATTGCGGTCGCACGGAACGTCTGGAACACATCGGCGAGGAGCGTCACATCAAGTTTGAGGTAGGCGTCGTGGTAGTCCCCGAGAGTTCGACAACCCAGCTCGCGCCACATGGACTGGGCATGGTGATATTCTTCGTCAGTGATGTTCGAGCCTCGTAGCTGACTGTAGAACTTCGCCTGGGGAGGTAGCGACGTCTCCGCAAACTTGTCGGGGTCCGTTACGTACTCGTAGGGGTAGACCCCCTTACGCCTGAAGAGGCCGACGTCCAAGTTCGGAAAGTTTGCAGAGGTGATGAGTATTTGCTCGTCGCTAAGCTTCCCCGCGAGAGCATCGAGGCTTGCCGGGAGGAACCTCAGGGAATCGAGGAAGCGAAGCTCGACGGTAGAGCGTGATCCCGGGATCGACACTTGTTTGCTCACACTGATGTAACGCTCCTCGTTCTGGGCGAGAACGTTGATTCCCTCGTTGTCGTACCCAAGATGCTTGATCAGGTGGTGGAAGTCGTACCCCGAGCCGTTGTGGAAGAAGATCGGGATAAATCGCGGGTCCCGGGCCATGAGGTTGCATCCGTTGCACCAAGGACCAACGTAATCTCCAGAGAAGTGGTCATGATTGCGAACTTTACCGTTGTTGGAGGTGTACTCCTTGACGCAGACAGGGCAAGCGATGGCCTCGTCGTGTCTACGTTGATCGTCGGGGGACAGTGGGAGCATAGACTTGGGGGCCAACAGTACCTTCCCTATCTCGATGGCCTCGACAACCATCCTCTCGAGGAAGTGTTTGACTGCGTCGGGACCACGGTACACGTAGGGCTCGGGGGCGATGTGCTGGTCTCGTCGCACCACAACATATGCGAAACTGGATGCCTCGTGGAGTTGGTAAGGGGTAGTGGAGGAAACTTCGGGGTCTGGATCGCAAGTGGACAGGGGTTTGAGGAAGGCCTCGAAGTCTGCGATGATGATAGCGGGGTGCTCCACCATGGCACCGTGCATGTGGAAACGCTCCACAGTGCCAGGTTTGGGCAAGACTGCCACCCCCGGCTCGTTGGCATTGCAATAATGTTTGTGGCGAGCGAGCTTCTCGACAGCGATGTTGGGACCTCTGATGCGCTGGTAATCTTGCTGTTCTTGATTACGAAATGTAGACAAGCACCTGCGACAAACTTCTATGTGGGTTTTGTCTTTGCTCCGTTGGCTCGAAACAAGTCTAGAGAGGGAACGGATGAGGGTGTAGTGATGGTGAGTTTCATCCTTGATGAGCAGAAGGTGAATTTCCTGCGCACCATCGTCGTCTACGTCGCTCACCCGGATGGGGTACACCACATTTTTGTCCTCGGTGAGACCGTAAACGTTTATGGCCAACCGAGGGTTGTGTGTGCGGGCCTCAAACTTTCGAATGTCCGGGACCTCCACGGGATAGGCGATCCCGGCCATGGCATCTTCCAGCTCTGGCTCGTAGGGTAGGTAGTGGTTAACTCGGTGTGGATGGTTTTTCCTGTGGACAGGGTGCATCGCTGCAAGCACCGACCAGAGAAAGCACTTGGCGTCACTGTTCTGAATGTTCAGGACAGCCTTCTTTGCCGCGATGGCAGATGGTAAGGGGACGTAGCTGGAGGCGGAGAGAGGCACAAACTTGCAAAGTTTGATGCACAGTTCGTGAGGCTCCCCACACAGCGAACCCCCCGAGCCCTTCGCTTGATGTTCCTCCTGCTTTGCCACCAGCTCCTCGGCAAACTTGTTGTAGATGACCTCTAGGTTTTCGACATCCGCCAGATGCAGCGTCTTCGCCTTGGTGTTGTGGCAGAAGCTGTAAATTTCGTCAGACGGCTTCTTGTACTGGCAACGTAGCGTACCGTAGAATTTAGTGGAGGAGTGCGTAGCCAGTGCATTACTAAGAATAGAAACTATCTCTGCCCGCTTCTCCTCTAAAAAGCTACGAACATCGCAAGAGCCGTCCGACAATCGGACATAATCTTCTAATATTCCTCCGAAAGCAGACCGGTCTGCTTTCATCGCAGGCTTGACGCGTTTGGTGGGTGGTGCATTGATGGAGGCTGCTTCTGCCTTCCTTTTGGTGGAGGTCGAAGGCTGAGCCCCAGATGTACTTTCGCTTAGACAAGTAAGCTTATGCTTCTTGGCATACGCAATTGTGATATGTTTATTGCATCCGGAACATAGTTCGGTGGCAGCCAAATGCTTGCCTGGCGCGCAGGTGCGACAATGTCTTGCAAAATTTTTACTTGATATGGTTCTTTTGCACACAGGGCAACTTTTCATGGAGCGCATTTTTTTTTTT